>NC_091692.1:7287727-7590757 GCF_041296265.1 Equus caballus | reverse complement strand
TCAAAATGTCACCGTATCTCATCCTTTTTCTCTCTACAAAATTCAACGTAATTCACCTCAAATATAAAGAAGAATCAAAGAATAAATTATGGTTATGTATTTGAGAACTGAATGGAGAATTATGACCTTAACTTCACCCACTGTTCACCCCACCCCCATCTCTGAAAAAACAAAACCAAAAAAATAAATAAATATGCAGTTTCCAAGAATTGTGACATAATTTTATTTTCCAGAAAATGAAATCAGTGGATAACCACCCCTTAGGAAATGAGCATAGAACAAACTCATTTACCATCAGTTAAGACATAATAATTAGAATGGAAAGAGGCAAAAACTCATTATCTTAACTATGTATTATGCTTTTTTTACTACAGAAAGTTGAAAAATATTATAGGAAATTCCCAGAAACAAACCTATCTTAGTAGTAATTTCTAATATAAAAAGGATTCAGTCACTAATTTTTGTTTTGTTTGATATTTTTATGTGAAGATAGGGAGGGGCACACAACCTACACCTTCAAAATTCAGTCAGCCTAAAAAAAAGGTAAATAATTTTTATTCTGAAAAATATAAAATTTCAAGAAGAGAAACTGTCCCTATGGAGATGCTGGATAATGTTTATTCAAAACGTCTGTAATGTGAGTGTCTCGACTGAGCAGCAGACCTGGAGAAAGGGCTTTGGCGTGACAGCCCAGCTCTGCGGCCAGGAGTGTGGGGGCAGAGCGCGGGGGCAGGAGGTAACAGCCCCCCCACAGCACTCCACCAGGAAGAGGTTAGATGCGAGCTTTCAGAGCCTCCCCTGCGGTAGGGAGGGACCATCTTATACAGGCCTGATCCAGGAAACATAGGCAGAAGTCTGGAAGAGGTTTCTAAAAGAGCTTTTGTTTTCCTGGTAACAGGGACAGAGAAGCTGACCATGCCCTCCCCATTCTCTCTCCTCGCTTGAGCCTCTAGAGATATGTCGCCCTTGAGAATCAGCAGCCTTACTGCACCCATGACGCAAGAAGCACGAAGCCAGCGCTGATGTCGTCAAGCTGCGAAAGCAACCCAGAAGCCACCAACATCCAGAATTCTTACACAAGAAACCTAAGTCTCTATACGTTTAAGCCGCAAGTCCTCAAGTTTCCTGCCATTTGCAACTGACACAAGTCTAAGTGATTTGGAAAGTCACTTAAATTTTGAGGCTGACTTTCACCTTTCCTCATCTGTAAAATAGGTATAATAATAGTAAGATACATATGTAAAGCATAGTGTCTGTCTGAAAAGGTTCAATAATGTCAGCTGTTCATGATGATGATGATGATGATGATGATGACGACGACAACAACGACGACGACCTCATTTAATTCTCACACCAACCATTAGGGGTAAGTATTATCATTTCACTCATTCATTTTAAACACAAGAAAATCGAGGTCCCAAGAAGTTAAGCAACTTGCCCAAGATCACACAATTAATAAGTAGTAGATCCAGGATTCAAATTCAGGAATTCTTATTTCTGGACCAATGAGCTTAAACCATCATGCTGCTTAGAAAAGTGAATAAACATAGTAAGGGCTAACAGCTAATAATTGTGGGCTATAATGATTATGATAATGTTCGACACTATGAAGAAAAGAACAGGTATATCCTAACTTTAAATTCTGGAAAAAAATTCTCATTTAATTCAACATTCATTTTATTTTTCTTCTTAAAATCGAGATTCCTTTCATTTCTTTACTGAAACAGGAATACTGAATACTCTTCATTGAAGGTAATATTGTTCCGTTATAACACCAAAGGAAAACTAAGAACCGTATATCTCAAGCAGTAATTGCAATACCCTACTGTTAGCTAAATGCTTTTCTGACTCCTGTCTATCAAAAAGTAAGCAATGAATATTTATGGTGAACTTATAATCTGCAAGGCACCATGCCAGACATTTTAAAATTATTTTTGCCAAAAGATATAGCATATGTTTATTTCCTTAAAGTGACTTAAGATTTCTTTGGAGGGAGGGAGAATTTCCTAACAGTCCTAAAAATTAGGAAGTGGCTGCTGCTATTATATCAACATCATCATCATCATCATTATCACTAACATAAATAGAATTTGTATCACCAACTAGCATATGCTAAGCTTTACTTTTGGAACGTTTTCTTTCAAATTTCAGATGTTTCCTTCAATGAAATAAATGAAACACAGAACTTAAAAAATTCATGCTGAAGGCATGGTATTTGAAAAACCCTCCTGTAACTCCCCCCTGCACCTAAATTTAGCTAAAGCTAAATTCAGAATTAAAGTTTCTTAATAAATTACATTCAGACAACTGGAAGGCTAAAATATTTGCAATTGCAATTAGGAAAAGATATTTAGTTTTTGGAATAGATCTTGAGATTTAAAGAGTTTATGTTTAGCTGTTAACTTTCAAAAATAGTTTGGCCTATATCTTTCTAGTAAATAAAAAATTAATGTAACGTCAAGGCCAAAACAAAACGGATGGTGAATAAAACAGAGGTTTTGAGGTAAGGTTAACTCAAGTAAAGATGCTGAGTCTCAAAATATGTACATTCACAGCAATATATTTTAGAAGCCAAATAAGTTCAAACTATATATTATACTCTGAAAGAGGTATAGCCCTCTTATTGTATATCATAACGAATAGCTGATAACCCCATTTTCAAAAAAGTGCTACATATAAAAGAAAATGCTTTCAAGGAAAATATATCAAGGAAAGGCTCATTTGCTTAATAAATTCAAACATGATAAAGGCAATAGCATAAACCCCACATGAACATTATAATATGCTCAATCAGTACTAATTAAGGATCTAATTATATCTACTTAATAGCTAATTTGCATTTTAAAAAGGAACACAAAGTATTCTATTTTAGGTCCAAAATTAAGGTTCTGAATTAAAACTTTAAACGAAAACTAACTGTAGTATCTTTATGGAAAAATCTTTTCTTAAAAATTAAAACACGCTACAAAGCACTATATTTTCAAATATAGGACTAGGTTGAATCTGAATGATTCCTAATTTACCAAATATGAGAAAAATGAGTACATATAAATGGAGACATTTATAAGTGTCATTTACAGGCACATAAAGTGTTTTTCAATTATTATATGCTGTGGTTTTTAAAACAGGGGAGCTCTAAAATACTCCCTTTTGAACAGATCTCTTGTGCAGTTAGCCTAGTGTTCAGACGCTGAGGGAAAGAACTTCTAGAGGAAAGTAGAAAAAGAACATGCAAGTAGAAGGAGAACCAAGAAAATGAACGCGGTATATGACAACTCAGAGAAGGGCACAGCCAGTAAAATATCACAGCGCTTGAGCAAAACTGCTGGGCGGGTGACCAGAAGGTGGCTGAGGAATTAGCCCAATGGCGAGGGCAGAGCCGGCGGGCTGAGCTGAGAGAGGAGGGGAAATTCAGAAAACAAGGGCAATTCTTGGGACGGAGGAAGAGAACAACAGTTTGAAGGGGAAACAAGGTAAAATGTCTCAGATTTTACCAAATTCTCTAGAAAAAATGATATAGAGAAAATTTAAGGTAGAGAATAGGAAATCCAGGGAGTATTAGGTTGAATCATATGAAATTTCAGATATTCAACTATTTTTTACTTTAAAAAAACAGCAATTTTATGTGGGTCAAACTAATGTATGAAGTTGGTTTCAATAAAGGAGTTAGGTTATCTGCTAAGATGTGGAAGGGAGGAAAAAGAGGCCTAGAGTGAAAAGGTTAAGAGACAAGAAATCTACCAGAAATGAACGAAAGACTTCTGAGAGCTCTGGCTGAAGCTGGATATTATGAACCTAGATGGAATACACCCGGCCAGATGACACTACTTCTCCAAAGGGATCCCATTTGCTATCATATTCGCATTTCACTTCTGGAAATACAGCTGTTCTGCTCTAATAGGATGCCTGAATCTAACTCTGCAAGATTTCTCCAAGTGAGTCACTCTCCCTTAACGAGACGCAAACACAAACCTGCACTGATGCTGTCGCCTTTGCTTTTTGCTGTTTTGTTGTGTTCTCTGCTGATAAACGCAGCAGATAATTAAGAGCCCATGTGAAGTTACTAACTGCAGGTCTGCTGCTGTGCTACAGCCTAACTTCTCATAAATCCAACACCGTATGGCCACACATCTATAGAATAACCACGACATGTCTAACACAGAGCCTGCCCTGTGAACATCTCCCCACCCACCTCCCTTACTGCTGTGATCTCTGCTTTTCTAGTCACCTGGTGGAAACCTCAAGCACGGGTCACCAAATCCTGTCAGTCATCTCTTTGAACAGTCTCTCTAGCTTTCCTCTTCCATCTCCTCTCGCTCTAGTCCTGCCCCTAGTCAGCTCCCGCCTGAATTACTATGACAGTCTAAGAAGTGGCCTTGCTGTGTCCACTCCATCCCACACGTCACCACTAAAGTCATCGTCCAAAAATACCGATCCCCAAATACCACTCCTCTGACTCTCCACCGCCACCATTTTCCAGCCTTCTATTAAGGATCCTTTCCTATCTAGCAGAGCAAATATCCCATGACCCCCTAAAACTGCAGCCAAGCCAAGCAATCTCAACCACTGCGGGGGTTTTAAAATACAGACAGCTATTTTGTTCACAGCTCCCGCTAGAAGGCAGACACCAATTCCTCTCCCCTGGATTGTGGGCTGGGCTGAGCAACTTACTTCTGATGAACAGAATATGGCAGAAGTCACAGTGTGTGACTAGGCCATAAAAGACATCACAACCTCCTCAAGCTCTCCAATTATTCTCTCCAGGGAAAGCCAACTGCCATGCTGTAAAGACACTCAAGCAGCCCAGTGGAGAGGTCCACGTGACGAGGAACTGAGGCCTCCTGCCAGCAGCCAGCACTAACTTGCCAGGCATGCAAGGGGCCACCTTGGAAGCAAATCCTCCAGTCCCAGCCAAGCCTTCAGATGACTGGAGCCCTGGCTAGCATCTTAACTGAACCTCATGAGACACTGAGCCAGAACCGTCCAAATAAGACACTGCCGGATCCCTGACCCACGGCAATTGTATGAGATAACAAGTGCTCATGGTTCTAAGCCACCAAGCTTTGGAGTAACATGTTACACAGATGTACATAACTACTACAATCCTGCCGAGCTCATCCTCAATTCTGTGCCATTGCTCATGCCCGTTCTCCCACTGCTGTCTTCTCATCATCCATCTCCCAACATCCCCCCTATCCTTCAGAATCTAGCTATAGTTCCGTCTCTTTGAGGAAGCCCTTTGTGTGTTTATGAAACCATTTCAACTTCCACTTTCCCAGCTTCTCCTCTGAATACTTCTACGCCTGACCACATCATTCATTTAGGCATTTATTCATATATTCCTCTGTGTTACTATGCTCTGTGTATCTTTCCTCCTAAAGATGTCATGCGGTTCTTCTAAACTGCATTCAGCACACTGTAACTAACATACTCAATGAGTATTTGCTGAGAAAATTAATAAATCACACATATACACACACCCCCTGCAACTGTATTTGACTAGTATGAAGCAGTGGTTAACAACACAGACTTAGAGCTGCATTGTCTCGGGTCTGCTCACTTAGCAGCTGCCGTCGTTGGGGAAGTTTCTTAAAATCTCCGTAAGCCTTTCTTCAGTGTTTTTAAATGAGGATTCTAACAGCATCTACCTTAGTGTAACAAAAAGACTGAAGAAAATAATACATGCAAATCTCTTAGCAAAGAGAGGCACAGAGAGCGCTCAACAAATGTTAGCTATAATTGTTCTTCTTCAATATAAATTACAAAATACATGCTGAAATTCTGGGTCTCTGGAAGTCTCTAGATGTTATCAAGTGGCAATCTACGTTAATACAAAATTCTACAAACCAAAATAGAATTCACACTTTCTGTTAAGATAGTAATTTTTCTAAAATCCACTCAAGTCAACAGAACTGCAGCCTGAACTGACTGCAGGCACGCAGTCTTGACTTTCCCCTCTCTGTCCTGTTAAGATATTAACTTCAAAGCTTTTGTGGGAACACTTAATTGCTCGCATTCCTTAACGAGCAGACACCACAGCAGTTTCCAGACTCACTTTTAACCTCTGCAGTCCTGGAAGGGCATAGAAGGCACACTCACTAGGTGTGTAAATTTACACCATCTCTGGACTGATGCAGCTGTACGTACGTGACTATGACACAGGAAGAAAATCAATTTTGCACATCAATCAAAGCAGAATTCAATAGAACAAATCAATCCAATGGAACAAATCAAACCAACAGAACACCGCTACATATCCGAGGGGGAAAAGACCTCTCATGCTATTCAGCCTGAATTACACGTGCTTCATTAACTCAGAACACGTATTTTATAATTTATACATATTCTTAAGGTTTCTTATTAAAAAGTTAAATATAACAAATATTCTTTTTCTTTAAGGAAGATTAGCCCTGAGCTAACATCTGCCACCAATCCTCCTCTTTTTGCTGAGGAAGACTGGCCCTGAGCTAACATCCGTGCCCATCTTCCTCTACTCCATATGTGGGATGCCTGCCACAGCATGGCTTGACAAGCAGTGCATATGTCCACACCCGGGATCCGAACTGGTGAACCCTGGGACACCAAAGCGGAATGTGCAGACTTAACCACTGCACCACAGGGTCGGCCCCATAACAGATGTTCTTTTATCCTAAAAAATAACCAAAGATCTGTAAAAGAAAATGTAATATAGCCATGCACCACATCATGCCATTTTGGTCAACAAAGGCCTGCAGGTACTATGGTGGTCCCATAAGATTAGTACCATACAGCCTAGGTGTGTAGCAGGCTATACCATCTAGTTTTGTGTGAGTATATGCTATGATGTTCGTACAACAACAAAACCACCTAAGGATGCATTTCTCAGAATGTACCCCTGCCATTAAGTGGTGTATGACTGTAGAATGATTTTCAATCGCCAATCTATTTAAAAACATGCATATGGGTTTTTTTTTTTTGGGTAAGGAAGACTGGCCCTCAGCTAACATCTACGCCAATCTTTCTCTATTTTGTATGTGGGACACGACCACAGCATGGCTTGATGAGCAGTGTGTAGGTGTGTGCTGGGATCCAAACCGGCAAACCCCAGGCAGCCCAAGCAGAGGGTGTGAACTTAACCACTAAGCACTGGGCCGTGCCCTTCACGTGCATACTTTATAATTGAGCACCATGTCCTCTGGAATCAAAAGAACCACTTAATTCAAATTCTTATTTTCTCTTCCCTCCCATCAATACATCTCGAAAACTTTAGTTTTTGAAACATTTAGTATCCAACCCACTCTTTATTTGACCCTATATATCACACAACTTGAAATAGAAACAAAGACTGGGAAATTAGCTTGTTTATTCTACCTCAGTGTCAAACAAAAGTACAAATAATATTCAATGCACATGCTAGTTACCTTAGAACTGCCAATCATGCTTGTTTTGAAACTCTTTGATTTTTCAGATCTGTCAATCATGTGTGTGTTGTGTTAGAGATGCTAGTGTAGAAATAATGCTTTAAAAGATCCAATCTACATGAACACATTAATAAATAAATGGACTTGTAAAACTAGACTTCAGGATTTTATGGGAATGTATACAATTCTTGAAAAATCAAAATTAAAATGTAACTTAATGAAATGAAAAGATTTGTAGAATTTGGCTCTTTAACCAAACAATAAGCATGGTTTAACTGTCGGGATTTTTATTTCAGTAAAATGAGAAACGTTCCTTAACTGATACTAATCAAAAGTACTATGACCACAAGTGGGAATGAGAGAATCAAACTAATCTAAATCTGGGCATATTAATTTTTATTTTTGAAGCAAGCAATATATATCAAAACAATACATTCCCCTCTCCACTCCCCAAAACAAAGCAACTTAACTATCCACCTAGGCATTCATGTCTGAAATCAAACATCATTTGAAACTTTTCCCTCTACCTCACAACACACCTAGCCCCGTTTCTCCCATCTCCTAAATTACTAATAAAAGTCTCCTTTCCTGACCTCGGATTCAATTCACATTCTCATCCTTTCTTTCCAGAAGCTTCCCCATTAGCCTCCCTAACTCCAGTTTCATTCTTCTAATAGATCCACTGCCAGAATGGTCTCAGTGAAACACGAATCTGGTCCACGTTACCTGTTACAATATCTTAACGGCTCTTTACCACTTTCAGAATAAAGCCCCAATTTTTCAGAATGGCATATAAATCCCTTGAAGATCTGGCTGCAGCCCATCTCCCACTCTCCCATCACTCCTCTTACACTTATGCCAATTAAGTTGCCGGAGTTCCCAGAAGAGCCAGGCTCTCTCTCACTTAAAACTTTTGCATGTGCAGCTCCCTCTCATTTAAAACTTTTGCACGTGCAGCTCCCTCTCATTTTATGCATTTTTTAAATCTGCTAACCATCTTTTACAACTCAATTCAATTGTTAATTCCTCTGGAAAACCTTCTCTGACACAAGCAGACCGAATCGTCAGTCCCCCCTTTTCCATTTCTGCAGAATACAGTAAATAGAACTTATCTGTGGTGGATATACTGGTTTACTTCTCTAGCTCTCTGACTGAACCATCAATGCCCTGAAACCAGAGATGGTCTTTAATCTGTACATGGCTAGCATTAAACATGGAGGCAGTACATAACAGCTACTTATTAAAAGTTCACTGAGTGAAAAGTCGTACCATGGCCCAGTTTATTTTCTAAAAAGTTAATATAATTAACAGCTTAATTCTTTGTGGTTGCCATGAGGTGTACAGATAACTTATAAGTCTAATTGAAGTTGATAACAACTTAAGTTTGAACGCATTCTAAAGCTCTACATTTTTACTCCCCACTCCCCACATTTTATGTTTTTCATGTCACATTTTACATCTTCTTATGTTGTATATCCCTTAACTAATTACTGTAATTATAGTTATTTTTACTACTTTTTGTCTTTTAACCTTCATACTAGCATCATAAGTGATTGACCCACTACCTTTACTATATAATTATCTTTAGCCGTGAGATTTATACTTTCACGTTTTCTTGTACCCATTTAGTGCTGCTTCTTTTCAGCCTAAAGAAGTCCCTTTAACATATCCTGTAAGGCTAGTTGAGTGGTGATTAACTCCTTTAACTTTTGCTTGTCTAGAAAATTCTTTCTCTCTCCTTCAATTCTGAATAACTTTGTGGGGCAGAGTATTCCCGGTTGGAACTTGTTTTCTTTTAGCACTTCGAATATATTGTGCCACTCCTTCTGGCCTGCAAGTTTCAGCTGAAAAATCTGCTGATAGTCTTATGGGGGCTGGGGGTGGGGGGGAGGCGAGGGCTTTGTACAAAACAAGTTGTTTTTCTCTTGCTGCTTTTAAGATTCTCTCCTTGTCTTTAACTTTTGACAATTTAATTATAATGTATCTTGGTGTGGGTCTCTTTGGGTTCATCTTATTTGTTTCTCCCTAGGCTTCCTGGATCTGTATGTCTGTTTCCTTCCCCAGGCTAGGGAAGTTTTCAGCCATTATTTCTTCAAATCAAGTTTTCTGCCCCTCTCTCTCTCTCTCTTCTCCTTGGACTCCTATAATGTGAATGTTAGTCTGCTTGATGTTGGCCCATAAGTCCCTTAAGCTGTCTTCACCTTATTTCATTCTTGTTTCTTTATGCTGATCTTACTGGGTGAGTTCCTCTGCCCTGTCTTCAAGTTCTCTGATCCTTTCTTCCACTTCATTTGGTCTGCTGTTGAACCTCTCTGGTGTATTTTTCAGTTCGATTATTGTATTCCCCAGCTCTATGACTTCTGTTTGGTACTTCCTTATATTTTCTATCTCTTTGTTGAAGTTCTCACTGTGTTCATCCATTCTTCTCCTTAGTTCAGTGAGCATCTTTATGCCTATTACTTTGAACTCTTTGTCAGGTAAATTACTTATTTCCCATTCACTAAGGTTTTTTCCTGATGTTTTATCTTGTTCTGTTTGGAACATACTCCTCTGTTCATTTTGCTTGACCCTCTGTGTTGGTTTCTAGGTATTAGATGAAATAGCCCAGTCTTGAAGGGCTGGCCTTGTGTAGGAGATGAATCTTATCATTCAACCCTGCCCCAGCTCTTGGCTGTCTCTCAAACCTCTGTGATTGTCCAAGCAGCCTGTTTAATTCTTAACAGCTCCCAGTAGCGGAGGGTGTGCCAAGACCAGTCAGTGCCCCAAAGGGGAGGATCTCAGTCAGCACCTAGGTTCAGACTGAGTGGAAGCCAGATCCTCAGGCAGCAGTTTTTAAAGTACGCAGATATATATAGTCCTGTGGGACCACAAGTATAAGCCCCTGGCCACCAGAGCCAGGTGACCCAGGGGTATCCCCTGCATGGCAGCCATGAAAATCAGGGCACCAGACACATATAAGAGCTCCCCTCTGAGAGCTGCTGGCACTCTGGAGCATGAGAGTTTGAAGATAGTGCTGGCCCCCTAAGGTCTCAGGAAGGATTTACAGTCAGCCCTTGGATGTGTGTTAAATTACAAGCCTGCCCCTCAGGCTGCAGCTATGAAGATAGCTACCAGGCCTCTTTCACAGAAAGATCGAGCTCCTGGGTCCATAACTGCCTGCTGCGCCCTGGGGTGGGAGCTGTTTAAGATCTCTTTCTCTGTTGGTTACAGTCCTGTGGGATTTAGAGCACAAGCCCTTCTGGCCACCAGAGCCAGGTGACGCAGAGGTGTCCACTGGCAGCGGCACAAAAATCAGGGCACCAGACAAGGGTCTAAGCTCCCTTCTGGAAGATGCCAGTGAAGCAGCTTAACTCTTGAAACTGATAAATGTATTACAAGTATCTTCCAGGCCAACCAATCTAATCAATGGCACAAGGCAATTCTTTCAACTTAAGAATGTTCTTAAGGAATTTACTCATTTACTTACAAGTTCACTGTAAGAACCGGCACCATGTCAAACAGTATCTGAGATCCAGTAATCTCATCTTATTTTTGCTACTGTTCCTGCTGAAGGTGTTAAAGTCTCAACCACGATGGCTACTCCTGTCCAAAACACTCAACACCTTGACTGGCTCAACAAACACTGCTCTGATGTGTGACAGCCCCCATCGAGGGCATCACACAGGCAAAACCCCAACCCAGGCACACTTCACTTATCAGGAATCAGCTATCTGGTGACATCGGGTCTTCACAGAACCCAGTGAGAGCCAAGCAGAGGAGTTAGGAGCTGTCAAAGTACATGCTGAAGTCCGTGTACTAAAGCACATGCACTTCACTTAGAGGAGAGGCTGCCAGGCTTTTACTGCAACACTAGTTCTTCTTATTTTAAGCACAACAAATTTGGTGAGCAATTTCCCAGGCATCAGCATATTAGGAGAAGAAAATTAAGAGGTCTAAGAAAGCTAAAAAAAAAGCAGACACAGGCAGAACGGCAAGAAAAGAAAGATGACACCCAAAGGTGAAACACCAAAACTACAAAACTAGGGGGTATGTGCTTAAGGAGCAAGAATTCTCTATATTTGAATTATGACACCATACAGAAATTAATGGTTATAATTATGACCCTGGGTCATCAAAAACAAAAATAAAAAAACCAAGTTAAACTACTTTAGATCTAAAAGGTTCAAAGAAAGTAGATGACAGAACTTTAAAAAAGAAATAATTAAAAATTAAGTATTACATGTATAAAGAGTCAACTTTCTACCATTTACAGAATAAACTTTTTTTGAAATATACCATTCCCAAATAACACCAAGCATGTAACCCCAAGTTACTAACCACTTCTGTGACTACAGGTCCCACCATAATTATGATACACACACATCGAATCTGAAACAAAGCCTGGAGCCGCTGGTCACAGCTTATTGGTGGGAACACTATCACACACACCTCACCTCGGACACCATCTCCCAGGCTGCCCACCACTCTGTAACAGACCTCCACGGAGCCTCACCACCACACTGCCTTCAGGGGGCCTGGCGTGAAACTGGCTCATATGCGAGACTCTCTCAGGAGTTTTTATGACACTTTAGTAACTGTATGTGATGGGGTTTAGAGAGCACAGTAGAGGGAAAAGAACATCCACGGGCACTGGGTACACACAGCCCAGGTCTGAATCCCTGCTTTGTCAATTACCCATCGTGTCCCTGCAGCACATCATTTACGCTCGGAGACTGACTGTCTTCATGTGGAAAATGGGAATAATGTCATCAACTTTGCTTCCTGTGAGGAATAAATGAGACAATATATTCAAGACATCAATGTAAGTTTTCAAAAAACCAGCTATTATGATTATCAGATGGGAATAAGGAAAGGAAACTATCTTAATCCATGCTAGGACAAATTTTGTGAAATTGTGGGCTATATTAATGACAATAATTAAAGAAGAAATGTCTAAAGAAAAGGGCAGGCAGGCTGACATGATGGGAAACTGCTCCACATTCCGCAATCAGGTAGATGCCCTCTGACTCACAGGTTGCTTCAAGGGAAGGTAGGTCAAAGCGGGGACTCATAAGAAAAGTATACACATACACTGCAAAGACAATAACCTAAAGCAGTTAATGCAAATACTCTGATAAAAGGCCAGGCCTTCTCGCCGAGGAGAAGCCAGAGCTCTGCACCATCTCCGTACGGAAACATGACCCACACCGCAACGTCTGGGATTGCCAGGGTCAGGCACTGCACAGCAGAACAAGAACAGAAAGACATTTGGAAAGCAATTCCTTCCACGTTTGTATGATTTCCGGCCCCCCCCCCCAATCTTTATAGTTTTCTTGCTAAAACTAATTCAATAGCAACTTCATTTAAAAAAAGAAAAAAATCTCTTATTTATAGAATCTTTCCAAAACATTAAAATTACCTTCCATAACAACAAAAACCCATGAAAGAAACATCATAAACAAAATTCCATACACAAATATAAAGAAATAGGTATGTCACTGGCATTTGCAATTTATAATAAACTTGACTGTGCAGGTGAAATGTTCCTATCTCAGCAGATGTATGTGAAACACGCGTTTTTATAGAGTTCATACCTGGTGCTCCGGCTGCGTGTCAGGTCATAAGAACAAGGGTAGCCACTGCAAGGGGGAAGCACCTGCCAGCGTGAGCAACAGCCTACTAACCACAAGGAGGAGACCAGGGAAGCTATTCGTGTAAAATAAAACAGTACTTCATTTTTAAATTACCAATACATTTTCTTCTTTTGAAATCCAACATGTTGTTTTTGAGATTTCTTTTTATTGCGGTAACACTGGTTTATAACATTATACAAATTTCAGGTGTACCTCATCATATTTCAGTTTCTGTGCAGACTACGTCAGGTTCACCACCCAAAGACTAATTACCCGTCACCGTCCACATGGGTCCTGTCACCCTTTCGCCCTCCTCCCTCCCCGCTTGCCCTCTGGTAAGCACCAGTACCGACACATGTCCTATTAATGACAAACGATCTGTTACAGCTCCTGCTGAAGCACCCAAGAGCTCAGGATGCCTCTCTTGAAGCATAACTTTAGTGCCACGTATCTTCACACCCGCATCACCCTCCTCAACAGGAATTCTTGAGGGACGCCATCATTAGTTCATGAAGACCCCGTCACCAGGATTTCAAGAACAACAATCACAGTAGTAGCATACGGTTACTATACCAGTTGCTGTTCTAAATCTTTACAGACACTATCTAATTTAATCCTTTCAACAATTTAGTACACAGTAGATACAGATTACAGTCTTAAAATCTGAATTGACAGACATCCTACTTAGATATTTCTTTACACCTTACCATTTTTGACTAATCTTGTATGTTACTTGATAGAGTAAGGCAGTCACGCCTGAGCCAGTGTCTCTCACGGCAGGCAGCGTAAAAAGTCCACTTTCTCTTCCAGGTATGCCCTGATTTATACCACCCGCCACACTAAGACAGAATACAGCTTCTGAGGATCTGAGGCGGTGGTGGACTGGAGCCAGACGGCACCAGCTAGGGAGAGCTGACTGCACACGTGGTCCCTACTCCACATTCAGTAATGTCACATTGGAAACCTCAACTTGGCCATGGTGGGAATATTTTATGCCACAGAAAAAGGCAAATCAGGGCATTTTTTTTTTCTTCTTCTTCTCCCCAAAGCCCCCAGGTACATAGTTGTATATTTTTAGCTATGGGTCCTTCTAGTTGTGGCATGTGGGATGCCACCTCAGCGTGGCCTGATGAGCGGTGCCATGTCTGTGCCCAGGATCTGAACTGGCGAAACCCTGGGCCGCCAAAGCGAAGCGTGAGAACTTAACCACTCAGCCATGGGGCCAGCCCCAAATCAGGGTTTTTTTTTTAGCGGAGAGCTGGCTGTTAAACACTTACCCACACATCACTGCTCTGAGGAAATGTGTGTTTCTGTTACATCTGTCAGGCCCTAGTCAGCCTCAGGGAGATGAGCTCACGGCTCCTAACTGGGTGAGCCCAGCTATTGACTGGACCTTTGGAGGTCCAGAGCCGTCAGGAGGGAGGCAACCCACTCTCGTAACTAATCGCTTAGGTCTGCAACAGACTCTTCATTTCTACAACACGGCTCATTCTTAAACATCACAAACTTCTTAACCATGTCACCCATCCTACCTAAGACGCCAGTGATTATTAGATTCACCATCATTTTCTGTACTATTAAGAAGAAAAAGTACTGCCAATTAAATTGATATACCATCAACTGTAAGATGCATCCTGATACCAGAAATATTAAAATCTAAAAAAATGTGCACTTTAAAAATGGATTGATGGCAAAAAAATCATTTCCATCATGTTTGCTGTTGTCTTCAATCTCAGAATCTTAGTTCAACATCTCCTCTCACTCTTGAGATTCTACTCGTAAATCTCCCCCCTTCATGGTTTCCCCAATGCAGATTTATATTCACAAATATCTTTATCTACACAGTCTATAAACAGAATGAATTCTGTTTATACGAAATCATATAATAAGAAAAATAATAATCCTGAGAATAGATGTAACATAATACGGAAAGAAAATAATAAAGCATCGGAATTAGGTGGAGTGAGAGGAAGGAGCGTGAAGAAGTGGAAAGAGGAGCTTCTCTGAGAAGGGAAAGCGACTGTGGGACAAGGCGGCGATAAGGGCTGCTGGAAAAGGGCCTGAGCAGCACCTCCTCCTACAAAGCTGGTTTTCCCCTCCTGGTGCGGAGCGGCTGAACAGCAGGATGAACACTCACATCCTCCCCAAAACTGCTCTTAGTGCTTTGAGAAGACATGAACCTGGCCTAACTCGACTAACAAGTATTTTTTTTTTAAAGATTTTATTTTTCCCTTTTCTCCCCAAAGCCCCCCAGTACATAGTTGTATATTTCTAGTTGCGGGTCCTTCTAGTTGTGGCATGTGGGACGCCGCCTCAGCATGGCCTGACGAGCGGTGCCATGTCCACGCCCAGGATCCGAACCATCGAAACCCTGGGCCGCCGAAGCGGAGCGCACGAACTCAACCACTTGGCCATGGGGCCGGCCCCTAACAAAGTATTTTTTAAGCACTTCAGCTTCTTCTTCTAGTACTGTTATCAAAAGAAATAAGTATCTTTTCAAAAATCGCCTAGGTGCACTAACACTCTCGAGGTATCCCAACTTCTCTAAACACCCTCAAAGTGTTTGGAAGGGCTGCTACTTACTCTCCGTCTACTTCCGGTCTTCTACACACACAGTGGAACTTGCCGCCAAAATCTATATACAGATCATTCTCCACGATATGAAAGATCCGTCCAATGACCAGTTTATCCTTGGCAGGTCCCATCTGTGTCAGAGGAGAGTGTCTCAGCATAGACGCGAAGGATTCCACATTTTTCAGAGAGCCCTAAGTGTGAAAAGAGATATTTATATGCATATAATTCAATATAAGGGTATAATACGGTAGGTATAATAAAATCTTCCAGTGGAAATTTTTAAAAGTCAGCTTGCTCTACATTTCCATTGTATAGCAATAATAAAAAACACTGAAGTGGAATTTTGCTTTAAAAAGCCAGGTATGGGGGCCAGCCCTGTGGCGGAGTGGTTCAAGTACCACATGCTCCACTTCAGCCGCCTGAGGTCGTGGGTTCGGATCCCAGGTGCAGACCTACTACACTCACCAGCCATGCTGTGGCAGCATCCCACATACAAAGTGGAGGAAGACTGGCACAGATGTTAGCTCAGGCTAATCTTCCTTAAGCAAAAAAAAAGCGGAAGACTGGTAATGGATGTTAGCTGAGGGCCAATCTTCCTCATGAAAAAAAAAAAAAAGCCAGCCATGCTCTTCAACTTCCTCTTCCTCCCCTTCCTTCTTGAAGAGGAGCCAGAGAGAAGCAGGCATCTGCACTTGGTGGGGGATGGTGAAGACGCGGTGGCCCAGGGTGGAATCTGGAATCCAAGCAGGGTAAGGAGAGTGTCCTAGACAAGGCTTCCCAGCACGGGCGAGGGCGAGCAGGAGGGTGTCAGGTGTCAGAGTCAGAGCAAGAGGGGACGCTATTCTACAAGCAGCAGAGAATGAAGAGGTTTCTCATTAATGGGGTGACGGTACTTGTTCTTTGCTTTAAAAACAAAACTTCAGCAGCAGTATGCAAGATGGACCACAGAGAGGAAAAAAGTGGGAAGCTGGTAAAGCGTTGAGAAGCTCTTCCAATGAGCTGAGACAGAGATGACAAGGGCCGAGAGGAAGCAGTGGTCATAGGAATATGGAAGAACGGATGGAGAGCTGTTCACCAAATAGCACAGCAAGGACTTGACCGCCAGCTGACCATAGAAAGTCAGGTCAGAGGGGAGCCGGGGAGGGGCTGAAGAGCAGTGTAGGAGCAGAGTAAGTTAGTTTTGCATATGTGAGGTTTGCGATTCCCATCAAATTTCAGGGAACACTGGCTATCTGGCAGCTAGTTAAAAATAACATTGCACATAACATGGATGGACCTTGAGGGAATTATGTTAAGTGAAATAAGCCAGTTAGAGAAGGCTAATCTCTGTATGACTCCACTCATATGAGGAATTTAAAAATGTGGACAGAGAGAACAGATTAGTGGCTACCAGGGGAAAGGTGGGGTGGGGGGTGGGCACAAAGGGTGAAGGGGTGCACCTACAACACGAATGACCAACATTAATGTACAACTGAAATGTCACAAGATTGTAACCTATCATTAACTCAATGAAAAAAAAATAACATTGCACATACATACTTACACAAATTTACATGTTCACAGTGATACCATACAGAGATATAAACCCCTCAAGAGAAAGACATCAAATGCTCACTAGTAATTTCTGTGTAGAACTA
This sequence comes from Equus caballus, assembly GCF_041296265.1. Lineage (NCBI taxonomy): Eukaryota > Metazoa > Chordata > Mammalia > Perissodactyla > Equidae > Equus > Equus caballus. The sequence continues at coordinate 7,573,534 of NC_091692.1, read as the reverse complement.
TTTTTTCCTTATATTAGTTATTACAGAACATCTAGAACATAAAGACTACATATTACTTTAAATTTTTAATACATATTAAGTATATATACACACATTATAGCTGTCATGCATAGGAGGACATTTAACACACAGCCTGGAACCGAGGCTCCCAGTGCTAAAGGAAACAGGAGCTGTCACCCGGTCAGCCGCCTCACGTCCCACCCGAGGACCAGACCTGCCACTCAAAGCTCATGACACACTGAACAGGTTCTTAAATACGAGTTGCCTCAGAAGACGGAAAGTAGATAGAAACATTGTTTAAAAACTTAAAAAGGAAGCCGGCCTGGTGGCGCTCGCTCCGCTTCGGGGGCTCTGGGTGGGCGGGTTCAGATCCCAGGAGTGAGCTACCCACCACTCATCAGGTGGTGCTGTCCAAAGTACAAAGTGGAGGAAGACTGGCACAGACATTAGCTCAGGGCCAATCTTCCTCATCCAAAAAAAAAAAAAAACCCCTTAAAATGAAGGAAACAATATAGCAGAATAAGAGAAATACTTAAGAAACCTGAGTTCTATGACCAGCTCAGCCATTAATAGCTAAAAAATCATGCATATGTCATTTAACCTCTCTGGATCTATCTTCGCATTTGTTACTAAAAAAAATTGGATACCTATAAATTTTTGTAGTAGGAATTCTTAAATACTCTAAAATATAAAAAGAATTTTATAAAGTAATAAATATTAAAAATGGAAGCCAATATCCTACTCAGCTTCCTCTTTTCATGCAAACAGTAACAACAAAAACAATGAAATGCTATATGTACTTTACTTCATATTAGCTAGCCAAAAAATTTCAACATGCATCTCTGATGAGTAATTATAAAGTGACTCCCTTCTATGAACCACGCTGCAACAGCTTTTGTTTGCTCAACTCTAAGCAATATGCTATGCTCGTAACTATGTTCTTTTATGAAAATAAACGGATTAGCAGGTCGAGATGGCAGAGTGAGTACCTACATTTATCTCTTTCCCTCCTGGAATCCCATTAAATGATGGTAGAAGAATGAGTGAAGACATGACACACCCTCAGTATGGAAGAGAACAGAACGGAGACACAAAGCACACAAGAGATTTCAACACCTTTCCAGCAGACGGCAAGCATGGAAAGAGTGGGAATCAACGAAGCCGAGGGAAGGGAGTGCAGCTAACGATGCACGCAGAGGATGAAGCTGTGGAAGTCAGCCTCTGTCCTGAAGAAGCTCAGAAAGTGTGGGACTCAGCCACGCCAGGAACGAGAGAGAGTGGGAATGAGAGGAGAGGAAGAAAACAATGGGGATAATTAAAAGAATATACGCAGAGCAATTTTCCGTCAAGCACAGAATACCTGGCAGTGAGGCCAAGTGCACAATACTTAGTAATAAGGCACTTGTTGCCCTGGCAAATTAAATACTATACAATGTTTTTTCTCTAAAAAACATTTCTTTTGAACATGTTGTCTAGAGGAGAATAAAGTCTGGGATGGTGTGTTTTGCAGCAACAGGCAACTTACACACGCAGCAAAGACTCAAAATGACGGCTGTTCAGCAAGGCAGAGTGGGACTGGAGCGGGTGGCTCCTACTGGCAGGCTCTGCGGTCTGACAGCAGGTTGGTGTCCTGGCTCTAGCCCTCAGCAGCCCTGCGCGGGGGCACTGCACCTCGACTCTGTGCTGCCCCTTACTCAGCTAGGAAATGGGTCATAATTATACCTACTGTACAAGGTTGCTCTGAGGATTAAATAAATACATGCCCATACGCAAAGCCCTCAAACAGTGCCTCAGTAGGGCAAGCACTCCCCAAAACGAAGCTTTTTAAAGAACTAATCACAGGCCAGCCCCACGGCCTAGTGCTTAAATTTGGCGTGCTCTACTTTGGCGGCCCGGGTTTGCAGGTTCAGATCCCGGGTGTGGACCTACACCACTTGTCAGCCATGCTGTGGCAGCGACCCACATATAACATAGAGGAAGACTGGCACAGATGTTGGCTCAGGGCTAATCTTCCTCAGCAAAAATAAATAAATAATTAAACAAAGTCAATAAACCAGTCACCAAAATACTTAAAAAACAATTAATCAATTTCTTATAGACCCAGTCACCACCAAGTTTTACTGACAAACCTAGTAGTTTTCAACCAGAGTGAGGTTGCACCCTGCTTCCCTCCTCCCCAGGGGACATTTGGAAATGTCTGGAAGCACATTTGCTTGTCATGACTGGGGGTGCTACTGGAATCTATCAGATAGGGGTCAGGGATGCTGTTAGACACCCCACAATGCACAGACCAGCCCCCACAACAAAGGATTATCTGGTTGAACACCCTGGACTAAGCGGACCCAGCAGCACACAGCAGGCCAGATCTAAGAGCAACGTAAATCGCACAAGGGAGGTCTCGGATGGCAGGCAAGGCCAAAGGTCAAGGGAGTACAGGGTTCTGCACCGATTCCAATGTCGGGAAGCGGGGATCCCCCACACCACCAATGAATTCTCTGATATCAGCTGGGTGTCCTACAATTCAACTCAGTTCTGACACTGTCTGCCCAGAGAGAGCATCCGATTCCACAGGCGAGGGCTCAGTCCCACAAGACTGCCCCACTTTAGATGCCACTCGCAAGCCCAGGTTGCCAGCTGTAGACGGGAGGAGGCTCCAAAGACCCACTCCTTGGATTCGATTAATTTGCTAGAGCAGCTGGGTGAGCTCAGAGAAACGCTTTGCTCGCTAGACTACCAGTTTATTACAAAAAGATATAACTCAGAAGCAGGTGTTTCCCACCAGATGGAAGACATGCACAGGGCAAGGCATGGGGAAAGGGCGCGGGGCTTCCACGCCCTCTCCCGGCACCACTTACCCACACCTCCACGTGTTCATCAGCCCCGAAGCTGTCCACCCCCGGTCCCCTTGGGTTTTCATGGAGGCTTCATTACTCAGACATGATTAATTAAATCATTAGCCGTTAGCCACTGATTCAACTTCTAGCCCCTCTCTGCTCCCAGGAGGTCAGGAGTGGGAATGACAGTTCCAACCCTCTAAGCACAGATTGGGTCCCCAGGTAACCAGCGTCCATCCTTAGGTTACCTGAGGGCTTTCCAAAAGTGCCTCATTAACAAGACAAAAGACACCTTTAATGCTCTTATCACAGGAAATTCCAGGGGTTTTAGGAGCTCTCTGCCAGCAACAGGGTTGGAGACAAATATATATTTCTTATTATAAATCACAGTATCAGAGGGAGTGAGATTCTAGGATATCAGAATGGCTGCCAAGTGGTTCCAGACTGGGTATGACAGAGGCAGACTCAGAAAAGAAGTTGACAGACTGATAGATCAAGGTGTGATTAAAGAACTGAGAACAGGACAAGGGTAAGACTGGTCCGAGAAAGGGCTTATGGGTCTGAGAACTGGAAGATAAGGCCATTCCAAGTGATAATGATATACAAATCATGGTATATCTGCAACTGAAGGGAAGCGGAAATAAAGGTCCTAGAATACGACACTGAAAAACTGTCAGCCAAGGTCGTGGTAAAGTCATCAATGTAAACGCGGAAGCCAAGGAAGCCGGCAAGCACGAAGAGGAAAAAAGAAGAGCTGTGAGCCAGAGGAAGAAAAAACGGCAAGAAATGAGAAGATTCCTACCAAGGAGCCTTTCTGCAGAATTTCTCATAGAACAGTAGTCTGAAACGGTACTGAAAAGCAAGAACTAAGGTGACAACTTTTGTCTCGGTCCTGAGACCCATTCATAACCTACACGAGGGAAGGTCATAAGGAAAGCAGTGTTATCAAAAGGACCAAGGAAGCAAGCAGGAAGTACTTGCAGAGAAGATTAAAGAGGAGACTGTCCACTGAAAGATGAGGAGGCGGGATGAAGGAATACAAATCTGGACTGCAGGCAGGAAAGAGGACAGTCCTACGGAAGGGCAGCGATCTCCAGGACAACCCAGGACAAAGGAAGAAAACGTCCCGACATCTAGCTCTGTGTTCTTTCACTTCACCTTTAAAATGTTTCACTTTGGGGGCCGGCCCGCAGCTGAGTGGTTGAGTTCGGTGCACTCCACTTCAGTTTGTGGGTTCGGATCTCGGGCGAGGACCTACACACCACTCATCAGCCATGCCATGGTGGCATCCCACATACAAAATAGAGGAGAAATGGCACAGGTGTTAGCTCAGCGACAATCTTGCTCAAGCAAAAAGAGGAAGATTAGCAGTGGATGTTAGCTCAGGGCCAATCTTCAACATGAAAAAATAAATGAATAATTAAAAAACAAAATGTTTTATTTTTGTGAATGCTTTAAAATGCATATAAAAATTGTACTGCAGTAACATACACATAGCTTTTTAAAGTAAATACTAGAACATGATGCTTAAAAATTTCTTAACGAAGTGGCAGGATCAAAAAGTTCAGAAACCCCTGTAATAGAGGTATATCACAGTAGCAGGAGAACGATCATGCTACAGAGGGAGAAACACGGTTACAAGAGGAGGCTGAAGAATCAGTCAGTGTCTGTCCTTCTGTCTGTCGCGCTCTCAGAGAAGAGCTGTGAGCCGCATGGTCACGGATGCTGCAAGGGAAGCGGAGAGAGAGACCCAATCTGGGACCAAACGAGGCCTTTATGGTTTCTAATCAGACAGAAGCTGTCTGACTCAAAGCTAAGGCACACAGCTGTATGCATGGAACTTTACCTCTAACTATTCTGGAAGTGGGACACTTCTAAATCTAGATTAAATGTCTTACTCTAAGATCCTCTATAACTCAGTACCATACAATTTCTTTAGTAACATTCATCACAGTTAAAATTAATTATTAAATGTTTGTCTTTCTTGCTATACTTCAAGATGGAAAAGGAGATGTCTGTCTTGTTCACTACTAAAAAAGGTTACATAAATATATAATCTTACGATGTAACTAGGTCAGGGATCTTGTAGAAAGCGGAGGTGGTGTTACTGTACGAACACCAGCATCTTACATTTCATGTATATTTCAAGAGCCTGGATTGCAAGCAGAAAGGCAAACAGTGTGTCGGTTGCTGTGTGCTACCAGGAGTGTATACAGAATAGGGTTTCTCAGACCAGCTAGCACTGAGGCCTTTAAAAAAGAAAGTCAATGGGCTGGCCCCGTGGCCCAGTGGTTAAGTTCGCGCGCTCCACTGCAGGCGGCCCAGTGTTTCGTTGGTTTGAATCCTGGGTGTGGACACGGCACTGCTCATCAAACCACGCTGAGGCAGCATCCCACATGCCACAATTAGAAGGACCCACAACGAAGAATGTACAACTATGTACTGGGAGGCTTTGGGGAGAAAAAGGAAAAAAATAAAATCTTTAAAAAAAAAAAAAAAAGAAAGTCTGTGCAATCTGGAGTAACTGCTTCAAGGCTCCAATCCATTATGAAGAAAGCTAAGGAGGTAAGCCTAAGCCTTTCTGGAAAAATTAAAACTTAAAATATATAGCATTTTTCTTATAGTACACATATATTTGTACTTTATTCTGCAGTATGTCACTGATGTATCTATCTCCCCCATAAAGTGTAAATCCTCTGAGGACAGAGATTGTGTATTTGATTATTCATTCATTGATCCATTCATTTACCCATCAAACATCTGTTAGCCATTGCCAGGTTCACTGTCTAGTGGTGTGAGCAGATTAGTGAACAAATAATGTCAATTTGATTGTTATGATAGAGCTCTCTCGTGTGGAAGAAAAGAGAGAAACATTAGTGATTAACTGTCAGTGGGGATCAGGGAAGACTTCACAGGGGAGGTGATGTTTGACAAGTCTTAAGGGAGGGGTAGCAATTCCCAAGACAGAAAAAAAGAACGGGATAGAGAAGTGGGCTGGGGTGGGGAGGAGGACGGCAGTAGAGAAAGCACTGGAGAAGACATCCTAGCTGAGGGAAGACCAGTGCAAGAAACAAAGAATCAGAAGGTGAGAAGAAAAGAAAGCAAAAGAAAATCTACTAAGAACCATTTTTCCCAATTCCTCTAATTCTATTTAATTGTGAGAAATTCTCAACCTTATTGCTGGGCAGTTCCTAGAACCTCTGGTGTATATTCTTAGCCCTGGGCAGCACGCAGGAAAGCCAAGGCGCTGGGGCAGGGCGTTCACCTAGGACTGCCGGGGAGAAGGTTCCTGAGAGGTTCACAACGCCACATCCTCCCCACGCTCTTGTGCGTCAGCCATCCTTCATCTTCGTACTGGCCACAGTGCCTGGGACTGTGTCTTGCTCATCAATAAAGGCAATAAATGCGCAACTTAAATTGCTGAAAATAAGTAGAAGTAAAGGGCCCCTCCCTTTGAGGTGTCTGCAGTATAGCTGGGAAGAGAGAGAGGAAGTGGGCAGATGACAACTGACACCAGGGACCATAGGCTGCCCCTCCTTTTCCCACTGACATGGCCCCGAAAAATACATCATAAACAGTGCAACCCTCCCATCCCCAAGAGAGTAATTTAGACTTCCAGGAGACTTTCATTAAGCGCCAAACTGCAGTACCATCTTCTCAGGATGGCAGCTAGGCACGAGTGAAACAAAATGGGGGCTGCCCCATGCAAGACACCAAAGGCAACAGTTGGGAAGTTAGGGGAAAGGGAAAAGTAAAACAACAGCGAGGAAGTATTTTTAGGAAACAAGTGATGCATAAGTACACAAAGTTCAAAATGCTGAAACACAGGATACTTAAGAGTTTCCAAATGCCAACCCAAACAACTAAGGGGATTGAGAAGAAAACGGAAGCATACATTTATGCTTCCGGGGGCTTTTAATCCAAATAACAACTTTATGAAGAGAAAGCATGAGCATCCCACTTTACAGTGGAGGACCCTGAGGCTTACAGAGATTAAATAACTAACCCAAGGCCACTTAGAAAAAAAAAATTATATATATATATATATATATATATATGTTCCTGAAAGACAAATCAAAAAATAGGATAAGTGTATTTTCTGACTATTCTAAAAAGAACCTTCTGAAATCAATTTCCATCCTACCCATGGTACCCTCCCTCTCCACAGCACCCACATTTCAATGTTAAACAAACACACCAGTCAAAAGTTCTTTCAGAGATCAGTGACATAAAAGGCTACTACAAAAATCGCTTTCAGAGATCTGATATCAAACACTACTGCTATCTACCTCTACTTCGTATTCTGACCCTGCGCAATGGAAACACGACGACAAGACAAACAAATAAAATCCAGAAAAAACGTCCAGGACAGGAACTGGCTCATAAAGAGGTACTCAAAAAAGTCCCTAGGACAAGGCTGTGAACACAAGGAGAAGAGACCACCAAAAAGCCTCCACAGGAATACCACCTGCAGACGGGTTATCTGAACTGATTCAACTTAAAGGCATTCATGACCCTATTTCCAGTGATAAGGGGCTCTGATAGTCCACGGTGTGCAGCAGCAAAGCAGTTTCATAAATTACCACCTGTAGACACCTGCAGCCGCGTGCCCACGGAAGCCAAGGCTTGGTGGTGAGGAAGTATTTGCTGCCTTGGATCAATCAGGTCAAAACACAGAAGTATAAAAGTGTTGGCTGTCTGCTGTTAAGTGCACTGGAAAATGACAACCTCAGGGCTTTAAATTCCCAGCTAAAGGTTAATGTAAGGGACCTGAAAGCATCTATGACTGTCCTAAAGGAAATCTTTATCTCCTTTAGCCTTCAGGACTGAGATTTCTAAAAAACAAACCCAAAATCTAATCCTGAAGATGGCTGAATGACAACGCAAACTGAATCTCAAATTTTGCAGGTCCTCTAATCTGAAAGTTCGGGCCTTGATTAGAAAGATGGCGAATCCTGAAAATCAGAATGGGACATATGGGCAGATGCTGACGAACCTGGGGACCTTCATCCCCTAAATCCTGCCTAGTGTCCTTTGCCAGCAGAAGAAGCCCTTCCATCCCATCTGAGCAGGTGAGTGTCCCCTCTCCTGAAGAACCTGCAATGGTCTACCCTGAAGAACCTGCAAGGGACTGCCGAGCCTCCTAAGCACCCACTGCTGCCACTTCTCATTGCTTCTAGACCGGCCTTGTTCAATACGTCACCTACTAACATACGTGGCAATTTAAATTTAAATTAATTAAAATTAAGTAAAATTTAAAATTCAGTTCCTAAATTGCACTAGCCACATTTCAAATGCTTGGTAGCCATAGATAGACAGCACAGATATTATAGGATGCTTCCATCATCACAGAAAGTTCTATAGGATCGCATTAGACCACAGCCAAACTTGAGTCTCGGCCAACCCCAAGGGGCGAGGTAGGTACAAAGTGGAGTCCATGAGGAGCTGCAATACACCCAAAGAATTGCATGATTTTGCTAATTTATACAACAGAAACTGGGGACATGTGGACGAATGGATCCTGTAGAATCAGATCAGGGTGAGAGGAAGACAGTATTGCCTTGGGCCAAATTTACTAATATGGGCTCACTAAGCAGAGATTCACATATACTACATTAGCTTAAGTGGCTGGGAATAGCTTTTAATAGTTCGCTTGGTTGGCTGAATGAAACCTGACCCGAAAGATAGACTATACTAGATGAAGTTGAAATATCAGAACTTCCTTAGTATACCACAGACGAAGGTACCCAAAGGCTTGGAGAGAACAGAATGTTGGCATGGATCTGTTATTTATGATCTGTTCACTACTCCTTACTATGGCCCCCAGGGGAATCTGTAAGATACCCACTTTACCACGGCTAAGAGAAATACATTTGTGAGGGGAGCACCAGCATTCCTGAAGAGCTGTGTGGTAGCTGTTCTCCGTAGGCAAGGACTAACACGGGAACTCCCGCCAAAAAGAGCTCCCTGAATTCAATGGAGATGATGCAATCTTGAACTGGCAGGAGGAATGTCAGCACTTACTGCCAACAACACGGTGGGCACGGTTATCCTGATGCAGCAGAGCCCATGCAGTAACCAGAACAGTCTGACCTGTAGAGCTCTTTGGCGTTGGCTCGTTGACCATCGTGTCCCTAAAGATGAAATAGATGGGAAAACTCTAGCTCTAGTGAACAGAAGTCTGACTTGAATCACCACATGTGAATGTCATGGCCCCTCAACCAATTCCCAAACTTGAATCAATTCCCAACCCCGAGCCTTTTGAATGAAGAGGTGGTCATGTCCCCTTGAGCAAGGATCCTGCTACGTAGCCAAAAATTTGTACTGCCAATCTTCCTCCCAGCTTTCCCAAAGAGAGCTGTGGATATTTACCAGGGTAACTGTCCACTGGAGAACAAGAAATAATCAGACTTTTCAGGGACTATCTGAACTGACGCTAACTCTTAAAGACCCAATTTGTCACCAGCTAGAACAGGGGCTTATGGAAGTCACATGATAAACGGAGTTTGAACTCAGGTCCATTCCCTGAAGCTGCTCTGTGGCTGTGTCCCTAGTTCCAGAATGCGCAACTGGAAGAGGTATGCTCAGCAAGTGGCAGAATCCCCGCGTTAGTTCCTGGATCTGTGGGGTGAAGACTATTAAGGTGGGGAAGGCCAAGTGGAAGACACTAGAACTTCCCCTATGTCCCAAACAAGTAAATCAAAGGCAACGCTGCATTCCCGGAGGCACTGCAGATTTAGCGCCACGATCAAGGACTTGGATGATGCAAGGAGGTGATTCCTACCACACTACCATTCAACTTGCCAATGTGGCCCTGCAGAAAACAGTTGGGTCTTAGAGAATGACCACTTATTCTCATAAACTTAATCAAGTGGTAACTCCAACTGCAGCTGTTGTTCCAGATGCGATTTCACGGCTGGAGCAAATCAAATATCGCCCAGCACTTGGCATGCAATAACTGATTTAACAAATGCTTTCTTTTTCTAGACCTGCTAATAAAGACTCTATACCTCAAAGTTACATTAATTCTCCAGCTCTACCCCATAAATCTAGCCTATAGGGACTTTCACTGCCACTCCATTCCTCTGGACATCATGCTGGTCCTTTCTACGTAATGACTGGACCTGGAAGCAGGAAGCTGCAAGTACTCTTGATGCATGGTTAGACACATAAATGCCAGAGAGTGGGACACAAACACCACAGAAATGCTGAGCCTTGGTGAAATTCCTAGGGGGCCAATGGTCCGGGCGATGTCAAGGTACCCTTCTTCCCACCAAGAAAGAGCACAATGCCTAGTGGGTCTCTTTGAATCTTGGAGGCAACAAATAACCTTATTTGCACATGCTTCTCCAACTCTTTTACCAAGTAACCCAAAAGCTGCCAGTTATGAGTGAGGCCCAAAATAAGATAAGGCTCTGCAACAGGTCCAGGCTACCAAGTAAGCTGGTCTACTACGTGGGCTTTACAATCCGGCAGGTGCGGGAGTGCCTGGAAGTACCTGTGGCAGACATAGAGTAGAACAGAGACTGTGACAGACCCTACGGGCGACTCAGGGCAGAGTTACGGTAGCCCTGAAGGACAGTGGTAAAGGAACAGCCCCCAGTCAGCAGAACTTTGGGTCATGCACCTGAATGATCACTGCCTGAGAAGAAAGATGGCCTAAGGTCTGGATCTACACTGATTTATGAGAAGTGACTCACGATTTTGCCGGATGGTCAGAGATCTAGAAGGAACATGACTGGGAAATAGATGACAAAAAGGTCTGGGAAAGAGATATGCAGATAGACCTCTCTGAATGGGCACAGAGTGAGAACACAAAGGAGTCGCGTGCGAGTGATTTCTTTAGCAGAGAAGAATCTCAAGAATCAGGATAAAATACCCAGTCCTGTGGACGTCAGTCAACCTCTTTCCCCAGCCACTCCCATCGCCCACCACATGGCTTCAAGAACAAAGTTGCCATGACAGCAGGATGTGCCTCTGCCTGAGGGGTAGGAGGGGTATCTCAACATGCCCCAGATCACTGGCCAACTAGAAATTTCACCAAGGTGGCAGGCCCCTGAATTTTTGTGGGATGGATATATGGATTCAGGAACACTGAATTCTGCTCACCCACGCTGATCTGGCTAGAGCCACTCCTAAATGATGAATCTGCCAACAGTGGGGACCAACACTAAGCTTCCAATGTAGCATCATTCCCTGGAAGGCTCAGCTGGCCACTGGTGGCAGGTTGATTACACGGGACCATTCTATATAGAAAGGACAGTGATACACCATCACTGGAACAGACACTTACTCTGAACATGGATTTGCCTTTCCTGCCCACAAAGCTTCTACCAAAAACACCATCCGTGAACTTGGAGAATGTCTTATTCATGATCATGGTATTCCACTTGGCACTGCTTCTAACCAAAGAAATCTTTTTCCAGGAAACGATGTGGGATAACGGGCTCATGCTTATGGAATTCACTGGTCTTACCAGTGCTGGACCTGACAGACTAGTGACATGATCTTTTTTTTTTTTTAATTAAACTTTCTATTTTGAGATCATTGTAAATTTACATGCAACTGCAAGAAATAATACATGAAGATCTCCTAAGCCCTTTATCCAGTTCTCCCAAAGGCGACATCTTGTAAGATCATAGTATAATATCACAACCAGGAAACTGACGCTGATGCAATCCATTGATAGTATTCAGAGTGTACAGTTTTATAGGTAATCAGCTGTGTGGGTATTCAGTGCTAAGCAATTTTTTCCTATGTGAAGATTCAAGTATTCGCCACCACAGTCAAGTTACAGGACCATTCCATCACCACAAAGATCCCTCATGTTGTCCTTTTATAACTCTCCATCTCTCTTCTGCCCTCCTCATCTCTAACTCCTGGCAACAACTGATCTGTTCTCCATCTCTATAATTTTGCCACTTGAAGAATATCATATTAACGGAATCACACAGTATACAACCCTTTGGGACTGGTTCTTTTTTTTTGCTGAGGAGGATGTGCCCTGAGTTAACATCTGTGCCAGTCTTCCTGTATTTTGTATGTGGCTATTTTGTGTGTGTCAGCATGGCTAACAAGTGGTGTAGGTCCGTGTCCAGGATCTGAACCTGCGAACCCAGGCTGCTGAAGTGGACTGTGCCAAACTTAATCACTACACCACAGAGCCGGTCCCTGGGACTGGCTTTTGCACTCAGCATAACTCCCGTGAGAGTCATTCAAGTTGCTGTGTGTTATCAACCATTCATTCCTTTTTATTGCTAAGTAGTATTCCACTATGTGGATGTACCACAGTTTGTTTATCATTCACTAGTTGAAGGACATCTGGGCTGTTTCCAGTTTGGGGCTGGTACAAAGGAAGCTGCTATGAACATCTGTGTCCAGGTTTTCACATGAACGTAAGTTTTCATTTCTCTGGGATAAACTCTCTCTGCCCCAGTGTGTACACATCTCTTTTGGTAGAACCCAACCCTCTCAACTTGGGTAAGTGGCCAGAGGTGATTGTTGAATTGCCAGCTTCCAGGCTGGGATTCTGCCACTCACTGTCTGCCAGTTACCAACGCATTAAAAAGAGAGGCAAAACCCAAACCGAATCAACACTGTTTAATTTTATTCCAAATCCCACAAACCAGGTTCCACTCAAATGTGACAGTTCCCTTTCTTTCCTCTGTTATTTAATGTTAATAGTTAAAAACAAACTTGCCTATAATCATGTTAAAAAAATTAAGGTACTTAAAAGAGACAAATATAACCCTTAAAAGAAAAATAAAACAAAACTCAAACATTAAAAGAAGGGAGTGAGATTTCCGAGCAAAAGTGAGAGTTAAGAAAGGTAGACAGATCGTGAAAGCTAATGCTGACTTGAAAAGAATAAAAGAGTCTGACTGGGTGTGATCAGATCACGTGACCACCCACGAAACAAAATACATACAGAATATGTTCATCTTTTCTTTCAGGAAGTGTACAGTACTACTTACAAGCATACTATTGGTGTTGATAAAAACCTACTTTTCCTAGAGATTTATATCTACCTCAATTCACTTTTTCATTGTTTTTATATTAACTGGTCATTTCCTCTAAAAATGCTTTGAAAATATTAGACTCCACTGTGAAATGAAACATTTCAGAAGATTTTTATTACTAACTCAGAGACAGCTTATCTAGAATTCTCTAATGTAGAAACTAGCTGCCACCATGGTTAAACTCAGAAATACTTTTCAGCATTCCTTTACATATTAGTTTTAAAACGTTGGTCTAATGTTTTTCAGTTGCCAATATAAAGTTAGTGAGAAAACAAAGGGTCAAATAAAAGTATATAATATTTCCACTATATGAATTTAGTAGACTTAAAACTTATACTAAAAATGAGAATTTTCCCCCTTATATTGAAATAAATCCTTTAAATAAGCTATATTTTGGATATTTCCAGTGTCCAAAAGGACAAAATACCTGACTTAAATATTCTATCTTCTGGAATATTCAAGCTTTTGAAGTAAAAAATGCCAATAAGAAATATTCATTAAAGAGTGAAAAATTACATTAAAAAATTTGCATGAAATCCATCTAATATATTGCTAAAATAAAACTGTAAACTGTCGTGCAACATCAGTATTCTACATAAATAAGCTAAAATAGTAAAACGTTATTATTCTTCTCCATCTTAACGCATAGCCTCAAAAACTCTTGCAAACCATTTTTCAACCGATGTGCTGAGAAGTGACACGCCACCCCCTACCGTTAAGAAACAGTCAGTCATAAAGCAGAAAACCAACTCTCCACTCAACTATTGCCACCTTGTGGCAATAAGATGGATCGTCTGCTATACACAGCTTCCAACTGGCTTAACAGTCTACAAATCTCTACTGTCTAAGCGACATAAGAAGGTTAAAGGTTTTAAAATATATTTTTCTTTAAAAAAAATGAAAGAGGCATCTAACTTAAAAATATTTAGCAAACATTTACCAGCTCTTCTATACATAAATCTGTTATGTTGGTTACAAAAATGCAAGGACTTCGTCACTACCCTCAAAAAAACGCCCCCAAAACCAAAAAAACTAGTTGAAGAGATAGATGCACAAACCAATATTAAAGGTACTGAAGTAGAGGGGGGAAAAACGGGTAAATGAGCATGTGTAAGCACAGAACCCCAGCCTCCATACAGAACAACGGCATGTCAGGTCATTAAACCCAAGATCCCTTTAACTAGTAACCTTGAGGAAATTCTAGGATAACGAATTCACGAGGAACTGCCCTTGACTCAATTCCTGCCTGCAGGGGAAAGTTCCTTTGAAGGATAACTTGCTTGGCTTTCACTGAACGTCACTTACTTCTGAGGTGCACATATAGATACATAAGTCTGCACTTTATGGATAAGAATTAAATCAGTGGGTACAAGTTCAACTTTCATCACTAAATAGACATATTTTTTAATCCAACAAGAGGCCATCCAAGATATTGTTTTTGATTTATAATTTTCAACCATCGAACTGTAAAAATTTCACTCCAATTCAAACCAACAAATACATATTTAATCCCTACTTATGTGTAAGGCATTATGCAAGGAATCAAATGGCAGAATAAAAAACCACCTCTGATCTCCAGAAAGCACAATCTAGAAAACAGGAGAGAACAGCTTCATACAGGACTTAAATGTAACTGAAGAGCTGTGCGCGTCCCGTAACGGGATAAAACAAGGCTCCAGGGCACTCAAAAGCAGTGTCATCTGGCTGGTGAGATGACAGGAGCCTAACCAAAGAGCCCATTTTTACAATGGAATTTGCAGGCAGGGAAGCTAATTGGGGAAAGAGCAAAGATAAAGAAATAGTGATTGGTTTAGGGAACAGCGAACTGCTTATCTTCAAAAAACATACATTTATAAAAAGCAGATATTTTTAAGCAGAAACCAAGTTACAAATGAAATCTTACATAGAACCCCGATATATAGAACAATAAATGTAGTATTTTATTAACATAAGTGTACTTTATGAGTTCAGATTGACAGCATTTACTTATTATGAAGTCAAAAATGGGAACATGCAGTTCCCTTGATAAAAATCACAAATTGGTATCAGGGGTGAGGAATAACAACCCCCGTGCCGAATTTCTGCATTTTGTTCTGATTGCCCAATATCAGACAATCCGCCTGTCACACCCACATGGACAAGCAGGGAGGAGACACGCTGTCATGCACTGCAAGGGGGAGAGCGCTGCAGAGACCGCGTCCATCAAAATTCCAAGTGCCTGTCCCCTTTGACCCAGCATATAGCCCAAAAATATGCAAAACACTCTAAATGCTCCCTGTGGCACTGTCTATATCAAAACAAAACAGAAACCACCTACGTTCTCATTACCGAAGGCCTGGTTAAACAAATCACGCTATATCCATACCACGAAATATCAAGCAAATATTTTTTCAACGAGGTATATACACACTACACATATGTAATGACAAGGAAAAATACTCAAAGTTATACTTAAGTGAAAATGGCAATTTTCAGCAGCAGCAACTGAACTATACTGAGCGCTTATTAAGTATCAGGCACTTGTGCTAAGTGTTCAAACAATGAACTCATTTAATCTCAGAATAACCCCATGACACAGGGTTTCCTTTCACAAAAAAGGCAAAGAAGATACACAAATATTAAGCGCTTTTCCAAGGTAACACAGCTAGTAAATGACAGAAGAGCCAGGATCCAAACCAAGACTGTCTGAATCCAGAGCTTACACTCACAAAACAGTTCAAACAGTACCAACCAATTTGCGTGGTTTTAAGTATATTTACCAACAACTGGCTTATATCTATATATGTATATGTAAGATCTCTGGAGGTATGCATTTAAAAAACTACACTCTCCAGCCTTGAGAGAGTGGAAAGACGGAAAGAGGGCTTTCACATTTCACAGGACTACCTTCAGCGCCATCTAAATTCTTTTTCTAAAGTAAGCAAATACTACTTTTACACTTTGTAAACAATTTTTTTCAAGAATCCTGATCATACAATAAAGATGAGCTTTATTCATCTTGTAATTGCAGGATACTCTTCAATTAAATAGATGCAGAAACTTCACCAAGTAAAGGGAAAGCTTTTCACAAAGTTGAATCTCTATCAGCTGCTCATATTCCTCATCACAATCTAAGTCAGTAAAGCACTGAAAATGGCCAATAAACACTAAAATTAAACATAATGTGGTGTTTCCAGCTGTCTTGCTCCTCTCACCTTTGTTCTTGCTCAATTACTCCCCAGGACGAGCGCATTTAACTGGCAGCCCGAGCCTGTGCTCTTCTCACGGTACAGTGGTCCGCGCGCAGCCACACAGACCTCAGCTCAGAGACAGCCCAGGCACGTGCGCTGTACCTAGCAGTCATTCACCCCCCACTGGGCAGACGGTTCGGAGTGCCCACCAAGGGTCAAGCACTGTGCTAGGCGCTGGGGACACAGCAGAACAAGACAGACAAGGCCGCTGCCCTCTGAAACTGACATTCCAGTGGGGAGAAAAGGTCAGCAGCTTTACTCTGAAGTAGGCACATGTCACTCTGGAGCCACAAGCTAACATACTAATGATTACAAATGTCCTTAAGTTGGGATTAAACAGAATGGCATGTGCATGGTTTTTTTAAAGTTTAATTATTATTAATTATTTGAGCAAAAGCGGGATTTCATCCAAAGATCTGTGCCAGCCTAGAAGCATCTCTGTGAAACTATTTTCTGGGAGGCGGGAGGTGGGAGGTGGGAGGAGAAACAACTAGAGCCAAATACAGGTGAAAATGTACCGCGTAAAAGCTTTCTCTGCACCAGTCCCTGTGCTGAGAGCACTGCAAACGTGTTATTTCACGTAAACTGCCCAGTAACCCAGTCAGAGCATTATCTCCACCTTGAGATGAGAAAGCAAACTCAGACAGGCTAAGAAACTCGCGCAAAGACATTCAGCTAGTAAGACGGCTGACTCAGCCTCGGATCCCAGCCTCCAGACACTGAGCCTATGCTCTGACTGCGGCCCTACACCGTCCTGAGCAGTGGCAGCCCGCTGAGGAAGAGATGTGCATTTAATCTGGTAGGCCGTGTGAAGGAAGGCTGACAAGACTCTCGAGCAAAGCCAAAAGATCATCTCCTTCAGTCTGTATTGAGCCCAACTTTAGGAAGACGACTCCGTCCACAGCGGGTATAATGACCTGGACCAGGGAACAAGTGGAGGCAGTGGTAGCAATTATGAATCAGGGAGGAGGCCACGAAACTGAAAACGCTCCAAAGCTAAGAGCTCCGAGAATGGAGGCGACAGCCCAGCCTCCCAGTACCCTCCTTCCCAGGGAATTTGCCCTCCTTCCATTAAACCAAGATGTGGGAAAACTGTGCACAGGGGACAGGTGAGCCGCATGCCACCAGACACGTTTTAACTTCCTTCCAGCAGAATAATGTTTTCTAAACTGTGTTAGGTGGAAAACCGCCTAGAGAGACTCCTCCGTTCAGCCTGAGCTGGACTGAGCAAATCTAACAGACGTGCTGGGACTGCCAGGAAACACCCCAGGCTCCTCCCGGAAAAACGGAAGGGGGAAGGGAAAAGGGGAAGTGTTTTGAGTTTCAAACACTCTCCATGTGATGCTACGATTTTCACTCTTGCCACAATTAACTCAGCAATTGAGAATTACTTTCTAGGGGTTTCTGAAGGTGCTTCGAATGTGGTATATGTGGTAGGGGAGAGGGGTGTGAGTGAGAAATAGAGAAATTCCCTTCCTCATAAGTATTTTGGGGGAAGGGAAATGAATCACATCTATGTTTCCCACCTTACTGCACCTAATCCTCCAAGCCTTTCCCCAAGGATGGATCCAAAAGCCATCCCTTAGACGGCTTCAGGTCAGTCACCAGCATTCCACTGGGATTTCATGACTTCTCCAGGTATGGGAGACAGAATCATGCCCCCGCCCTCCCATCAAAGATGGCCACATCTGAATTCCTGGAATCTGTGAATAGGTTACCTTCCATAGCAAAGGGGGATTAAATTGCAGATGGAATTAAGGTTGCCAACCAGGTGACATGAAAACAGGGAGATCATCCCGGATTATCTGAGTGGGCCCAATGCAAGCACAAGGCGCCTTAAAAGTGGAAGAGGGAGGCAGAAGAGAGGTCATGGTGATGTCACGTGAGAAGGACTCAACCTGCCGTGGCTGGCCTTGAAGACAGAAGAAGGGGGTCAGGAGGCAAGGAATGCACGCATCCTCCACAAACTGCAAAAGGCAAGGAAACTGATCCCCCTCAGAACCTAGGGAACGGAATACAACCCTGCCCATGCCTTGATTTTAGCCCAGTAAGACCCTATCAGACTTCTCACCCACAGCACTAAAAATCATAAATTTGTGTTCTTTTAAGCCACTGAATTAGCGGTAATTTGCTATGCAGCAAATAGAAAACGAATACATCAGGCTTGTCCTAATCTTGGATTTTAGGAAATTTTTGTCAATAATGATAACTACTAACGATTACCTACTAAATTCCAGTTTTTTATAATTCAGGATACTACCAGCCCGTGAACTGTTTAGTACCGGTCCCCAAGGAGATAAGTACAGAAATTGAGAGTTTATTTTTATATAATTTAATATTGCCAGACATCCAATTTCATTTCTGCTGCATCCGATAATAAAAAAAAAAAAAAACTCTGGCTTGTATTTATGCCTATTTCTTCCATTTCACTTACCTAGCAATCCTATCGTATCATACAAAGGTACTGCCTGAGACAAATGGAAATTTTATATTTAAAAAAGGTCATTTACAGAAAAGGAGAGTGAAGCACTGACAGGTTAAATGACTTGCTCAAGTTCACAGAGACAGTAATTCTCTCATTCACCTCTCCGCTGAATTAAAAAATACTTATCAAGAGCCTTGCACCGCACACACCGAGCTCCACGCTGGAGCTACTGCGCAGAACAAGACGAGCAGAGCGCCCTGAATTCCCCGCCGGGAGCCCCGCTGGCCTCCGAGTCCCGGGAGTCTCCCTACTGCGCCTCGCTGGCAGCGCCCCCTGCTGGCTTCCCTTCCAGCACTCGTCCCAAGGAGATGCGAGCAGAGTGCGGACAGCGCACGTTCAGCGTGTAAATACGGAACAAAAGCGCAATAAATGGAGGGAAAACACCAACCACGCGCTCTGTTCCACGTGGCCAGCAGCCGGACCCAGAGACAGCCCGGCTGCCCGCTCCACACCCGACGCTGGGCCCCGCCCCGACTTCAGGCTCCACCCCCGACCCCGGGCCCCGCCCCGACCCCCGGCTCCACCCCCGACGCCGGGCCCCGCCCCGACTCTCGGCTCCACCCCCGACGCCGGGCCCCGCCCCGACTCCCGGCTCCACCCCCGACGCCGGGCCACGGCCCCGACTTCAGGCTCCACCCCCGACGCCGGGCCCCGCCCCGACTCTCGGCTCCACCCCCGACGCCGGGCCCCGCCCCGACTCGCGGCTCCACCCCCGACGCCGGGCCCCGCCCCGACTCCCGGCTCCACCCCCGACGCCGGGCCCCGCCCCGACTCCCGGCTCCACCACCGACGCCGGGCCCCGCCCCGACTCCCGGCTCCACCCCCGACGCCGGGCCCCGCCCCGACCTCAGGCTCCACCCCCGACGCCGGGCCACGGCCCCGACTTCAGGCTCCACCCCCGACGCCGGGCCCCGCCCCGACTCCCGGCTCCACCCCCGACGCCGGGCCCCGCCCCGACTCTCGGCTCCACCCCCGACACCGGGGCTCGCCCCCGTCTCCCGGCCCACCCCACCCCCTACACCGGCTCCGCCCCGGCTCCCGGCCCCGCCCACCGCGTCGCCGGCGTCGCTCCCGCGACTCACTCTCGTCTGCCCGAGCTCCGCCTTCCGCTGCAGCTCCGAGTGCCGCTCCAGAGCGCTCGCGAAGCCGCCTGGGCGCGTGCTAGGCTCCGTGGGCTCGGAATTCTCGCTCCCGGAGGCACTCTCAGTCCCTACGCCTCGACAGGGCCGGGAGAGGAGAAACATTCGCAGGAGATGTCTCTCGGCAGTCACGGCACGGGTCCGACACAGCGCCGCCATGATGGCTGCACGACCTCTGACTTTCGACCTTTCCGCAAGCGTGCAGGGCACGGGGCGGAGCCACGAGAGGCCCGCCCCCTTGCCGTAGAGCACGGACGCGCGGCGGGCGTGGTCTAGTCGGTGCAGGGTGGGAGTGTGGCGCCCGAGATGCTTAAGCAGAGTGGTGGCCTAGATGGTTGGTGGCCCTGCACGCAGCGATCCGCCAAGTTTTGCGTGGAAAGCATTTTTGACTCTCTGGAGTTCCGTCCTCCTGGGCCTCCATTAGGCTTTGTGCTGCTGAAAACTGGTAATGCGACACCTGCTGGCCCCGCCGCCTGGGCCTCTCCCCGGGTGGCCCCAAGCCTCGTCCCCCCACCGCTCTTGAGATCTGTGCTCAAACACGAGATTCTCCCGGATGATTTAGTTCAGAATTGGAACCCCAAACACACGCTACCGGGCTCCCCCGTTTTTCTCTGTACCATCTGGCGCTTCTTAATATGCCATATAGTTCGCTTATAGTAATTTTGTTTAGCGTTCACTCTCCCAACTTTGTAAGCTCTACTGAGCGCACGAACGTTGCTGTTGGATCCCTGACACCGGCACATAGTAGGGCTCGGTAAACATCTGTGAAATCCTGGATCCAAGTTGGTCTGTCTTCGCCCCTTCCTCTTTCAGCCCACACACTTTACAGGAATAATCTTTCTGAGATGCTTTTGTCACCTCTAGAGAGCTTCTAGGAAGTTAAGAAATTTTGGAATGTGCCTAAATAGGGCCCACCAGGGGCCGCCACTCTCTCGATTGTCTCCCTTTTTTCTCCCAATGTTAATTCCCGGAATTTGCCCGCCCTCTTCAAAACCGAGCCTAACACTAGACGTGAAAATGTGTTTACTAACTAAGCTGTCCATCCATCTTCAACCCAGCGTTTTTATATTAATCCTCCATTAGTTATTTTGGGGGGAGGTGGCAAGCACCTTTCTAGTTAATTTGCAAGTACTTAGAAGGACTTTTTATGTATGACCACAGCCCCTAGTTTAATAATGCCTTTTTCTACGGATTTTAAGTCTTTTTGTTGTTTTTATCAATTGCATACACAGTATACACAACACTAGAAAGTACGCTAACCTCGGGGTGATGTGTAGTTTTGTGAATCAGGCACCATGTATTATTACTAGCCAACCAGAGGATAATCCCTACAAATCAATAGAGAGCATAAGATAAATTCTACTCTGGGTCAGTTCTCCTTCTTGGCACTTAAACTGTTTATTTCCCTTGATCATTAATGTGTCTTGCCTAAGACATTTTTGCAGTATTCTCTATGGCTGTTGCTATTTATACTTCCCTTCAGGAGACAGTGTGGTAAACTGCAAAGGACATTGGCCAGTGACCTTAAGAACCCTTAATTCTAGCCCTGACTCCAATCCTGATCTCAGGCAAGCCAATTTGATATTGTTGATTTGGTTTCCTCACTTGTAAAACCAAGCTATGGGGCCCTGTGCTAAATTTAAGGAAGTGTTTTGTAAACTTAACTCAATCAGTACCTACAGAACGATTATTAAGGTCTCACCGCTAAAATTCAATAGATGTATTATACTTACATCCTACCTCAGCCAGATGATGAATTCCTTGAGGATTGTGACAAAAGGCATTTGGGGACAGATCCTGAAAGTTTTAATGTATAAGTTTGTATCAACTGACTTCAAGTTAAGCTTAGTTCTCCACCTTTGGTAGCACAGCAGAAGCATCAGAGAGGGACCGTGAAGGACTGAGCAGCTCAGCAGATGTCTGCACTCTGTCCTTGCCTGCATCAGCACCAACTGTACCATCAGCTCGAATGGCAGTGTTTTCACACCCTCATGGCACCTTAGGGATTCTGATGCTGCTCTACTCCTTGAACCATGCTTTCCTTCTTGCTTTATTAGAAAATACAGGCCTCCTTTTTCCTCTTTAGCTTGCAAATTGTTAGTCCACTTTGCAAAAATATCAATAATGGCGGAGGCAAGGAAAGTGAATAGAAAATAGTTCAAGTCCTGGCTCCCTGTCTACGGGCTGTGATCTTATCTATAACATGACACCGCCACATCCCTGAGTAAAGAATTAAGTGAGTGTAACACGCCCAACATTTACTGAAAGCTCAATAAATAGTGGCTATTTGTGGCTAGGTGGAGGTGACGAGGAGGAGATTAGAAATTCATGCCTCTTAAGCATGCATGAAAACCTGGAAAAAAGGATAGGGCTAGTGATACATTGAGGACATATTAGTATCAAAGATGGTCATTTCAGCCATAAATAAGATTAAGGGGAACATGTAAAAGACAACTAGGGATGAGGCGATAACATTTAAGGACTTGGAAAAAGAGAAGACCAGAAAATAGTCACACTGGGAAAGAAGAACAGAGAATTAATCCTAGCAACCAAGCGGTAAACTTTGAAGCACAAAGTTGAAAGAGTGTTAAAGTGAAAGATCACACCCGCCTAAAAATATTCAAACAACAACATGGTGTTTGGTTTTTGCTGTGTGCTAGGAAAACCACCAAATTAAAATAATCACATTACCAAGCAACCTAAGTGACAGCGAAATTACATAGGAGAGTTGGCAAGAATTGTAGTCGTCAAATAGCATTTATTTAAGTATGAAATCCCGGCAGGTGATAGGCACATGCAGGCCCTGCCCTCTGGGGGCTTACAAACTGAGAGTGAATTCTTTCGGCTCACTTTGATTTTGGTTCATTTTGATTTCAGAATCAGAATACAGAAATTGTGAAATGTAAGGTGTGCAGGTTTACTTAAACGTGACAATGTTTTATGTTAACTGTAACCCAACATGGTCTCTATAATTAATCCACTTACAATGGGACAGTCACTAATTAATGGCCAAATGTCTCTCCACTATGGGCAAAAATCTGACTTTTCATCTGTGTCTTATGAGCCATAAAGAAACATGATCCTGACGTGGGGCCTTATGCAGCATCTCCTCTGGCACATACACAGCAAACGGTCACTTATAAATGCCTTCTGGTAGTTGGCATGTAGCTTTTCAATTTTGTTTCATACACTGAATCCGTATAGCTGCTGATGGTTCTTTCCGTATCCAGGATATGAAGGGTCTGCAGAGAAGCTGTCATGGACTCACTTGTTTCCTCGACAGACAGGTAATACATACAAAAGAACCCATACCCAAATTAAAGAATTTTTATTGTTTTCAAATACTATACAAAAAAATAGACAGTGTATTTCTTGATTAACAGATCCAGAAATAGTCATTCCAAGTTAAGCATGTTTTTTCTCTATTTCAGTAGTTTCTTTGAGTTACTAAAATGATAATCCAATGAGATCTACTTTCTTCCACTGGTTACTTTGGTCTCATAAGCCTAAGAATTCTTGCCTTCTTTCCCAAGGACATTCCTTTGTAAAGGGGGATAATTTCAGGGATTATTTTCCTCTATCACACTTCTTGAATCCTCAGATATCTGCGATTTCACTCACCAGTTGCTGTTTTCTTATGTATCGAACACAAGACACGAGAGAGCGATGAGGACCTCTCTCCAGTGTTCTTAGTAATTTCCATATTCCAAATTTCTTATCTGTCTGTGAATTCCTAATATTGAATCTCCCACAAAGATCATTTTGAATAATATTTCTAAACCCGTGTTTATTTTTCTAAATTTATCCTCCCTCTACTTTTTGCTACTGCTTTTCAGAGGCAGAGTAGTCTTAAATAAGTAGAACATAATAAGCTGATTTTTATTCATGCCTCTATTTCATGCAACAGATGAAATCATTTTTATATAAGTATAGGCAGAGGTCTAGAAAAGCGATTCTCTGATTTCTTCTTTCACAACCATCACCAATACCCACATACACCCATTCCACCGTCCACCCATTTGTCATTTCTCCCCATAGAGTAAAGAGATTTGAGGATATTTCACCCAACTAAAACTGCTATCTTATTCTATTCTGCCTTGTTGAAAAGATAGTAACAGGGCAGGACACCCAAGAAACAATGGGATGAAAAGAAGATGTGACAAAAAGTTGAAAGACTAATTGGTAGAAAAAATAATTTAACAGTTATATTGAGTAACCATAATGTTCCTATAAAACAAATTTCTACAGATCCACTCCTCCAGGACAATGCTTCGACAATCTTTACCTTAAAGCCTCTACAAGGAAATAATTTATAATATTAATCTGATAGCATTAAGTAGTGATTTAAAGCAGATGGTTACACAACTGTTTTCTTAGCATAGACACCAGTTGATTATTTAATACAATGAGTTGTTTCCAGACCATTGGTCTCATAATAAGTATTGAGACCTATATTACTGATAGACAGAATTTATTAAGCTTTTCACATGTAATAGAGCGTAGTTTCAATTGTATCTAAAGTGCTAACAGAAGCTCTAGCAATCAACAATGGCAGCATGTTATAACAATCAACACCTGTGGCTTTTCAAATTTGGTTTTCATAAGTTATCCTGAAGTAAATCTAGTCATGCTTTTAAAAAATGCTTTAGGTCACTCCAAGCTTGGCAATTAACATTTGGCATAAACAATAATAAAACAATCACAACCTGATAAATAACAAATACAATACTGTAGGCCACAACCATATACAGCAAAAGGAAAAGGTGGTGGTAATGGGTAAGTAGCTGTTAGGCTTAAGAGAGTACCTTGGCCTCTATGCAGGTACTTCTAAAGGCTTCGGTTCATTCAGCCCTGACATTCAGTTTTCAAAGTAGGAGGAAATGTCTACAGTTTCATTTAAAAATTTCTAACACACTGAAAACAAGTAGAACATAAGTTGATTTTTATTAATGCATTAAACACTCAGGAGTTATCACCACCCCCTTAGTATAAAAAAATTTCAAGTTATATTAGTCATATAACTTTGTGTGCTTATTTTAAATGGTGCTAAATGAATTAAAGACACAATGTTTCCCCTAATGTGATTGATTTTAGCATTTTTGCAACTACTTAGATCTAAAAAAACTTTCAGGCTTTGAATTGAACATTGACGAGAGTGTGTTCCTATTTCAACCTACTGATAATATGCTTGATTCAGAAGGTTTTTTCTCAATTTACTCTGAAACTAAAATTTTAATCTGGTGAAAAATAACTTAATATAAGCGGCATAATATGCAATACACTGAAATCATTACTGTCACAAATGGTGATAAACAAGGATGTAAGGGTTCCACACTCAAGTCACCTAGCAGTTTGAATTGCTGTACATATTGTTACTTACAAAACTATAACAAACTGGATGTAGAGCTGATTCATTCAGTCTGGCATCTTATGACAGCCAAGACATAAGATATCTTACACCACAACAATGTTTAATCAAAAATATCTTTTGTAGCTGGTAGTTCTTCCTTTGGAGGTAAATAAAATTATGCCAAAACTTTTAATAACCAGGATTCAGAAATTTTAAAAAAACAGTTTTAGTTAGGAATCAGATATGCAGAGGTTCAAAGAGGAAAATAAAGAAAATCATACAGAAGACAAAGATCAAACTGGCATCCCAGATCCAGAGCAATTCTGTAAAGTAGGAAAGTAGTTACGATAACCTGCAGCTTCTCAGATCATTCTAGTGAGGCTCTCCAGGTACTACACGTGCTTTTATAATGGCGTTTCCCAAATAAAAGGCTTTAAATGCACATTAAAGGGTGTTCCCCAGGAATAGAGGTGAAGATATTTTTCTTTTGTTCAACCCACAAACAATTTGGTCAAAGGAGTATGTAAAGCTAAATAAAAGCACATCTGGTGGAAATTCACGGCGACGAATGATGACAAGATGTGCCTGGATGTCGCCCGCAGCATGTGGCAGTGGGTAGCAGAACAAAGGTAGGGCTCTCACAGGGTCTCCTGTGTCTGTTCTGGAAGAGGTTCCGTGGCCGTGGCACTAGCATTTGCAGTCGAGTTCAAGACTTCTCCAAAATCACCGCCAGCCGGCTTGGTTCCCCCTACTTTAGACTTTTTAAAAAGTTCAAAAGAGAAAAGACATCATGAAACAGAAACTTAGCTGACTCTGCATAAAGTAACTCAAACTCTACTTTGAAGAACAAATAAATCATAAATGCGTCTGAAGGACTCTGTGAGGCCTCATCCTAAATGATCGATCGGACTCTCTTTATATTTGGATGACACTTTGTATTCCATCAAATCATTCATTCAGCTACACTCATCCAAGAAACACTGAGTACAACGCAGGAAAGAAATACATGCATTTTTCCCAGTTACAGTGTAAGCTTTCTAACCCTTTGCTACTTAAAGCATAGTCCAAGGACCTACAGACTCGGCATCAGCCGGGAGCTTGTCAGAAATGCAGAATCTCAGAGTGCCTCTCACCTCCATCTACAGAATTGAAATCGAATACTTGAACAAGATCTCCAGGTGCTCCCTATACACATTATGGCTTGTGAAGCAATACTCCAACTTATCTGACCTGAAATTTGGTCAATAAACATTTGTTCAATATCACAGATAAATGAAGCAATCGAAATCTAAATGTAAGGACATGTAGATTGATGTTTAACTGAATATAAATGTAATTAGTAAAACCAGAGCCCAAGCATACAACTGTTTTTTACAGCTCCCTTGGGGCTATCTGTGTAATATACTATACTTTTAAAAATTACACGTTTTTATCTGAATGGTGCCCAGTCACATTTCAAAAGCAGATATAGTAAATGACCTGGAAGTTTCTCCTCATCTTCAAAAAGAACATAGATTGTCTGGTTTTCCAATCAGTCGTTTCAAAAACTAATGCCTAGGGCGGATTTTAAGGAGAGGCTGTGACAGTTCTAGAACATTGAGACCTGAATTACAGGAAGCCTTGACTTCCTGAAATGTACAGGTTGTCTTCAAATACATGACTAGGCATTAAGAAGAATAAAGCAGGTCTCTTGTACTGATCTAGAAGAATGACTGTGATATATTTTTTGCTCATCAAATATGGATTAAGTAGCTGCAGTGTGCCAAGGACTATGCCAGGCCCTTGAGAAGCATCAGTGAGCAAAAAGAACAGGTTCCTGAGCCTGTGGGTTCACACAGCATACGTGCCTGAGGGGGATGAACGAACAAGGACAGTGTGTACGGTGTGACTCCTTTGTGAAAAACATTTATACATTTATGTAGACAAAGAAAAGGTGTGTATTAGCGTTTGTATGTGCAAGAAAAAAGATCCAGATCACGGGACAGTGTTTGGTTTTCTTCCCACAAGCATACCCTGCTTCTGTAATTTAAAAAAGATGCATTTAAAAATAAGGGACTCAATTACAATTCTGAAAGACTAAATGTGAATATTTGTTCTTAAGCAGATTTATAGAAAACATTTAAGATACTAGTTTTAATCCTTCAGAAATATCCACAGTCATTATCAGAATTTCTTTAGGAAGACATGAACATACTGGCTTTGCACAAACTCTGTGGAGAAGGCTGGGCAGTGGCTGGGAACTAGATAACCTTTCTGGTCACTTGTGATCCTAAGAGTTGATGATTTTATAGTTTTGAATAGAATCTTGAAGGTGAAATATAATTTACAAATTAATAAGGCTAATCATTATAGAAAAATGTCCACCTTCACTGAAATCAAAGCAATCAAAAAATAAAACAGTGAATCATCCATGATGATCACCATGGCATCATCATCACCATCAAAATGTCCAATAATTGAGGACCGAACAAACAATTCCATCATAAGGCACATGCAAGCAGCCATCAAACGTAATATTGAGGATGAATACTTGATGATATAGGAAAATATTTATGCTGTATGGTTAATCCTTTCGTAAAGCATAACAGCATAATCCTCCTACATACATACCTCACTGTCTCTGGGTGGGAGGACCAATTTTAGTGTGTGTCTTTTTTTGTCATTTTCTATACTGTTGTTAAAGTTTTTGACAATACAATTTATATTAAATGTTCTCCAATTACAAAAGTATTTTGAAGTGAATGAAGCAAAGAGCAAAACCAACTTCTAAAGTACTATTGCTCTTTATACATTTCCTTTCTGCACTCAGCATGTTGCTGCACTACATCATACGCCCCAAAAATTGATGGAAAGAGTACAAATTGCCTTAAATATCCACTAACAAGGTAAAGAATAAAGTTATTAAAGTTCTCTAAATATTTTTAGAAAGGAATACTAATGCGAATGATTTACCCACAGCAAAGAAAATTAAGTTACCAGGGAAGATACCATCACAAAGATCCTAGTCATCTCTCTACTTGCCTTTAAGTTTTCGACCTTTTCTTCAAATGATTTGAAAGTTGGAGAGTTCCTATGGAGAGAAAAGAAAAACAGACAGTAAAATTACAAACACTGGAAAAACAAACCCATCAACTTTGAAAACATCATTAGTTGATCGTATTCCTCTTTGCCATTCTCAATCAGCACAAAAACAGATAGATTTATCTGTACCATGTGTGTGCAGGCATACACACAACTATGTATTATTATGTAACATTATCAATTCTGTTCTGAGATTTCTACAATGATGCTTTTGGTTCCATGAACAGAGCCAATCTCAGAAATATGCAACGTAGTTAAGTCCATGAGTGAGGAGAGGGAACAGTCAGGTAAAACATCAATTCTGTCACTTCTCGAACCACCTAGTCACGGTACAAGAACATGCCGCTGTTAGATCAATTTAATTCTGGTTACGGTACTATGCTCTAGAACTCGTGTATCAATTCAGATGCTGCCTGGCAAGATTCCTATATGAACCCCACATCACCAAGCAGGACAAGCAGACCATACAAGATTCTGTAACGGGGCTCCCGGTTCCCAGGGAGCAGCATAATAGGAACAGGAGAGACCAAAAGGAAGGGAGGAGCACAGAAACGTGGCTTTGGCTACTTCACAAAGCTGCCCCAAGTGACAGCAGCACTCCGAGCCCACAGGAAGCCCTCCCATGCCTTCAGGCTCATCCATATTAACTGAGGAGGATTACAGCACCTACATCGCTCGTACCGGGTTTCCGAAGCTTTTACGCTATCCACCTGACCTCAAATAGCCTTCCTACTACCAAGATGAAAAAGGTGAGGAAGGGCACGAGGGGTTTCCTCCTTCCCACAGCGATGATGGGCAGCGATCCCAAAGTGTGGTCCCCAGATCAGCTGCATCAGTAGCTCTTGGGAAGTTGTTAGCAAATGCAATCCTCAGGTCCCACCCTAGGCCTACAGAATCAGAAACTAGGGCTGGTGCCCAGCAAGCAGGGAGCTTTAAGGAGCCCTCCAGGTAGTGCTGACGTACACTAAAGTCGAAGCCAAGTACAGATTGTTAAAAATCCTCTGCCTCTCTAGGGAGGTTAGATGAGGTCAGAACATGAGCCACTTGCAAGTGCTTACTGATGAAAGAGGTCAGGAGAATTGAATCACAGTTGGCTCCCAATGCTACAATGGGATGAGGGAGGTGGAGATGGGGAGATGGAAGCAGTGGATGCAGAAGAGGTGGTGGGCCACCTGCACCCAGGAAAAGAGAAGGTTAGTAGATGAGTAGTGTTCACTTTTTCAATTAAGCAGATTTCAGATACGAAACAACAGGTGTACAAAATAAAATAGAAATCATCATCACAGACATTTAATAGATGTCTTGCACTCATCCTAACATTATAGGAAGAGCAACTGAAAACGGATACAGTGTTAAAGGTGGAGCTTGTTTAGAGTAGCATTCTAATTCCCCACTTCAGAACAGTTCAAGCTAAACACCTAAATAAACAATAAGAAGGCATAAGATCAACCATATTTTGCAGAAATATACTTTACCTCATAGCAGGCATGCTAATTGAATGTTGAATGGAGCGGATACTAAGAGGCAGCATTAAAAAGAGATAGAAACGAAGTTAGTACAGCGTTGATTAGAGACTTATAAAAAGCAAACAAAACTTCGCTTCCTAAGAGCTTGTTCTTTTGGCACCACGAAGAATTATCTACTTTTTGAGGTGGAGGGGATCAAAGCTTTTCCAACATAATTAACTTTTATCCATGAGCCAATTTAACCCCAGTAGTTAACAGAGCTAATCATTCACCCTTGATTTTTATAGCACTCTGCAGACGGTAAAGTGCTTTCCCCTTATCTATAAGGCATCTAGCACCAAGGCTCAGACGTTAAATGATTCATCCAAGGTCACAGCGGAATCAAGAACGGAACCTGGGTCTTCAGGACTCCAAATTCAATGTTCACCGCCTCCCCTCAAAAAATGAAGCACACACACACACAGGTACACACACCGCAAGTGAGGCCAGCGAAGGGCGCCTGCAGCCGTCTTTCTCCCACAGATTCGTCACCAGGCCAGAACAGGAACATTTCCAAATAAATCAGCTATCGGACAACTTTAAAGAATTTAAAGGTCTCTCCTTAGTAGTAGCGTCAGTTTTCTAACGAGAGACACTTGCACTTCATCCCAATTAAGCTAAATGTTCTTAGCGGCCATCCAAATAACATTTGGCCCCGTTTTACTTGGACCAACTTCTTAGTGAAGAGCAATGCAGTTCACTGACTGTTGAGGGTCAAGATTATCTACTCTCAGCTGTCTCCCGTAGAGACCACCTTACAGGACGAAAGGACCTTAATTCTTGGGCTCACAAAGTCACTCTATCCTGCTGATATTGTTACTACGCTTCTAATATTTTGATCACTGACACAGCATTTTTGGTAAATAATCTTTCCTTTGGGTAAGTTGGACAGTCGAAGGTATTCTCAATTATATTTAAATATTGTGTGTATGATTTAGTTCTCTCAGAGACTCAGTTCTTACAAATGACAGTGTGTGTCAAGTATGGCTCCCCGATTCTAGTTTTGCATTAATATGTAATAATATGGAGTCTGACCTTGATATACATCAAAATATGCTAGCAGTTCTTGTAGTCAAGATTATCAGTAAAATATTTGGACATCTTCATACTTACTGTCATCCATAATATGGGAAAAGATCCATGGAGCTCATCATTCTCTCTATCCTGTAACAGTGGTAGATACCTCGGGTATAAGACTATAAGCTATTCTGGAAGGAATTCGCTGCTGCTTTTCCTGCTTCATCTTTGGCAGTATGCTGGATCCACACTTGCAGGATGGCGATTAATACAAGTCATCCTTCTTAGTTTACAATACCTGAACTGCAAACACCACCTGCTGTTCCCCACCCCCTCCTAAATCAGCTGCCTGTCTAGCCACATTGCCACAGCCACTGTCCATCAACACACTAACTGGATCAGCAGAGCTCCACCCCACCGCTAACCTCCTGTTGATCTACAAACTGTTTGGACTGAATGAAGGAAACGAAAAAAAGAGTTCACACCAGTAAGATTCTTATCCTGGGATTTTTTGACTAGGACACTAAGCCACTGGTCAGTTAGTGGTAGGAGCTAAGCTAGAAAGTCATGTGGGCTTGGATGCTGAGGGACAGTTTTTGGGATCAGGTACAAGCTGCAAGAACGCAGAGGAAGCCAGTTCCCCAAGAAGGGACTGAATATAAGCAGAGAAAACGAGGGAGAGGTGACCATGCAGGATAGAAGGTTCAGTGGGAGAGGAACAGGTTTCTCGGTTTCTTTGGTTTCTAGAAGCTGCCTTGATTTCTAACGGCTTCCCAGTCAGCAGAGCTGTCTGAGTGGGGGCTGGGCCTGCTTCCTTTCCTCCCCTTGGATTCCAAAAGAACCTTCTTTCTGTGCCACACATGCCCCTTTGTATGTGAGCTAACTTACACAGTTTTCTGTTCCTCGTAACCAAAGACTCTTCACTAGAACCCTTGTGTTGGCAGAAATTACCACATTCTGGCAAAAGAAGGTGAGTAATGGCCAAATGTGGATAAAGCGCTTATCCAAAGGACTCACACGTTGAATTCAATAGTATGAACAAAATGAGGAAACGGGTGGATGAAGTAAGGACAAATTTCAGAAATTCCCAGCTAATTCTAGTCACTGTCCCTAAGCACACTCATAAAAGATGACTTCCCCCACTGGCCATTTGGTGGGTTCTGAGCCCCTTTAACCGGCACACAAGCTGGTTAAGAGGGAACAGGGCACAGGAAGAGTGAAAGGAATGATCACACTCGTGAATTCTAGATATATCAAGTTGACTGTGAATTCAACATCCAGGGCACAAATTACTTCAGGATTATCCTACAGAAGATATAAATCCTGAGGTCATAAAAACTGAAAAACTGAATTGTAAAAGTCAACTGGAATTGTGAGGGGATGGAGACTAAAAGTAAGAAGGCAGAGGAGAGCCAGGCGTGACTCTAATCGAGCGGTCTTCCCTTGATGAGGTGAGATGGATGGTAGCGGGGCGTGAACGCGAGGGGATGTCAGCAGGAAAGGGAAACTGACAAACAGAGTAAACAGCCAGGAGCAGACACTCAATAACGTGGGAAATACAGGTAATGTTTCTAAATATTTGTTTTTGCAGTATTACTAGAGGAAAGGACTACCAATACACTTCCAAGGAAACCAAGGCAGAAGTTGATAATTTGGGGCATTTAAGTTAGTAAGTACCTAGTAGGTGCCAATGATGTTTGTGATGTGACTTGAAGAAGGTTAAAAAATCATCACTTTTCTGAGAAACAGTGTAGCACCTCTTGTACAGGACTTTAGGGTCCTTTACAGCATCATGACAAAATCGTACTTGCTAGCTGAGTTTCAATTAGCAGTTAAGGCACACGAAGAATTTAAATCTTTGAGTGCCATGAAGACTACACTCACTAGGGGCCGGCCTGGGGGCACAGAGGTTAAGTTAGCAGGCTCTGCGCTTCAGTGGTCTGGGGTTCGTCAGTTCAGATCCCAGGCATGGACCTAGCTCCACTTATCAAGCCATGCTGTGGCAGGCGTCCCACAGATAAAATAGTGGAAGATGGGCAGAGATGTTAGCTCAGAGGCACTCTCCCTTAGCAAAAAAGAGGAGGATTGGCAGTGGATGTTAGCTCAGGGCCTCGCTTCCTCAAAAAAAAAAAAAAAAAGAATACACCCATTAGGTATGTTTAGTGGGAATATATAAGAAAAAGCAAAAAAGTGATTACAGGAGGATGTTTATTTTGTGATAAATCAGAGTTCTCAGTTTGGTTTTGAGCCCTCTTCTATATGTTTTATATTTCACAATAAGAATAAAAATATGCCTGCTGAACAGAGAATGAGATCAATTAAGCGCAGTTAAATTCATCAAGTCTAGGTCGTCCCTGCGTGTGAGGAGAACAAAAAGTGCATATCAATTGCAAGTCCATCCAGTCATCTGAACTTTTCGACAGTCCATATTTAGAGGAAATTCCATTTTGCTGGTGGCTAGTCTGTAATCTAACTCGGGGGCAGCTGTTCTCGCATTCCTAGCTTCTCTGTGGAAGGCTACGCAAAGCTTCAACTTGCCTGGCCTTACACATCACCTCCAGTTTCAGTGAAGTTTAAATATGATGTGGAAAACTTCAAAAGCAAAGAGCCAAGTTGCTGTTGGACCAGAACGGCCTCTAATTTGTTGTATTAGTTAGCATCTATAAAGCAAATTTTCTTAAAACTTTTTCCAGCTTGATTTGTAACCCTCAAGTATAGTAACCTCTGATGGAAGTAGGAATGTAAACCTGGGTTCCTCAAAACACGGAGAAAAAAATCAAAGAGGGCAACCCCATTCTCACTCAGACTCACTAAGGACTTCTCAACCTCATATTTACTCTTACTTTGGAGAAGCTATTCTTTTAAAAAACTGAATTGATTTTTTAAACTTCCCCCTGTTTCTTACATAGTTTTTTTGATCTTTTCATTCCTCATAAAAATAGACGGGGAGGGGTCAGGGGAGGAAGGAAGGAGTAAGTAGGAGATGGAGAAAGAAAAGGAAGAGTTAATGGTTAGCATGCTAGAATGCCCACGATGCGCCGGGAGTGCTTTTAAGAGGCATCTATGTATTATTATTCCCCTGCCCTCACCAGAAGCTCTGGATTGTAAGCGATGAACCAAAGTGGCAGCTGGACAGAGCCCGGAGGGGCACGGTCTTCCACCATCATTGCTCTGGGGAAGCAGAACCAATGCAGAGGGGGAGAGGCAGGCTCCGGAACTAGGGTGGGCCTGGGGTCAAATCCTGACCTTCAGCCACTGAACTGTGTGACCTTGGGGACCTCACCTCTCTGTGGCTGAGTTTCCTCATCTGTAAAATCAGAAAAATAAGTGGCACCTCCTTCAGAGTACCATATATAGTCTCGCATGGAACATAGCTGTTCACCGTTATTATTATTACGAATGACTTTGATACACGGTAACATTTATTTCATATTAGATTATATTCTTTAAAGCTTCCAAATTTCACCCAGCTGTTATTTCAGTTGGTAACTTCAACCCGACAGTTGATAACAGTGCCTGGTGCATAGTTAGCATTCAATAAATACTTCTGAATGAAAGAATGAATGAATAGACAATTGAGGGAACTAAAATAAGGAAATATGGGCGCGAAAGGTAGAAAAATTCATTAAAGCTTTTCAAATTTGAATTAAAAGCATCTCTTTCTGACTAGAGAAAAAAGAGCATTTCTTTTTCTATTAAGTGGTGGAAAATTTCAGCAAATAGAATTGTCAGTCTGGAATAATTTTAATGAGCCTAAAACAAATGAAAACTATCTAGAGATTTATATGAAGAAACACACGTAAAATGGAGAAATTTCCTTTGGAAACAAAGGTAAAGCTAATTAGCACTTCCTCTTAAATATATTTAAAATACTTGACTAATGAGGTTCCTGAATTATTATAGTATGCTATTAGTAATACAAAAATTGATGTTTAACACTGGCACCAAGTGAAATGACAAGGCTCTTATGAAGTTTCTCTCAAAAAATCAAAAGCATGGAGGCCGGCCCTCTGGTGCAGTGGTTAAGTTCGCACCTTCTGCTTCGGTGGCCCAGGATTCACAGGTTCGGTTCCCGGGTGCAGACATGGTACCGCTTCGCAAGCCATGCTGTGATAGGCGTCCCACATATAAAGTAGAGCAAGACGGGCACAGATGTTAGCTCAGGGCCAGCCCTCCTCAGCAAAAAGAAGAGGATTGGCAGAAGACGTTAGCTCAGGGCTAATCTTCCTCAAAAAAAAAAATCAAAAGCATGAGTCAATGTGTGGAAAATAAGCAAATAGGAGCAGGTGGATATGGTTCCTTCCCCCAGAGGAAGGCTGGCTGCCTCCAGAAGGCCTGCCTGGACAGTCCTCACTACCACGTCCCACGTCTGGCCCTCAAACTTGCAGTGGCAGACACCTAATTCTCAGGGCATCAAACCCAGATCTTTCTTTTCTCCTCTTCCTCCTCCTCCTTACGCACCTACCCAAGGCAGAAGGTAAACAGCTAAAGCCCAAATGCTAATTTATTAATTGACAATGTAAAATAAAAATTTGCTGCGACTAACATTCAAGCCAGCAAAATATCCACAAGTCCGTCAGAGTGTGAAATCATCGCCACAAGTTTGCTGGGTTAGCCTGGGCTCAGAACAAAGGGTAGTTAACAGGACTAACCAACTATTTCAGGAGCTCGATACAAGAGGCCTCCCGCTCGGGTCTCCATGGGAGAAGAAGCCTTGGGGTTGGGAATGAAACATTCAAAAATCTACTCTCCAAGTTCCCACTCCTTGGACAGGTCATGGGGGCATGTGGCAGGGATTTGCCTCTGTGACTCACCGATCTAAAAGATGTGGTTTCTCTTTATGATGTTTTTGATTACATATGTTTTTATATATTTCTATTATATGTTTTCATATTTTTTTATTATATATGAACACATTAAATCAGATTACAACCAGGACTTCTTGGCCTAGAAGTGATTTTTTTAAGTGACTTTACCCAACTTTTAATCTGTGAGAATTATAAAATTTAGCTTTCAAAAGATAAACTTATGTCTCTCATTTCCAAGTTTTAATCAAAACTCTTACTTTAATCTCCACATATTAGTATGTAATATATTATTAAAAACAAGATGAAATGGTAGATAGAGTGTAATCTCAATTATATTTTTTAAACGAAGAAAATGACTATAAGGAGCTAGAAAAGAGCATCAACACTCAATCTGTTCCCGGTAAATGAACACGACAGCACCTATGCGCCATCTTAAGTAAACGTGCTTCATCTTTTCAAAGGCAGAGAATAGTGATGAAACGTCAGTCCTCAACAGCACTTACGCATTTTTATATTTTTATCTCGCATCTAACATTGTTCTACAATCAAGCATTAAGAGGGCTCTTCCGTTCTTAAGTCATTCCCAGTCCCCACTTCCTTCCCCCAACTCCATCCACGCGAAGATTTCAAGGTCTTTGGGAACAGGAACCATGTCGAGTTTATGGTTACATCCTTTGGACCTATCCACAGCAGGCACTCTGATGTTAGCAGGATGAACTATGTGACTGAACACACGTCACACAACTCAAATAACTTCAGATGAAATTGTCTTAACAGTTGCCCAGAGCACTTTGGCCATTTCTAATTGGACACCAAAGATACAGAATTACCTCCTATTGCTGACTTTTTGATTTTTTTCTTAAAAATACAATTTTAACTTTAGATAACTCATAATTTAGAGTTGATTTATCCCTATGATCTACTCTGACTTCCAGGGCTGTGTCACTAGGACAGAGGGACCTCAGCTCTAGCACCCATCTGCTTACTTAAGACGACAGAGAGCTAGACCGTGGCAGGTGACTGCTTGAGAAGACGATTCACATTAACAGGAAGGGAGATGGAGACGGCTGCACTATCCTTCCCACTTACACTCTACAGACGCCCTCCAGCTTCGAATTGGATAAAGTCTGTATGGGAGACAGAGGAGAGGTTTGCTCAACATCACAAAGATTCTTCTGTAAGGCATGGTTTGGGCTGACATCTTCTCAATGGGCTTTTCTGGCCTAATATACTTTATTTTTCCTTTTGCAACCATGAAATTTCCTTGCGTGCATGGTTGAAGAATATAATTAGCAGAAGAAATAATAAAATAGTGAAAACAAGCAGCTAGTAATACAAGTACTGAAAAGTGCAGAATAACGGTATATTTTATCTTATGTATATTTTACCACAATAAAAAAAAATAGAGTAACTCATGTAAGACAGAAGACTAACATCGTGAGGCTGTACATATGGAGTCCATTACAACTACATAATGGGACCCAGGCAAAGGAGAATTCCAACATCCTTACAAAAGCACCAAAGAAATTAAAGCATCAAAAACAAACAAAAAAAAGTCAAACATTAAAAGGGAGGAATTCTGCATGCCATGTAGAGCTGCTTCTTTTTACCAAAAAAAAAAAGTAAAAAAGAAATGCCAAAATCATTTCCATGTTCCTCGAACCACAGTATCAAATGTTTCTTTTAATTCATCCATTACCCATGGGATACAAGAAACCCTCCCTTAAAAACAGGAATGCACTAGAGAAAAAGATACTCCAAACGCAAGAAAATTACGCAGTGGACAAACACAACCATCCAACGTGGTGTAATCATCTAATGGAGCACATTTGTCTTAAACAACCACTGAGGTGCGTGATGGGTCAAACTCCTTACCTAAAGGAATGTGAAAAGGCTTGCAATCTGCAAGAAGCCAGAGTGAGCATTAAAAAAGAAAGGAAGTTCTGGTAAATCTAAAACAATTAAATAGCCTGCTTTTTAAAAGTTGCATACGGTTTTAACTGGACACTAAAGTGCTACACAATTGGATCAGCATAAGAAGAAATGAGAGCACCTAAGAGATGTGCATATAGTTGTCCAAAGGGCTCTAGAAAGCTATGTTTATTACATTAGGCTTAGAATGATGAGAATCCAAATATAACGAATAAGTCATTTGGTGATTTGGGTACAAAGCATAATACATTGATTGGCAAACTTATTCAACCAACAAAATTCTGGTTATAAAATCTATGTTCTCCACAAATGAAAAACACAAAGTCATGCCATCTGAAGGTTCTGTTTTCAAACACGAATCTTGCATGCCAACAGAGCACGGCAAATTTAAACCACGTTTGTCATTTTCAGCACTATTCTAATCCACGTCGGGGGGATGCGGGGGACACGAAAGCACCGTGAAGTGGTTTTATCAAAATGGCTAGAAAAATTCTGCAGACTAACCTAAAATATAAATGCAAAATAAAAAGCAACAGCTCAAAATCAAGATTGAGGCCTCAGCATGAACGTAGACATGGCTTACAAATTAGTATAAGTCGGTGCACAAATGAGCATGTTGTGATCACACCATGGTATAAAAATGTACCAGGCAGAAGGAAAGGCAGGTCACAGTCCAAGCGTGCACTTCCGTGCCCCTGGACTGACCCCCCGAAAAACACCAGGCTCGGCCCACAACCACAGACTTCCACCACGAGAGACATACTTACCCTGGACGACCGGAGAAGGACTGAAAGGACAAAAGTTCACAACCAGAATTTTTGTACAACCTTCCGTATATTCATAAGATGATTATTTGGAATGCTATGCCTCAAAGTTAGAAGGCTATGCCTGAAAGCATTTGGGCAACATTTCAGGTCCTGGTTTGATGGAGTGCTCTTCTTCACTCAAACAGAGGGAATCCAGCATCTCCCAGGGCCAAAGTCAGGAAACAAATGCAAACACAACATATCTTAATTTGCCTCAGCTACTTAACGAGCAAGGAAAAATGAGGACATACTTTACGTCTTCCAGCTTTTTGGTGATGACTGATCCAACAGATGAGAAAGCAGCTGAAGCCTTCTGTCCAGCTTGAGATAAGGTTTCAGATGTCTTTTTGTATCTATATTAAATTATAAAAGAACAGAGCAAAGAAAAGTAAGCAATCTTTGCTAATATCAATTATTTAAAGGAGCAATCACCACTTCTCGGAAAACTCTCAAAAACAAAAAATTTTTAGAACATCTAAAATCCTTCACAACGACCTGGTCAGCAGCATCACTCATTTCATCCTTACCCATCTTTTCAGGCACAATCTTCTGCAGCGCCCTGGGACCGCCAGAAAGACAGAGGCCTGTTAAGGCAGGGCCTGCGAACTCAGGGTACAGCCTAAAAACAGTCGTGGAGCAAAGACGAAATGAGCCAGAGGCTGAAAGAAATCAGACCTCTCATTCTTTCCTTTTCCACACAAGCCAAACCAAACAGAAATGAAATTAAATTCCTCACATGCCTTTGACTATCTCCTAAAAAGGGATGAGAAGCAAGGTAGGGCCCCCGTGGACTTTATTATCCAAATAAACGGTAAGGGCGTAAAGTTTTTAAATTTTGCATGTCTGTAGAGCTCCCAAATAACAACCTGCAGGCTTTCAACAGAGCACGGGGAAGGTACAATTTGTAAAATGACTGAGGGTGATATTTGCTGTGATACAAAGGTGTAATTTACCACCTCCCTCTTCGCATCGACCCAGAGGTGAGCAACGGGAAAAATAAAAGAATGTGGTACCCACACCAAAGAGGCTGAGATCCCCACATTAGAGAAAGGCAGGCTCAGGCATTCTCATTTGCCCCGTCAAGACCAAAGACTAAAAACACACAGTTTATGATGAGACAGTCAGAGAAGAGTTTCCTGCACGGTTTCCCACTCTCTACTGATATGGGAGAAAGTGGACCACAGGGTGGGCACCCAGTGCTGTCACGTCACGATGCAGTCTACTGACATGGGAGAGAGTGGACCACAGAGTGGGCACCCAGTGTTGTCACATCACGATGCAGTCTACTGACATGGGAGAGAGTGGACCACAGGGTGGGCACCCAGTGTTGTCACATCACGATGCAGTCTACTGACATGGGAGAGAGTGGACCGCAGGGTGGGCACCCAGTGCTGTCACGTCACGATGCAGTCTACTGACATGGGAGAGAGAGGACCACAGGGTGGGCACCCAGTGCTGTCACGTCACGAGGCAGTCTACTGACATGGGAGAGAGAGGACCACAGGGTGGGCACCCAGTGCTGTCACATCACGATGCAGTCTACTGACATGGGAGAGAGTGGACCACAGGGTGGGCACCCAGTGCTGTCACGTCACAATGCAGTCTACTGACATGGGAGAGAGAGGACCACAGGGTGGGCACCCAGTGCTGTCACGTCACGATGCAGTCTACTGACATGGGAGAGAGAGGACCACAGGGTGGGCACCCAGTGTTGTCACGTCACGATGCAGTCTACTGACATGGGAGAGAGTGGACTACAGGGTGGGCACCCAGTGCTGTCACGTCACGATGCAGTCTACTGACATGGGAGAGAGTGGACCACAGGTGGGCACCCAGTGCTGTCACGTCACGATGCAGTCTACTGACATGGGAGAGAGCGGACCACAGGCATGGGAAGCCTAGTGCTGTCACATCACGATGCAGTTGGCCTCGTGCTGCTGGTCACCAGCTCAGCAGATGGGACTAAATACAGATGACACACAACACAGTTCAGAACCTGTTGCCAGAAGGCTGCTCCTCCATGTGCCAGCAAAGGGAACTAACATCATGATAATGCCACATCAAAATGTGTGTGATCAAAAAAACAAAGAGATTAAGGGGTGGGCCTCTGCCAGCAGCACCTATCAGAGACGGTGACCTCAGGGTCTTAGGCTATGTCTAGAGCAGGGTAAAAAAAAAAGACTGGCTCTGCACTTGGCCAGACCTGAGTTCAAATCCTGCCTCCTCATTTTGAGAGGTTTGTGACCTCAAAACTTCCCTGATCCTGTTTTCGTATCTAGGGTTATCTTGCCACTCACTCTACTGGCTTATTCTGAGGACTGAATGACAAGTGTACGTATCTGGCAGTCAATATATAACATTTTTGGAACTTAGATTTTATTTCCTCAGCGCACTTATGAGGCCAGTTTTCTTTGTATTCCCTAGAACAGTCTGGAAGACCAAAGATAGAGAAGAATCAAGTACACTTGAGAACTGGGGGGAAGGGGCCCTGCGTAGTACAAAGAAAAGTCGCAGAAAATCCTCCTCCCCTCTCTATCCTCCTCCCCAGACCAAAGGAGCAGAAGCGTCCTTTACATTCGCTGTGAAAACGGATGATCAAGGGAACATACGCCGAGGTCGCTGTCACATCTTGCCAGCCTTTGGCGAGGTTCTGTTTCAGTTCCTGTAGTGAGTTGATCCCAAGTTTCCGCTTGATCTCTGCTAGATGCTTCTCCTTTGCCGCTAACACTTGAGACAGAGTCTGGATTTCTTCTTCTACCTACAAGGGAGGGGGTTGGGGTAAGAATACAACAAGAGTCACTTGGTATGTACGATTATCGGTGCAAAACTATACTCAAAATTGTAGAGTCATTTTAAAATTTTTGGATTCATTCATCTGTCTCTTTAAAAACAACACATGATCTGTCGCTGAGTAAACTGGTTACAGGCCAACCACGCCTATAGAGCTTCTCTCTTCTCTTCTTTATCTTCCCACCTTGAGTGGTCCTCAGCCTTGTCCTCTCTCCCTATACCTCCTTTCTCAGCTATCTCACAGGGGCTCAGCCCAAACTTGTACACAGAGAATATTCAAACCACTAACGTCCACTCTCCTGGTCTCTGGGGCCACATTTGCAGCTGGACGTTCTACCTGGATGCCAAGAGAAACTCCTACTTGTGTACGAAGTCAAATTAATCTCCATCCCCCACCAAAACATGCAACACCAAGCCAAATCAAGATCCAACCTTCTTGTGTATCTCATATGAGTCTATAGTGGAAATATCAGGCTCAGCGCCTGCCGAAGCCACAGGCCTGCACTCATCAAACTGCCTCTCCCATGAGCCCTCCTGAGGTCCCGTGTGGACTCCTCATGCGGACTGACCGGCCTCAGCCGGGTGGGGAGAGATGGGCCCCTGACTCAAGAACAGCCAACCCATCGAGTGGGCAACAACCAGCGATGTGCCTGGTGTGAAGAGAGATGCTCAACTAAACAGAGGGTCTGGTCTCTCTCTCATTAAAGAATCTAGTGTGAGGAACTGAGATAACATTGGGAGCAGAAGCTGAAAAGGTTTGGAGACAGAGGCCCTGAGTTCAGGTAGGGCACAGAGATATGATGAGATGCTGTGGA
Organism: Equus caballus; assembly: GCF_041296265.1. Taxonomy (NCBI): domain Eukaryota; kingdom Metazoa; phylum Chordata; class Mammalia; order Perissodactyla; family Equidae; genus Equus; species Equus caballus. The sequence goes on along the minus strand of NC_091692.1, from coordinate 7,531,723 downwards.
AAGCTTAAATACACTTGAGGAGGCCCAAACGGTAAGCAGAAGCTGCAAAGAAAAGATACACAGGAGAGGAAAATGTTAAGCCAGGAAAACAGAGGGAAAAGGGCAGACTCACAGAGACAAACAGACACCGTGTGGAAGAGACTTTTGGTCCCAGAAGTTGAAAAACTGGATCCCTAAAGTATATTTATTAATATGCAAACTCAGAAGGATGCTTCTCTTGGCTGGTGACAAAGCCATATTCTCAGCCTGACCTGCACAGCACTTCCACGATTTCAAAGACAACACGGCCTTTAAAAACAACATATAGTGTTGTTAAGCAAACTGTTTCTACTGCTAATTAAATCTTTAGAGAACATGAAGGGAAGAAAAATAGTACTCAACAAAAGGAGAGAAGGATCAATCAAATGTAATGTGGCTGCCAAAAAAAAGAGAATAACGTAACTCTTGGATGACATTAATTGGAAAGTAGTTTCAGAACAAACAGATAATACTCTGTGCTTGTCAGACAGGCCTTCACACATTGTTACCAGTTTCAGAAGTCACATTTTAAGAATTACATTGACAAAGTAGAATATCTGAAGAAAAGGGAAACAATAAATGAATGAATGAAGCTAAAAATAAAGTAAATTAAATGGCTTGCTCTTAGTCATCAAACTAATAATGTATGAACCAGAATTTCAACCCAGGACTCTGACCGCCCTTAGTTTACCGGCTGATTCTCATGGCACACTGTCAGCTTTCCAGCACCTCTCTCTTTGCCCCAAATTCCAAATCTTCAGATACCATTTAAGTCTATTCTTTGAAGTCAGTTTTCTACCCCGACATTTCTCTGAAGTATTTATGTCCCCTTGTGAAAGTTGGAAAGAAAGACCACTATAAGTCTTTCCGAACAATACATGACCCAGTGTGTTCCTGGCCTCTGTTTGTGTGATTGTGCTGTTAACATACCCAGCTCAGCACACCATAGCTACATACATATATTAGAATGACCTTTAAAGCATAAATGGGAGCATGATTAAGAATCTCTGACGTAAATCAAAAATAACGAGTGAGAAAGTTACTACAAAGCTACAGTAATCAAGATTGTGTGGTACTTGGCAAGAGGATAAACACATAAATCAACAGAGTAGAAGTGAGAGTCCAGAAATAAACCCATACATTTATGGTCAGTTGGTTTTCAACAAAAGTGCCAGGACAATTCAATGGGAAAGAATAGGGTTTTTTTCCACAAATGGTTCTGGGACAACTGGATTTCCATATACAAAAGAATGACGCTGGACCCCTAAGTCAGACTATATGTAAAAATTAACTCAAAATGAATCCAAAATCTCAATGAAAGAGCTAAACTATAAAACTCTTAGAAGAAAACATGGGGATAAATTTTCATAATCTTGGATTAGGCAACATTTTTTAGATTTGATACCTAAAGTACCAGGAACCAAGGAAAAAATAAATTGACATTATCAAAATTTTAAACTGCCATGCTTCAAAGGACGCCATCGTGAAAGTAAAAAGACAACTGACAGAATGGGGAAAAGTCTTACAAATTATATATCTGATAAACGTCTAGTATCTCAAATATACAAAGAACACTTATAACTCCATAATAAAAAGACAAGCCAATTAAAAATATAGACAAAGGAATTAAATAGAAATTTCACCAAAGAAGATATACAGCTGACCAATAATCATATGAAAAGATGCTCAATACTACGCGTTAGTAATTAGAAAAATGCAAAGAGATACCACTTCACCCCCACTCAAAGGGCTACAATCAAAAAGACAATAACAAGCGTTGGCAAGCATGTAGAGAAACCGGAGCCCTCATCCATTCCTGGTGGAAATGTAAAATGGTGCAGTTCGGCAGCAAAACAGCTTGGCAGTTCTTCAGAAAGCTAAACATAGAGTTACCGTGTGACCCAGAAACTCCACTTCTAGGTCTGTAACAAAAGAACTGAAAGCATATGGGCACACAAAAACCTGTACATGAATGTTCACAGCGACATTATTCCTACCAGCCCAAAAGTGGAAACAACCTAAATGTCCATCCCCTGATGAATGGAGAACAAAATGTGGTATGTAGAGCTATACAATGGAATATTACTCAGCCACAAAAAGGAACGAAGAACTGATACATACAACAACATGGATGAACCTTGAAAACATTACGCTAAACGGAAGAAGCCAGTCACAAAAGACCACATGTTGTTTGATTCCATTTATACGAAATGCCCAGAATAGGCAAATCTATCAAGACAGAAATAGATCAGTGGTTGCCAGGGGTTGGGGAGAAGGAGGATGGGAAGTGACTCAAATGGGCACAGGGCTTATTTTTGGAGTGATGAAAATGTTGTGAAATTAGACAGTGGTGGTAGTTATACAACTTTGTGAATATACGTAAGCCACTGAATTGTACACTCTAAAAGGATGGCTCTGAAGGTATATAAATTATATCTCAAAAAGGAGTAAAAAAAAAAATAATGAGGGGGGATTTTTTATCTCCATTTAATTTAAATTTCTACAACTATTTCAAGCAGTGACTATGATGTAAAACCTTTACAACCTAAAAACTATCATTTGCTTTCAATGTCAGCGTTTTTTATTATAATCTAATTATTATTATACACTATTATTATATCATGACCATGAGGTAAATGAATATTATATCTGGCGTATCTCATGTAGTTTTTAGAAAAACTGGATAAACGTCTGATAAAATGTGAATACTATGCAAATAAAAGGGTAAGCGCACAAGCATCAGAGTTCACGAGGACCTGGATACAAGACTCGACATGGCAATGCAGTACCTCGTGACTTAATCTTCATAAGCTTGGATTAGGCAATGGTTTCTTACAAGTCACCAAGGAAAAAATAAATTCAACTTTATCAAAATTAAAAACTTCTGTATTCCAAAGGGCACTATCAAGAAAGTGGAAAGGAAAACCCACAGGATGGGAGAAAAGATTTACAGATCACATATCTGATAACTTCACTTGTTAAAGAAAATTACATCATCTCTTCAGAGATTTAGAGCCATGTTTCCTCCTCCATCTGGAATCATGATAATCAGAGCACTGGCCTCGTAATGCTGTTGCGATGATGCATGAGATGATGCAGGCAAAGAGCTCAGCTTAGCGCCTGCTGTCTAGTAAGTAATCTGGAGATATTAGGCGCTATTACTCTTTTAGTAGTACTGATAATGAAATAATACTGAGAGCTGGCAAGGTTTTGGAAAAACTGTTCTGTCTATGTGGTGAGAACCTTCTGGATAGCACTCTGGCCTCGCTGGGAATGCCTGTGTGTCCTTAAAAACCATTAGACCCCAGGATTCTACTCCTAGGAATTTATCCTAAAGAACTAATTAAAGAAGTGCGTCATGGATTATGAGCCAGTATTTCCATCAACAGATTGTTCACAACAGCAAAAAAAAAGAAAACAATCTAAATGTTTATAAACGATGATATATCCCTTAATTAAAAATGAGTTTGCAGTAGTGAAAAATGGGCTATGTGGCAATTTAAAATGTGGTTGTAGAAGATTACTTACTGGTGTGGAAAAAAAACCCAGTTTTTGGAACTCAGTTAAGTGGGGAAAAGTTATAGATGTGTATTTTAATGCCTTCTTAAAATACAGAAATATGTTATAGCATACATACACAGAAAAAAGTCTGGAAACATAATCTAAAACTTTCATACTGTGAGTGATTTTCATTTTCTTCAGTATTTTTTGTATCTGCAATAAACATATAACTTGTGGGAAAATATTTCCTCTTTTTAAACCACTAGCATTAGGCATGCATTAAATACTCAATATTTTTCACTCCTCATTGGGCTTATCACCAATCCGCCTTATCCATCCTGTCCCCACCTTGTATATAAAACCTTATGTAAAGAAGCAGATAGAACACACAGATAGAAGGTCAATAAGGAAACAGACGACCGGAACAACACTATAAACCAACTGAATCTAACAGACACACATAGAACATTTCACCCCAAAACACAAGACTAAACACTCTTCTCAAATGTACGTGGAACATTCTCCAGGACAGAATATATGTTAGGCAAAACAAAACAAGTCTCAATAAATTTAAAATCATAAAAAGTATCTTCTCCAACCACAATGGAATAAAACTAGAAATTAAAAACAAAAGAAAATCAGAAAATTCATAAATTTACAAAAATTAAACAGCATACTCTTAAACCACCAATGGGTCGAAGAAGAAATCACAAAGCAAATTAGAAAATACTTTGAGACAAATAAAAACAAAAACACAACATATTAAACCTTACGAGAGGTAGTGAAAAGTAGTGCTTAGAGGGAGATTTTTAGCTATAAACTTCTCCATTAAAAAAGAAGAAAGATCTCAAATCAACACTTTAAGGAACTAGAAAAATAAGAGCAAACTAAACCCAAAGCTAACAAAAGGAAGAGAACAATAAAGATGAGAGGGACGATAAACAAAATAGAGAACAGAAAAACAACAGAGAAAAATTAATGAATCCAAAAGCTAGTTCTTCAAAAAAGATCAAAGTCAACAAACCTTTGGACTAACAGAGGAAAAAGATAAAAATCACTAAAATAAGAAATGAAAGTGATGACATTACACCAATCTTATAGAAATAAAAAGGATTATAAGAGAATATTATGAACAATACGGTGAACGTCAACAAACTAGATAACCTAGCTGAAATGGAAGAATTCCTAGAAACTCACAAATAATCAAAACTGACCCAAGAAAAAACAGAAAATCTGAACAGACCTGTGACATGCAAAAAGACTGAATGAATAATCAAAAATCTCCCAACAAAGAAAAGTTCAAGACCAGACGGCTTCACTGGTGAATTCCACCAAACATTTAGAGAAAAATGGACGCCAATCCTTCTCAAACTCTTCGACAAAATAGAAGAGAACGGAAAACTTCTAATTCATTCTAAGAGGCCAGTATTACCCTGATACAAAAGCCAGACAAACATATCACAAGAAAAAAAACCTGCAGGTCAAGCTTTCTCATGAATATAGGTGCAAAAAAACTCAACAAAACACTAGCAAACCAAATCCAGCAGCATATTAAAGGAATTATATACCACGACCAAGTGGGATTTACCCTAGAAATGCAAGAATGATTCAACACATAAAAAAAAATCAATGTAACAGACCAGATTAAAGAATGAAAGGAAAAAGTACATGATCATTTTAATAGGTGCAGAAAAACACTTGACAAAATCTAACACCTTTTCAAGATAAAAACCCCAAAGAAACTATGAACAGAAAGGAACTTCCTCAATATGAGTAAGCGTTTATAAAAAACCGAAAGGTAACATACTCAATGGTGAAAAGACTGAAAGCTTTCCCCCTAAGATTAGAAACAGGACAGAGACGCCGCTAGTCAACATCTTACTGGAGGTTTTGGCCAGAGCAATGAGGAAAAAAAACAAATAAAAGGCATCTGAAATGGAAAAGAAAAAAGAGTAAACCTTTAATTGCAGATGACATGATCTTATATACTGAAAATTCTAAATAAGCCACAAAAATATTAGAGCTAGTAAATTCAGCAAAGCTGCAGGCGACAAGATTAACACGCGAAATTCAGTTGTATTTCTACACATGGCAGTGAACAAGCCGAGAAAAAGTTAGGAAAATTCCATTTCTAATCCATTCCATCAAAAAGAATAAAATACTCTGGAAAAATGTAACTAAGGAAGCATAAGACTTACACATTGAAGACGACAAACATTGCTTAAAGAAACTGAAGACCTAAATAAACAGAAAGACACTCCTTGTTCATGAACCGGAAGACTAAATATTGTTAAGATGGCAATACTCCTCATGATCAATCTACAGACTCAATAAAAGCCTGACAAACATCCCAATGGTTGGGGCTGGTATGGTGGCGCAGTGGTTAAGTTTGCACATTCCACTTGCACGGCCCGGCGTTCACTGATTCGGATCCCGGGTGCAGACATGGCACTGCTTGTCAAGCCATGCTGTGGTAGGCATCCTACAGATAAAGTGGAGGAAGATGGGCACGGATGTGAGCTCAGGGCCAGTCTTCCTCAGCAAAAAGAGGGGGATTGGCAGCAGTTAGCTCAGGGCTAATCTTCCTCAAAAAAAAAAAAAAAAAATCCCAATGGCATTTTTTCGTGGGTAGAAAGGCAGATTCTAAAATCCACATGGAATTGCAAAGGACCCCAAATAATAATTTTGAAAAAGGTGAAGCACTCAAACTTACTACAAAGCTATAGTAATGAAAACAGTGTGGTACTCTCAGAAAGAGAGACAAAGATGAATGTAACAGAATTGAGAAGTCCAGAAATAAACTCTTAAATCTATGGTCAACTGATTTTTGACAAGGATGTCAAGAGCATGTGTTGAGGATAGTCTCTTCAACAAATGATGCTGAGAAAACTAAATATTCACGTGCAAAAGAATGAAGTTGGACCCCTCCCACAAACGATATATGAAAATTAACTCAAAATGGATCAAAGACTTAAATATAAGAGCTAAGTCTTAGAAGAAAACATAGGGGTAAATCTTCATGATTTGAGTTTTAGAAACGAATTCCTAGATATAATACCAAAAGCACAAGCAACTAAAGAAAAATAAATTAGCCTTCATCAAAATTTAAAACTTTTGTACATTAAAACACTATGAAGAAAGTGAAAAGAGAACATATGGAATGGGAGAAAATATTTGCAAATCATCTATCTGGTCAGAGTCTACTATTCAGAATATTTACATAAAGAGCACTTACATCTCAACAACAAAAAGACCAAAAAAGCAATTTTTAAAAATTGAGCAAAGGATTTGAAGATATTTCTCCAAAGAAGGTATATGAATGGCTAATAAGCACACGGAAAGATGCTCAACTGAGCATCTTTTCAATCTCATTTTCTGTCTCCTCTCCCTAAGACCTCAGGGAGGTCCCTAAGGACAAGTCATTACCACAGTGAGATACCACTTTACGCTCACTAGGATTGCTATACTCAAAAAGACAGGAAACAAATGTGGGCACGGATGCAGAGAAACTGCTGACGGGGCTGCAGAATGGGTGTCCCTGCTGGGGAAAACAGTTTGGCAGTTCCCAAAAATGTTAAACACGGAATTACCATATGACTCAGCAATGCCACTCCTGGGTATATACGCAAAGGAATTGAAAATAAGTATCCAAACAAGTTCTTTTACACAAATGTTCCTTAGCTCACTATCTACAGGTCAAAAGGTGGAGACCACCCAAATGTCCATCAGTGGGTGAATGAGTAAACAAAATATGGTAGATACATATAATGGGGTATCATTAAGCCATAAAAAGTGAAGTACCAATACATGTTCAATGTGGATGAACTTCAAAAATCATACTAAATGAAGGGGCCGACCCCATGGCCAAGTGGTTAAGTTCGCACACTGCTTCAGTGGCCCAGGCTTCACCAGTTTGGAACCTGGGCATGGACCTACACACCGTTCATCAAGCCACACTGTGGCAGCATGCCACATAGAGGAACTAGAATGACCTACAACTAGGATATACAACTATGTACTGGGGCTTTGAGGAGGAAAAAAAAAAAAAAGAGGAAGAGTGGTAATAGATGTTAGCTCAGGCCCAATCTTCCTCACCAAAAAAAAAAAAAAAAAAAAATTATACTAAATGAAGGAAGCCAGATACAAAAGGTCACATATTATATGATTCCACTGACATGTAATATCCGGAATAGGTAAATCCATAGAGACAGAAAGTAGATTAATTGTTGCCAGGGGTTGGGGGAGGGGAGACTGGGGATGCCAGCTTAATGAACACGGGATCTCCTTTGGGGGAGGTGAAAATGCTTTGGAACTAGACAGAGGTGATGGTTGTGCAACACTGTGAATGTGCTAAATGCCACTGAACTGTACACTTTAAAAAGGTTAATTTTAAGAAAAAAGAGAGAGAAGGAAAAAAGGATCAAAAGCCTATATCCACAGCACAGCCAAGGGCAGAAGACAGTCCTTGGAGCACGTGAACAGCCACGTGGACCAGAGTCGGCGAGGTCCCTCAGGAGACACTCACTAGTCCCCTCTTACCCACTGTCCACTCACACGCCACTTCTCAGTGTTACCTACTACCTCCTACTTCTCATATTTACCTCTCCTCATATAAAGAGGAACTGACACCATGCTGTTCTAGCCCCTCGCCCTACTCCCAGACCTCCAGGACAGGAAAACCCCTGTTGCTCTTCCCCTGGAACTGACTCCTGGATATCACCACGTGCTTTAGAGACACAAATGACAACATACTTTAAGTGCACACCACGAAGTTGAAACGGAATGCCTCTTTACCTTTGCAAGTTCCCTCCTCAGCTCTTCTTGCTCCTCCTCTGACAGGGTCTCTGTGGTACTGATCGTGGCGGCAACATCTTCTCCTTCCTCGGGCACTGGGTCTGTTCTCAGAAGACCTAGTTGGGGATTTTAAAAAAGTCTGTAAGATATGAAGGCTAAGGAAAATTCTCCTTTAGGCTCCTCCACTGCCCCAGCCAGATTAAAGCCAATTAGGTTAGACCCACACATCACCTTCAAACGACCTGGCTCTCCCAATAAAGGACAGAAGAAAATTCTGAGCTAACCACAAAAAGCCACCAACTTAGACTCTGCCAAAAGATGAACTTGGAAAATCCAACATTCGCTCAGCTTCCACTCATTTCCTCAGTCACAATATAGTTACTGCAGAGCAGACGAGTTAAGAGGCCAAGAACGGGATCTTGCCAAGGCTTGAAATGCTGACCCAGCGCATCGGCATGAGTCATTCACACTCACCAAGGGACGGAGTTTGTAAGCATCTCGCTTCCTCTGCTAATCAAATCCAACTCTTACCAACCCGGATGAAGACGACCTGCTCACAAACTCAACATCTAAAGAAATGTTATGCCAGTTCTTTCCATTGATTAGCGGAGGTAGGAAACATCTTCTTGTATATCTCACCCAGATACGCTTTAAAAAGTCCTAATGTATATATTCAGAGAAACGACCCACATTCACACAGGCTGTCTACATTATTTAAGACCAATGCCGCCGCACCAGTCCCCTGGAATAGAGCCAGGACTACCGATCCATCAAGAAGACTTCGATGTTTCTAGAGTGGCCAGGGAGTGAGCTGTGTCTCAGCAACTCTCCCCTTTCTTCTGCCCAACCAACCATACACAACGCTGGGGCAAGGCAAGCGAGCGCCCCAAACCTCAGGAGTAAAATTTAAGGGGGCACCAAGAAACTCTATATGCCTAATTTTATTATTTTAATGCAATTATGTTTTAAAAAATCAAAATTCAAAGAATCCACAATGAACAAAAATACCAAAATTTTAAATAGACAGGCTCAGGATCACTGATCTTCCTTTTGCCTCAGGCTCCAAAACGCCTTTGCAAGGCACTGCTCTCGACCTTGTCGTTGTTTAAAATGTTAGTATTTTGTTCACCGTGGATTTCTCCAATTTTAATTTTTTCAAATGTTGCATTAACGTATTACGGATCTGGATCACAGGGCTTTTGGGGGCCCCTTCTGTTGTACACCCGAGGCAAGCACCAACCAGCCTCACTGGCCTTTCTCACCACAGTTCTGCCCGTCCCTTCCCACGTCACATGTCTACGTTTCCACACCTCCTCAGGCAACAGATTTTTTGCGTAGGGGCCCAGGCGAAGCTCTCCTCCCCTTCCTGCCCTTCGCCTCTCTCTGCCAGTGAGCAGAACAGAGATCACAGTTGTTCCCACCACCCCCACGTCCATTTCTGAGAAGTGCTAGTTCAGCCATAGCAGCAATGTGGCATCCTGCCCAGAGCAAGATGCCAACCAGCAGATGACGGACTCGGGCAGGCGGAGAGGAAGAAGGAAGAATGACCCGGCTGGTCAACAAGCAGCCAGCGCCAGGGCACCCCCGAGAGAAGCATACAAATCAGTGACGTCGTGTGTACCTACATGGCGTCAAAGGTACAGAGACACTTGCCACACAGTCTCTTGTATATTAACTGCATAAAGGTAGTTAATAATTATAGTAACAATAATCACCAGCATAACAGTCCCCAACAATGCCTGCCTGGAAGGTATTTACAGAATTGCTAAAGGCATAAAAGTAAAACAAAACAACTCAACCACCACCAACCGGAGCGGCAAACAGAAGGTGATTAAGCTCTCCGATGCAGACACAACAGGCGACAGGTACAGCCGGTAGGTGGTAAAGCTCGATGAATAATTCCTTCTATAGCTTCCCTCTAAAACATCTCTGAACAGACCGCCCAAGTAATATTTCCATGATAGAGACCTGATCCTGTCACTCCCCAGCTTAAAATGCTTGAATGGTTCCCTGCTGTCTTCAAGACAGAATTCAACCCCACAGTTCAGTTCTCAGGCCCGGCCGGACCCACCCCCTCTGCCACTGGCATCTCTGACTCCGACTCCAGCCACATCAAACTGTGGACAAGGTGCCGTACTAGGTACCGTCAGAAAGCACTGAGGAGGGTCCGTGTGTGCTTGCAGATCTATCCCCTATGCCAGGTTATGTGACGAAGGAGTAAGATTGAGGACGGGAGACGAGCACACAGGTAGCAATCGTGTAAGGCAATGGAGTAAAAACCCTAAGAGAGTTCATTATAAACGTTCTTCATTTTATTTTTAAAGTTTTGCTCAGACCTCTCACGTCCTCCAACTAAAACAGGCCCCCCCCCAAGAAAAACCAACAAAACTCACGTGCTAAACGATGCCTTAAATAATAAAGACTCATGCTTTTTAATAAATACTATTTTGCAAATCTACTTAAGGGGAAAAATGCACTGATTACTAATAACGCCTTATGCAAAGCTGCCCAATTCCAAAGAGAATCTAAGGGGATTTTGACACTCTTCAAGTGTTTAGTTAGGCTAACAGGGAAAATGAATGTCTCAGAAAGGGGAGCCACAGGGCTCTCCACAGCTGGTTTCAGGACCTCCAAGATGACCTTGAGACTTTACATTAACAATCTAAGAAAGTTAGCAATTACACGTTTCGCTTTTTCCATATTAGCCTGTAGGTGGCAGCAAATTATCAACATTAAAATACAAAGGTGTGGTTTGCTTTGGGATAATCAACTGGGAAAAACATTGGAAAATAAAGGACAGGGAAGAACAGAATGTAGATACTGAAATCATTAGTAAAACATAACAGTCATGACTTAGGAAAATTATTAATAACCACAAGCACCCCCACAGAGTGCATTCTATTTATATCCTAATCTGAGCTGAGGGCTCCAAATACATTACACCATTTATGTCCAAGACTTCTGTGAGGTGGGGATCACCATTTAGAGATGAGGAAATTGAAGCTCATGGAAGTTAAGCTACTTGCCCCTGGTAACACCCCTGCATACAGGGTGGAGTTATTAGCATTTTGAACCCAGACAGTTTGATTTGAAAGCATTTGCTTCAAATCACTGATTTCCAAATAAAGATGAGAGTAAGGGGCTGAAGGGCAGACTTGAGTGATACCTAGAAGTAATAATAAATAAGACTCTGCACACAGCAAAAGAATCTGGGAGACCAGATCAAAAGCCGTCTTTTCTTCACTTCCAACTGCACAGTTTCCCCAAACCTGGGAATCCAAATTTTGCCTGACATGTTTTCATAGCTACTGTCCCATTTCCTATATCTTCAGAAGACTGTAGTATTTACTGCAGAGGTAGAGTCTGGTATTTGGGAGAGGAGATAATTTCTCATTCACAACATGAAAGTTGGGAAACAGGGACGCTTTGAAGTATAGAATACGTAAAATTATCCAAAATATTATTTGATCATTAATTTTAATGTTCTTCCTCAGAATCTGATGGAAAGCTGCTTTTAAAAGATGAAGAAGGGGGAGATAATATGACTAATATTTATTGTGGTCTAACACACCAGCCACTGTGAGGCAAGATTTATATGTTATCACATACAAAAAAAAAAAAGCCTTACAACCAATGAGAGAAGTGGTATCTACTTCCATCAGGAAACCGAGGCCCTCTGAGGTTCAGGAATTCGCCCAGAGTCACAGAGGTTAAAACACAGGTCTTTCTGACTCTAAACCCTGGCTCCTTCATGTCCACTTTTCTTACAGAAACTTCAAGGAGCAGGGAGAACACAGGGCAAGTCACAGAAGGGCAGCTGGACGCAGAGGGCCGAGGCTCCCTCCACGGGGACTTTTTACTTCACGGAGGACATGAGAACACAGGGGGGACCCTGGAACAAAAGTCAGAGGTACCATTACAGAGCCCAAGTGACTGAAAACTGGTGATAACTGGTTCCATCAGATGATTAACATTTTAGCCACTTCCTTAAACCTTCTCATTGTGCAAACAGATTGTCCTCCTGTCTTCAACTGCGCACGAGCGCCCCCTGAAGAGTTTTGAGGGTGGAAGGAGCCTGGAGCCCACAGACAGGTGAACTGTCGGGTGCCAGGGGAGAGCCCCACTGCCGAGGGAGCGATGGAGAAGATGGACAGAGACGAGGAGGGTCATGCCCCAGCAATCCTAAGACTCAATTGTCCCCTTTACATTCTACATCTTGGAACTCGACATGCATTGTACACCCAGTCAGCTAAGCAGTCCACGTGGCATAGGTGCACCCGCGCTTCAAAATGTGCAAAATGGGTGTCAATGGCTTAGAAAATCGCAGACCTCTCTTTTAAGAAAGACTGCATCACAGACCTCCCGTGCGAGCAAAATGAATCAAACAGACACGGATTACTCCTAGTTGAAAAGCAATTCAGATCAGTTAGACAACGCACGTGAGGATCTTTCAGGAAAATGCTAACTTTACTTTAAAAAGTAGGCACGGGAGTGTTATGGTCTACGTGTATGTCTGAATAAGTCTAAAATGACATCAATAAGCATAAAATTAAAACTGTAAGTGACAATACAGCACTGTTTCTTAGTTTGACTTGCAGTAATTTTTTTCCCTTAATGAAACACAAAACAATGGTAGATCTTACAATCTGCGGTGTCTTAGATGGTGAAATACGATACTTCAGAGAACTTGTTAGCAATCTGAAGAAAATAAAGAACTTAGGTTTTAGTGGAAATGTGTTTGATGAGCAAGTATGGTGGGGAAGGAGGAGGAAGAATGGGAAAAAGATTTCCATCTTGAACGTGTCTCTAGTTCTAGATAATAAAGTCCTGATGTCCCATCTTTATCTTTCCATCTCAGGACTCAGAATCCCAGAAGGGAGCAAATGTTACTGAGGGTTTTATTTGAACTGATTCATCGGTTCAAGATTGAATCAAACTAAACTTTATCTTTCCTTTCCCTGCATAGTCACCCATCTGCCTCATACTCTCATGGATTCCGACCGGGGAAGGAAGCCAAGCCATTTTGTGCACAAATTAAAATTAAGTCCCAATTAAGAGTTTGATGAGCACCTCTGCTCAGGTGTGGGTGCAGCCCATGCCACCCCATACTGGAGCACCCAAATAAATGGTTCTCTCCCCTTCAGTTCTTCATCTTTGACCTCTCGTTCAATTACGGTGGGCCCCCATCCAACGACTGGCGTCCTTATAAGTAGAAAATTTGGATAGGGAAACTCAGAGAGGAGAATACCCCGTAAGGACACGGAGACACAGGGAGAGAACATCGCGTGATGGGGAGGTGGGAGGGACGTGGCGGCAAACCAAGGAACACCAAGGACTGCCAGCAATCTCCAGAGGCCAGGAGGCAGTGAGGAAGCATTTCCTGCAGGGTCAGGACACCTGGGGACACCTTGGTTTGGGACTTCTAGCCTCCAGAACGAGAGAGAAGAAACTTCTTTTAAGCCACCGGTTTGTGGCGCTTTGTTAGAGCAGCCTAGGAAACTGCGACAGATAGAACGGGGAATAAAAACAGACTCAGCCATTTACTAGCTGGGTGACCTCTGATCAAATGTTTGTCCTCAAAGATCAAACATTAATACCCCAAACCCATTACCTGTAAACTAAAAAAATGCATAAGAAATAAAAAGGCAATACCACCTAGCTCTCTGGGTTTTTATAAGATTATTTTAAAGGAGAGTAAAGAGCGGGCACATATTAGCTGCTGGATAAGGATCTGTGGTTTTCCCCGCTTTCCTGGGTCCTGCAGCTCATGCATTCCTGCCTCTCTCCTGTTCTTCCGTGGAGCTTGGCTCACAGGTCTCACCTCCTCGCTTCCCATCACTCTCCAACCCCTGAAATCCGGCATCTGCTCCCCCCCACCCCCAACTAAGGACAGTTCAGGTCACAGCCTCATCCGAGATCTTTTTTGTTGTTGTTGTTGCTGAGGAAGACTGGCCCTGAGCTAACATCCGTGCCCATCTTCCTCTACTTTATATGTGGGACGCCTACCACAGCATGGTGTGCCAAGCGGTGTCAAGTCCACACCCAGGATCCGAACTGGCAAACCTCGGGCCGCCAAAGGGGAACGTGTGTACTTAACCACTGCACCACTGGGCCACCCGTTATCCGAGATCTTAAAGGCCACCGACACTGAGCTTCAGTCTGAAATCTCTGCTCTTCTGACACCTCCCACCCGCCCTCCCTGGGTTTTCTTTCCTCACCTCTCTGACCTACAGCTCCATCCCACTCTCTGAGGCACCTACGTCACTGATATCTTTCCTCCAACCCCACCCTCCTGCCTTAGTTCAGGATCTCACCAGCTCTTGCTTAGATTCTTGTCCTCAAAGCCCCGTGATGGGTTCTGTCCCCTACAACCCACTTAGCACTCTGCTACCGGAGTGAGCTTGTAAGGTAGGGCTGACCCCGGGGCTCCCTGGCCTTGCATTCTTCTATGGCTTCCCACCTCCTGGAAACATTCATCGCCCTTGACAATCTGGAACCCATGGACTCCATCAGCCCTCACCCACCCAGCCCTCTCACTTCATCTTCCAACCTGCAGTTGGCAGTTCCCCCAGGGAGACACGCCTTTTTTTTTTTTTTTTAAAGAAATGTATTAACTCAAAAAGTAAAATAAACAACCGCCCACACTTTTTTTGCCTTTTTTTTTTTTTGGTGAGGAAGACTGGCCCTGAGCTAACATCTGTGGCAATCTTCCTCTATTTCGTATGTGAGATGCCACCACAGCATGGCTTGATAAGAGGTGCATAGGTCTGCAAACCCACGAACCTCAGGCCACCAAAGCAGAGAGCACACGAACCCAACCACTATGCCACAAGGCCAGCCCCCCTCCATTAAGTTTCATTACGGTAAAACACACCAACATACTATTAGCCATCGTAACCATTTTTAAGCATACCATTTAGCGACATTACTTACATTCACAAGGTTATACAACCACCTCCACCATCTCTTTCCAAATCACACTCACTTCATGTCTTTGCACGTCTTATTTTCTCTCCTTGAAACACCGTCCTTATTTATTTCCAAGTCCCACTCATTTCAGTAAGTCAGTTTCAAGTGCCTCCTGCTCTTGAAGGATTTTCCCAGACCCCGTCACTCAGGCCCCACTCCAGGCGTAACCCCCTAAGGGTAACGTCTGCTGTATTGAGAGCACAGCCCGCTGGGCTGGGCAACACGGGACCTCAGCACTGTGCTCCATCGTGTATCCTCAGCCCAGGAGGCATCTGGTGCACCAAGTCTGGCACACGGCAGATGCTCAGCAATGCCCTCTGAATAAAGGAATTCTAGGGAGGCACGCTGAGTTGGAGGGAAAAGACTGGAACCCAGTCTCCCTTCATTGTCAACCTTGTATCCCGAGCTTTTTATTTTATATATTTCATTCTTACTTCACTGCTTTCACCTACAAAGGTTTTTCTATTTAAAACAGACACAAAATATCACTTTCCTAAAGAAATACAACTTCGGTCTCACACACAATCTACCCGAAGATTGTTACCATTTGGAGCAGGTCCCCACCTTCATGTTACAGAGAAAGTGTGTACACAGCCAAACGCACCAGGGTTGCATAGGTGGGGCATTAACGATATCACAGCAGGAAGAACACAGGGTCAGCCGCCCCCAAGAAAATTCAGTTAGGAGGGAAGAAGTTGCCAGACCAGGGGTCGAAGATACCTGCTATTAAGTCTGAATGATAGTACGGTCTACCCAAGAGAGAATGCGTTAGAGTATGATTGAGCCCTACAAGCTTCTCTGGAGAATAACACTGCATACACCTCTCTCACGCAGCCTTCAAAGAGGCAACAACAGCTATAAGACCAGAGTAGGAATGAGAAACTTCAGTCTCTAGCATTGTTTTATTCAAGCACAAACGTGAGGCCATATGCCTTCCCCTTGTTTTAACCTAAAGATATAACATATAGTTCAAAATATCTTTAGTGTCGTATGCAAAAAGATCATAAGATATTTCTCCCCTTATAAGCCTATGCTTGGGGCTCCCACTCTCTGTGCCTTGTTCTTTGTTTTCAGATAGAACAAAATCCCTGAAGACACGGGACGAATATTTGGAGGTCCCCACATCAAGGTGGTTCTCCTTAAGAGACGCTAAAAACAAAGGATCCACTGAAGACAGGGCTTCTCGACCACAGCAGGATGGACATCCTGGGCCACGTAATTCTTTGTGGTGGGAGCTGTCCTGTGCATCGTCCCACGTGGCATGCCAGACACCTCACCAATCACTGTCATAGCAACCCCTCCTCAGACCCAGTGGCAGCAACCAAAGCCATCTCAAAACCTTCTCCAGACACAGCCAAACGCCCACAGGGGAACAAAACTGCCCCAGGTTGAAAATCACTGACCGAAGGCAGACAGCAACTGACACCTGCTATTGGACACGGATTATCTTCAGAAGAAAGGGATCCAGTAGTGAGAGCCTTGAAAACTGTATTCCTTAAGGCTGTAATTTTCCCATATTCGCCCATGGTGAGAACAGTAAAACCTTAGGAGAGAAAAACCTTAGCCGAGTTATCATAGTTGAGGCAGCAAGAACAAGAAAGGGGAGGAAACTTCACCCACTCCATTTGGGGAAAGACCCAGGAACCCAGGAGATTAAAAAGACAGTGTCAGGATCATGAGAGAGAAAAGGAAGCAGGCAGAAGAGGGGAGCAGACAGCCCTAAGCCCCATCCAAAAAGGGCAGGGAGAGCTTGTGACCCAGATCGGCCACCGAGCGCGCTCCCTCCTGAAATGCAAGTCTGAAAGCAGGGCCCCGAACGGGGTCAACTTCCTGCCCAAGAAAGCAGGTCAGCCTCCCATAACTTCACTTCACAGAAAGAGTGGAGGTGGAAGAAAAGATCGCAAAGCAGAACACACCAGTATTTCCAAATGCCTCCCCCAGATAGTCCTAACTGATCCTTAAATCTCTTTCATCTTTCAAAAGAAAAAAAAAGATGGAAATAATCTTCAGTTGATGACTTCAGAGCCACCGGTCCCCTAATCTCAACTGAGTGTAAAACTAGTAACTGGGGCACACGCTCCACCAAAGAGAGACCAAAGGTCAGCCACGGGGAAATTTGGGGATCCCCAGAGAGGAAGTCACTTCCAGCCTCGTATTTCCTCTGTAGGAAGAACGAGCTCCTCCATCTCTCCAATTCTGCCCTGATTTTTATTTTGTTAACCACATATTTGGCTAGACTTACAGTTATGAGAAACTTTCGAGAAGCGATAACCACTTCCCTAAGAAGTGAGTGAGAAAGACAGAGGAGAAATCAAAGAAAGTCATAAAACAGAATGAAAAGGAGGACTCTGAGCTAAGGACTTTCAGTCTGATTTTTCTCAGTGCTTTTCGACTTTCAAACATGACAGCATAACACTAAAATGTCAGATTTTTAAACGACTCCAGCTCCTACTTCCTGAACACACTAGAAAAAAAAAGTTGTTTTTTTTTTTTTTTTTTATAAACCAGGGTGGCATCTTCCTGTACGTTAGAAAATTCTCAAGAGGAAGAGCGATTCTACATAAATAACATTTGGGAAATTGTTCAGAGAATGGAAGAGAAAATGCAACAGAGAACACTAGCTGTGAGCTTACTGTGCTGCCCGGCGGCTGCAAGGATGGAATGGAACGTACAGGGCCAGGCGACACAGAAAGAATCAACAAACTACACCCATGGCAAAATCCATGACAAAAGGAAAGGTTATGCCTTGAATGATTAACTTGTTCTATAATATCTGATACCACAAAACACACAGCCAAACCACTCACTGGCTGGAGCACCAAGAGAGTGCCAACCTAGGCTAACCCAGTTTTGTGATGAGGGGACTTCACAACACCTCTCTGGGCCTCAACGTGCACATCTGTAAAAGGAACGGGAGTGGGAACGAGTCCTTGCCAGTTTCGTTTCATTCATTCCTTCATCTGTCGGTCCATCGATCCATCCATCTGTATTTGCTGAGCCACAGACGTTCAGCACTATTCCAGGCGCTGGGTAAGAACTGTGACCCAGAAGACTAACATCCCTAATGGAGCTTACGTTCCAGATTCGGAAACTGATTACAAATCAGAGCTTTTCAGACTATGGGCTGTGAAATCCATTTGGTAGTACCAAACGAGCATTTTAAAAAGAACAGAGTCGTTTAAGATACCAGAGCGCATCACACACAGTAAAGAATCCTGCCTCAGTTACTGGTATTGTATTTATGAGGGCTGTGAGTCAGGGAGTCTAAGGCGTTTCTGCATGTGGGCTGGCTGTACCAAAGGTTTAAAAATCCCCGATAAGAGACTTCTCTTTGTTCCAGCCACTGGCCCTCATCTTATTCTCCACTCAGAGTGCTTCTTAGGAACATTCTGCCCACAGATTAAGTCTCATCACGTTCTCATTTGCCCCATGATGGCATTTTGGGTAAATATCAAAGGACAGGTTTTTCAGATCAGTGTTCCCAACCTTTCTGAGCAGGATTCCTTCTAACATCAGCCCTTTAGGAGCACTGCTTTTCTGCTGATTAAGAAAATGCGTAGGGACCAAAAGCTGTATGAACTTTTAAGTGGATTTATAAGGTATCCGTCCTGAGAGCTCCAACACAGAAACGCAAAGAGTGCAAACACACTAAAGACACAGTATTCATTCCAACTGCATCTCATGCTTGACATTCAAACAGACCTGCAGGTTTCTTGCACCCTGAGAGGTCGGGGGCACAGAGAGAGGGATTACTGTTCCGGATCCCCACTTTCACTTTGTTGTTTTAGAATCCCCGTGTTCTTACTAGGTGACTCCCTATGGCGGTTTCTGTTTGTTTTCATGCTCTCCCGCCCTCTTTTCCAGTGAAAGCAAACTGCTAAACCTGAGCGCTAGTGGGTACGTGAGTTTTACTGTTGTTCACTTGCTCTTTTATAATTTTGCTTTTAATCCCATGAGCCCAGACCCCTACAGATTGCTACTAGGAATTGGGAAGATAATCGTTGGAAATTTGCCGAGAGACATACCCAAGGCTACCAACTGCTTCTGTTTTACCAGAAACATCCAAAGACAGCAACTAGTCCAACAGGGAAGACTGAAAGGAAGTGAAACAGAGATGTGAGAAGCATGCAGGAGAACTAAAACAAGCGTGCAAATCCTCTGGGAACCTCGAACCCTTGCACGCTGAAGTCACCTGAAGTCACCTGCTGCCCAGCTGCCATGGCCCCTTGCCACTTAAGCTTTGCCAGGTCATCCAGCTCAAACTTCCCTGCTGTGTGCTGCTCTTGAAGCGTTTCCTTTACGCAGGATTTAGAAGTTAGGGTGGAGTATCTCATCCTTTTAGGGGAGGGTCCACTTTATTACAGGGGTCCACGGTGGGCCACAAACAGGGGTAGGACAGCAAAGGAGAGGGCTTCCTGGCGCCCCCAGCCCCCTGCTGACAGACATCCAGCTGCGGCCCACCAGTCCCCAGCTTCTCGAGACCAACTCGAACCTGTGATTTTCACCATTTCTCCCTTCCTGGAAATCCAAACTACACCCCCCAAAGGAGGTTACGATTGCAACCAATGGTTGGAGGGATGTGGCTTGACCACGCTTTCTATTGTCACAAGCATACAACCTAAAATACTTATGACCAGGCTTCATGCCGTATCCTTTACCATGTTTTCCTAAATTACCCACTTTTTAAGCTTAAAAAGAGCACAATGGGACCCATTCTTCATTAATAAGGAAAAAACGAACTTCTAGGAAAACCTGCTTCCTTCTCTAGCAAGTTACAGAGGAGGTCACTTAACCGTCTCCCAGCGTTAGCTGTTGGGTGACGGCTGCGGCAGCCTCCGGCTCCGTGCGGGTAACCCAGACCCTCCCCAGTGTTCCCTCAGAACAGCCTCGCACTGGCACGCATGACAGAATGACTGCTCCAAAGGCACAGCAACTCTGAGGTTTTCTTTCTTAAAAATCTCGTGCCTAGGCATTTCTGTATTCTCTTGCCTAGCCGCTGCTCTCAACATTCTAGAACAAAATCCAGGACCTCCATTAGCAGGACCGTGAACGGAGCCAGTGCTCAGATGCTTAAGCCTCATTTCAGCAAAGACAAAATCAGGAGGGTCTTCATATCTTACAGAGGCAGCCAGAGCAAAGGCCATCAGAGGCCCCCTTTTTTGCTATCTGCTCAACGAACTCAAAGCGACCAGAAGAGCTCTAATACTCATATAAACAGTACTACCTTCAAAATCTAAGTTCCGGGGCCAGCCCGGTGGCGCAGCGGTTAAGTGCGCATGTTCCGCTTCAGCGGCCTGGGGTTCGCTGGTTCGGGTCCCAGGTGCAGACATGGCACCGCTTGTCAAGCCATGCCGTGGTAGGCATCCCACATATAAAGTAAAGGAAGATGGGCACAGATGTTAGCTCAGGGCAAGTCTTCCTCAGCAAAAAGAGGAGGCTTGGCAGCAGATGTTAGCTCAGGGCTAATCTTCCTCAAAAAAACAAGAAAAAACCTAAGTTCCCATTTTATATATACTCCAAATACTTAATGAGCCATTTCTCTCTCTGCTTGGAATCTCTAACAGCTTTAACTAGTTTCAAGACAGCAACATCCCCATACATCTTTACACTCATAATTTTAAAGCCAAGGAAACCCCGAGTTGTGCCCACATTTTATTACAGCAAACTTAACTTTAGGCAGTTAGTAGTTACCAAATTTCTGAAGAGTGGGTGATCCGGGTGGAGACGGATTTCCACTAGGAGACAAGTAGAGATAGCTTTTGTTCACTCCTGTATCAAAATCAAACGGGGACTGGTAGTCCTCATAAAAATCCATCTCTCTACAGTCCGTTCAAGGCAAACAGAGAACGCATGGTTTTATAACCGCCTGCTAGTCTTCAGTTGAGCGCCGCCGCTCTGGCCATGGTCCCAGGCAACGTCGCTGAAGACATCAGGCCCAGGGTTTGGAGAGCTGGCTTCCCGGCCCAGGAGCAGCGTTTCCCCCCGGGAGCGCTCACGCCCTCCGCCAAGCAGGCCTGTTTAATCAATGACTTATCCCGGGCAACCTCGGGGAGCGCCCTGTTCACCACCTGCTGTTAATTTCGGTCAACAAGGACCGACCTGGGCCTGGGAGCGGAGCTTTCTTCGGTCAACAAAGGAGGGCCAGGTTCTGCAAAATCGCCCAGGTGTACAAACAGTTCAGGCCAACGTCAGACACTGGCAGAAATACAAGAAACTACAATTGATTATTTTTTAAACTGGTCAGCTGACCACAACTACACCAGGGCCGACTTAATCTTCTGGGACAAGGAAGGATTACCAGTCGGTAATCTCCAGCAAAGGCCATCTGGGTGGCTCTTTTTTCCACCCTGGATTACAGCAGACTCTGAAAGCCAACCTTCCCACTTCCGATCAGCTTTCCAAGTACAGCTTGGTACAGAAATAAAGCTCTATTTCCATTATTACTTTATCTAAAGTTGCGTCTGGCGGCGTGTAACAAAAATTTCAGTCTGACTTTTTCTTTCTTTATTTCCTTTCTTTTCTTGCCCTTCCCTCTCCCTTTCTGGAAGACGGTGTTTTCGTTACATGGACTGCAAGGAGAGGAATCAGCTCTGAAGATAAACCGCCCAGGTATTCTGGCACCTTCTTTGCTTAAGGCCACGCCTCTGCAGGTGCTGCCATAAACCGCTGTGCAAACAGGCAGGGAGAACGTGTTTCCTTCTTAGAGCGTGCCTGCAGGGTGATGGAGCCCCAGGCAGCTTGTGAAACGACACTGCCAAGTCCCCAGATTCATCTCCTTTGCCATCAGTCCCTAAAGAGCCCCTTCCTACACCAGCTCTGCCCTTTGCGCCAGTGACAGCCTTCTCAGGTCCACTGCTTTCACACGCGTGGCTCATCTAAGATCAAGGAGCTAAAAATCAAAGCGACCCCTCTCTTAGGTGGGTAACCGTCTGTCACTGCTTAACAAAAAAAAGGCCGTGTTCTACCTTCTCAAATCTACCTGATAAAAAGGGAACTCAATATACTCTCCCTGGACTGGAAGCAAATATGAAACCTAAAATATTTTAAGCATTAAAAAAAAAATCTGTGTATCTAGTGTATAAAATATATATGCACTAAGATAATCTGTATTCATCTCAACTTACGATTCGTTTTCCATTATTTTCTATTAGTCTCACGTTGTACTCTAGTCTGGCAAGTCTTTATCTTAAGTTTTTAAAAAGTTTATTTTCAATAAAAAAATTCAATCTGCATTCTTCTAAAAGATACCAAAATGTGGACCACTATAAATGCTGTTCATTCTCTATTTAGAAATAGATCAGGGGTGGGCCCAGTGGCACAGTGGTTAAGGTCATGCTCTGCTTCGGCAGCCTGGGGTCATGGGTTTAGATCCTGGGTGCAGACCTACAGACCACTCGTCAAGCCACGCTCTGAAGGCATCCCACACAAAACAGAGGAAGGTTGGCACAGATGTCAGCTCAGCGACAATCTTGCTCAAGCAAAAAGAGGAAGATTGGCAACAGATGTTAGCTCAGGGCCAATCTTCCTTATAAAAAAGCAAACAAACAAACAAAATAGAATAAAGGCTTCTTTATTATTATTTGAAAGAATGAATTGTCTGGTTTCTTGAAATCCACAGTCTCTCTTGATGGCACTGGCAACATAGTTACGTCCCTGGACCAGAGCGTGCTTAATGGGTCCCTGGCTCTCTGCATTTGGTCAGTAAATAACTAGTAGGAAAAACATTTCTCCATATGCATTCTCACTCCTCGAGCCACAAGCATTAGAAGCTCTTACGGACTGAACGTTTAAAAAATCTTGTTGAAGCCCTAACCCCCAGGGTGGTGGCATTAGGAGGTGGGGCCACTGGGAGGTCACTGGGTTCAGATGAGGCCGTGAGTGTGGGGCCCCATAATGGGATTAGTGTCCTTGTAAGAAGAGGAAGAGAAATAGCTGGAGTCCTCTCGCCACCCTGCAAGAACACAAGACGCCATGTGCCAACCAGGAAAAGGGCTGTCACCAGGAGTCGATCTGTCGGCCCCTTGATCTTGCCTTGCCAGCCTCCAGAACCCTGAGAAATAATGTCTGTTGTTATAACGCCACCCAGTCTACGGCAACTTATTACAGGAGCCTGAACCAACTAGGACAGAAGATAAGCAATACTGACACACATGCAATGAAGCCACAGCCACCTCCACGCTTCTCACTATCCCCAAAACCCCCATGTCCTTGACCCTTGGTGTTGACATCCAGGCTACACCCTCTGCCTGAAATGCTGCCCTCTTCCCCGCTTGCTGAAGTCACTGATCCTTCAAGACTCAGGCAGAAACGGCACCTCTTCTCAGAAGCCCTCCCAGATTCTGTCCCCTCTCTTCTCCCGGCTCTCGCTTCCAGCAGCAGCACGCAGACGGCGAGGGGCCCCTGCCAGGCCCTCTGTGTCTCTACGTCCTCCCCTCCCTCAGGGCGGGCACTGCGTTCTCTATTGAGATACCCACCCTGAAGTGTTGGCTCTACTCAACGTGGAGTGGAGAAAGCAAGTAATGGCTCATGGAGACAGCACATGCCTTCTTTATGAAGATGAGGACTTAGGATGCAAGTGATGTCTGAAATTTCTACTCTACCTGCTTGGGTACAATCTTAGGACTGTTATGTAACATCCTGCCTCTTCGGACCAGCTGTACTTCTCCAGTCAGATCCTAGTCCAGACGCTGTAGCAGGTAAGAAAAGTGAGAGCAGAAGGCCAGAGGCGAGAAGAGCATGGGGTATGTTACTGGAATGGCAAAAATTCAGCTGGCTCAAGATTCATGTGCCAAGTAGAAGGGAGTTGTAAGATATAAAAAATGGAAATGTAACTTGGGGACAGACCACTAAAGACCTTGAATGACATTTTTATACTTAATATAACATGCAAAAAAAAAACCACTGAAGGTGTTTGAGCCAAGTAGAGAGAGGAGAAGTTTTATAAAGATGAGCAGGAGGCACTGTAGGTAGAAAGAGGCTAAAAGAGAGGGGACTCCAAAAGAGTCTACTGCTACAGTCCAGGCAAGAAGGAGGAAAGCCTGTGGATCAGTGGCAGCTCTTTTTATTTCCTGCTGCAGGCTTTCGGCCCAAGGAAGGAAAACTAGGCAGGATTTGGTTCTGTCCTGCTGGACATTTCCACATGGGTGTTCCAAAAGTACTTCAAAATCAACATGCACAAGACTGAGCTCACCAGTGCTCCTCATGCTATTCCTCTCTCTAAACTCGCCATCCTGAGTCTCCTAGCCTGACCTCAGAGGAATTACTTCCAGGTACTCCTGCTCTATAAACAGGCACCACCGACAGCTGTTCATCCAACGGCACAATCTGCCTCTCACCCTCTCCCTCTTCTGTGTTTTCACTGACCACACACTTGGACCTACGTGGAGTGTTCTGGTAGAGACCGGCCCAATGGCGGTGTGGCAGGTGTCTGCTGCTGTCTATGTAGCACCCACTTTTCCTTGAGGAATTCCAGTTCACCTGCTCCATGGGGTTCCAGGGGGAGAGCCTACCACAGTCCCACCTGTTCCCTGGCTTCAGGCGTGGGCTTGTGCCCCATCCCCTTGTTCACAGGGCCTGGCCTAAGGGTAGACCTCTGAGCAAATAGCACCAACCATAGGCCTTCCCTGACGTTTACCTGATGAGTAACGGAAGAAGGGAGGCGCTCTGCAACCTGAGCCTTCGGGGGCCCGTCTGGAGGGGCCAACAGGAGAGAGAACCAGTGCTGAGACCAGGGAGGGAGAGAAGGGGAAACAGAGACAGCTAAGGGGGGGACAGCAGCCCCTGACCCCCTCCATCCAGCTATCTGGGCTTCCCGGTCACCAACCAAATAAATTTCTATTCTGCTTCACTTATGGTTAGAGTTGGATCCTATCATTTCAATAGAAAGAGTCCCACAATGCCTACATTCCAACCATTTCCCACTACTACCCCACCAGTTTCAGCCAAACTTGATTTTCCTGTTTCTTGAACGCACCTTAAAATTGGCTTAGATCATTTTCTAGAAATAGAGTCTCTTTCTCTGCTTTTTTTTTTTTTTTTTTTGAGAGGAAGACTGGCCCTGAGCGAACATCCGTGCCAATCTTCCTCTATTTTATGTGGGACACCTGCCACAGCACAGCTTGATGAGCGGTGCTAGGTCCACGCCTGTGATCCGACCCTGCGAACCCTGGGCTGGTGAAGTGGGGTGTGCTGACTTAACCACTACACCATTGGGCCAGCCCCTCTTTCCCTTACCTTTTTACCTGTCAAATTCCTATCCATTTATCAAGTTCAACTTAATTAGTCACATACAAATGGTATACTTACAAGGGATGTTCCTTTTACTGCTATCTACAACGGAAAAAAATAAACAATACAAATGCCTACTAAAAGTGGGTGAAATGCTAAATAGAACATTCACAGAACAGAAAATTATACAAACATTAACATGATGTAGAAATGTATATATTTCACAGGGAAAGATATTCTTGATACATTCAGTAAACAGAGCAGGTTCCAAAACTGTCTGCATTGTACCATCCACAATTGTGTAATACTTGGAGAGAGAGACCAACCAACCAAAAGGAAGAAAATGGGCAGAAGGAGAAATACACGTCATACAGCAGGAAAGTACGTCTGCACACAATGCCAGCAGAGGGAGCCCATGGGCAGCTCAGAAGTCACCAGTCCAGCCAGTAAAAGCATACCACAGAGCAAAAACCCATTAGATGACTCATGTTGCTCCAAATGGAAACGGAGTAAGTAGGAATGGCTATAAAGAATATTAAGTTTCCACCTGCTTATTAACTCATCACTCTAATATGTCTGGGTAGGTTCTAATTCTGAAAGATGTTTAAGAAAGAGTCTGATGTAAAAGCTATACGACACATACAAAAATTTACTTGGGGAGGCCGTGAGGAGCACACTGCCAATGTGACTCCCCAACAGGAGAGGCGGGCCACTGACGTCAGACACTGTGGACATGTCACAGCGACATGGCAGCCAGCTGGAAGGCGTTCTAATCAGTGTGGAATGAATCAGCCCAAATATAGGACAATTTGGCCACCAACATAATTAAGGACAGCAGTGGATCATAAATCACTCAAAACAGGAATCTAGGAGTCCACATGTGATGGTTAATTTGATGTGTCAATTTGACTGGGCCACCAAATGCCCAGATACTTGGTTAAACACTAGTCTAGTTGTGTCTGTGAGGGTGTTTGTGGATGGGATTCGCATCCGAATCGCCAGACTGAGTACAGTAGACTGCCCTCCCCAAAGTGGGTGGGCCTCAACTGATCTGTTGAAGGCCTGAGTAGAAGAAATTGCTGAGAAGGGGGAATTCTCTCTCTCTGCCTGTTTTTGAGCTGTGATATTGGTCTTCTGCCTTTGGACTTGGACTCAGACTGGAACTTCTACCATCAGCCGTCCTGGGTCTCCAGCTTACGACCGCAGATCTTGGGACTCCTCAGCCTCCATAAACACGTGAGCCAATCCTTATAATAAATCTCTTATTTAGAAATAGAGATATACATATCCTATTGGTCTGTTTCTCCAGAGAAGCCATACTAATACAGCATATAAATAAGACATTTTTCTGTTAGCGCCATCAAGTAGATTCTGACTCCTAGCCACCCTGTGGACAGCAGAGCGGAACGGTGCCTGGTCTTTTTGCGGCATCCTCTCACCTTCTGTTGCTCTATCAGACAATGCTCCGCTGCTATTCATAGAGTTTTCATGGCCAATTTTTTCAGAAGTGGGTGGTCATGTCCTTCTTCAAATAATAGATAGATATGTAAATAAAAAGTAAGAAGGAAGACGCTTACAGAAGAATGCCATGGTGACCATCACCGTAAAGATTCAGGCAAGAATCATAAGGGTTGCTAAATCTAGGGAGACATTTTAATAAGAAGCAGGATCTATCCATGGGCTCCCCACAGATTAATGAGGTTTGGAAGGGAAAACACAGTAACACCACAGTGGAGAAACTGAACACCACCTTTCCTGGATGATCATAGTTGCCACCACCCAGCACGAGGCAGGAGGACACGTGCCTTCAAATGTGACACCCTGGTACCCATATAGTCTTCAGCTAAGAACTCAGGACCTGAATCTTAGCATGAGGAAACAGACAAATGCAAAATGATAAAGGTTCTATTTTTTTTAAAAGAGGAGAAGCCTGCATTCTTCAAATATGTCAATGTCAAGAAAAGCTGTGAAAATGACCCGTATTAAAAGCGACTAAAAAGATAAGACGACTAAAGACTATACCTGATCCTAGCCTGTGTCCTGAGCTGCAGGGAAAAGGAATTCTGTAAAGGACATTACTGGGTCAGTTAAAAAAAATGGAACACAATGGCAGATTAGATCAAAGTATTATATCAATACCAAATTGAGTAAAGTTGAAAACTGTACCGTGGTTATGTAAGAGAATATCCTCCTTAGGAAATACAAACTTATTTAAGGGGAAAGGGCTATGATGTACACAACTTCCTCTCAAACAGTTGAGAAAACAAAATACGATGCGTTCGTGAGAATGATAAAGCAGATGGGCTACCATGCTAACGGTGGGTGAACGATCTGTGAGAACATACAGGTGGTGGTGTGCTATTCTTATTCTTGCAACCTATCTGTCAATTTGCAAAAGGTTTTCTAAAAACAACTGAGAAGAACTCTCTGCATCAGATTAAGCAGCCTTGAGGGAGCTGGAGCAGAAGGGACCAGACCCCCTCTCACAGCAATACGGGGGGAAGTGGGGCAATGGGCCTGAGTGACAGTCACAGATTAGATACTCAGGCCCACCCTGGTTCCTGAGAGCGGAAAGGATTCCCTCCACCTTCCTCTGAAGGAAGAGCTGACGGACCCTCCACAGTAAAGGCAGTCTCACTTTCGCATCCTTTGCTGGTCACATCTTCCCGAAGAAGGCCAGGAGGACCTTCTACCACAGTCAGAATAAGAGAGAGTAGGGAGCTGAGGGGCTAATGAGCACCACCTTCGTTTCCCCCTAGTGCCACCTAAGTAAACCTTGACTCAAAAACACAAAATGTACCATGAACCAAGCACACACAAAAGTCCTTAGTTTTAAACATGAAATTTAAAATCTCCGTTATTTACATACTTTCTCGAGGAAGCCTCAAAACCTCTGTGAGATCAACGCTACGACTGTCCGCATTTTTCAGATGGGAAATAAAGCAAAGACGGTTTCTGTAAACATCCACACCAACATAAAGCCAGGAGGTGAAGGAGCTGGAATGTGAAACCAGGTGTCTGCCCC
The DNA here is from genome assembly GCF_041296265.1 of Equus caballus. Classification (NCBI taxonomy): domain Eukaryota; kingdom Metazoa; phylum Chordata; class Mammalia; order Perissodactyla; family Equidae; genus Equus; species Equus caballus. The sequence goes on along the minus strand of NC_091692.1, from coordinate 7,503,189 downwards.
CAAGGCCTGTGTCCTTTCTGCAGCAGGAGAAAGCTGGACCGCAGTTAAGAACAGGTGAGGAGCCAGGATGTCACATATAAATCACCTGAGGACTAATTATAATGCAAAGTCTGCGCAGCTAACAGGCTCCAGGTGATGGGAGGCTGCTGGTGCTGGACCACACCCAGAGACACAAAGTGATGAGAACCTTGAATGGCAGGCTGGGGAGTGCGAAGATGCTTTTTATAACAACAAAACAACAATTATTCATTAGCGTTTATTTCATCCTTACAGCAACACGAGTTTAGTAACGTTATCTTCAATTTCCAGATGAGTAAATGTAAGCAACTGAGAAACAAAGGACGGAGCCCAAAGCCTCATGGCAGTAACCGTCCTCACATGGTGTCTAAGCAATGGGGAGCCATGTCAAGTTATCAGTAATGGCAGGGAGACGGTCAGAGCCGTGCTTCAGAAAGATCACTCCCACCTCCGCATAAAGTTGGATTCCAGAGGGGAGATGAGAAATCAGTGCAATTATCAGCAGCACCAGGGGTGTTACAGACCAAATTGTGTCCCCTCCCGAAATTCCTATGTTGAAGGCCTCGTGCCCAGTGTGATTGTGTTTTGGATACAGGGCCTTTAAGGAGGTAACTGAGGTTGAATAAGGTCACAGGGTGGGGCCCTAATCCACCAGGAGTGCGGTCTTTATAAGAAGAGGACTAGACACCAGGGATGCACAGCCACAGAGGAAACGCCGTGTGAGGACACAGCAGGAAGGCAGCCGTCTGCAAGCCCAGGGGAGAGGCCTCACCAGAAACCAACCCTGCAGGCACCGTGATCTTGGACTTCAGCCTCTACAACGGTGAGAAAAGTCTGTGGTATCCTGTTACAGCAGCCTGAGTGGACTAAGACAAACAGTGTGCTCCGGGAACAACAGTGGGAACGGAGAAGGCAAAGACATATTGCGAAACACCATGGTGGAGGGGGGGATCATTAACAGATTCTGGAGCCCGAATGCATGACTGGGGTGCAGGGGACAAAAAGAGCAAACCCTAACTGTGATTCCCCAGCAGGCGTTGTCAAAGTTGGTGACAGCATTAATTAAGATGGCGATAACAGAGGAGCGATGGAAGGAGGGAGAGAGAATGAAGCCCATTTTGGCAGATTTGGTTGATAGAGCACAGGAAATGTCCGAACATAAAAGGCCAGCCAGCAGTTAGAAATTAAACTCTGGGGCTCAGAAAACGGTTAGAGCCAAAGAGATCAATGTGGGAAATCTCAAGACTGTCAAGGAAAAGCCCAAAGAGAAGAGAGGCTCTATGAAAACAAGAGAAAGAAAAGGCAGCGCATTCCTGCAAGTAGGAAGAGACAAAAGAGCCTCAAAGGGCAGCAGATGCCCTTGATGACAATGAAGACGACGACGATAATAATTACGCCTCATCCCTAAGGAACCCTTGCTATGTGCCAGACATTCTTCTATACACTTTTTCCCTACCCCCACTTTACAGATGAGAAAACAGGGCACATGGCAGTTAAGGAACCCGCCCCAGGCACAGAGCCAGTAGGTGCAAACTGGGATTCGAATCCGGCCAGTCTGCCTCAAGTGCTCGCAAGAAGCAAAACCGTAGAAGAAAACCCTGAGGGATCAGTATCACAGGAATAATGGGAGGAGAGAAAGCGGACCCAAGCACACGCTACAGAGACTTAAAAAGAAGCCCCTGGGGGCCGGCCCCGTGGCCGAGTGGTTAAGTTCGTGCGCTCCGCTGCAGGCGGCCCAGTGTTTTGTTGGTTCGAATCCTGGGCACAGACATGGCACTGCTCATGAAACCACGCTGAGGCAGCGTCCCACATGCCACAACTAGAAGGACCCACAACGAAGAATATACAACTATGCATCGGGGGGGCTGTGGGGAGAAAAATGAAAAAAATAAAATCTTAAAAAAAAAAACAAAAGAAGAAGAAGCCACTGGACCTGGTGCCCTGGGGATCTCGCACAGAAATGTTAGTGACAGCAGTGGTGGAAGACAGATAAGGGAAGCAGAGGCCGTGGAGGGAAGAGGAGGGTAGGAGTGAGTGAAAATAGGAGGGGGGTTTGTCTGGAGTGCGTGTGATGGATGAGACAAAGGGGGCAGTTCGGAGACAGTGTCCCCAGCTCAGGAGTGGGCTTCAATTCCTAGACTGAATCATTTTGGCTTTCTTTAAAAAATAATTGTCAACCCTCAGATTAGAAACTTTACGTGAAAATTTTAGGAAATACTTCCTATGGGAATGCCATTACTTTCTCCCTTTATTTTCCACCCCAAGGGGGAAAAAAGTCTACGGTAGCATAGTATAATAAGAAAAAATTATCTTCTTTGAAGGCCCCTCTCCAAAACAAAAATGCATAAACTAGCAGACCATATTCAAATTATTTAGGCCTAAATGCAAACACTCTTTAAGTGATAAATGAGTTCCTACAAAGTACAAATCCACTTACTTGACCCATTGACTTGCAAAGAAATTTTCACTTGGCATGAGTGCCTAACATTCCAGGTGGGGTGTTTTTCTGCCCTCTCAAAATAATTGAAATTGAGTTCACACTCAATAAATAGGCAAGGGGGCCTTTTTTCCCCCTTAAGAAATGTTTCTTGAAATATTAAAGAGCAGGAGTTACAATGAGAAAGAGACTTCATTCTCTCCCTCAATCTAACTCCAAACATATTTTCGGGTTGAGCCTTTAACAGAGAGAGCCGGAACCTGCTAGAAATCTCAAGAATTCTCTATCACAGGGGAGTCAGGGACTAGATTCCAAAATGTACAAAAAGGTTGTACTGTTTCAATGAGGTCCTCTCTTATCCCCTGGGGACGTGTTCCCGCCACGACGGCTGTCAGACTGTAGAGGTTTCATAGCACAACAAAAAATATACAAAGACAGCTCTATATTTGCCACGTTACCTAGATAATCAACTATAATATGCAGATTTTTCACTTTATCCACAGAGTCTGGGTTAAAGTTTTATGGCCCCTCCTCACACGCTGATTAGTGGTTTCCATGATTATAGGCCCAGGCACAAGATCTCCAACCTGTGAACTGCAACATGTTCACAAAGCACCTGGGGACAGCGTTAACCTACAGATTCTGACTTAGTAGGTCTGGGGGGCCCCTGAGAGTCTGGCCTTGCAGACAAGCTCCAGGTGATTAGTGATGCTTCGTTAGATAAGAGCTGCTATGTTCACCTTAGGACGAAAGCTTGAACAAACTCTAAATACCTGTCATTCTACACAGCCTGAGCTCTTTCTAAATATCTATTCTTGAAAATAAGAGACAGGTTTGGTAGCCAAAGGGGTTTTGCTTTTTTGGTGTTGGTTTCTGATTTCCTGCTATCCTGACAGTTCACAAAGCAAGTCCAGACAGAAAACAAAACTGGCTGTCACGACAGGGTGTACCTAGCCTTTTCAATAGGACAATTACTAAGAGTCTGGAATTACAATAATGTAAGCAGGATCTGGAACAACGGCTCAGTAACAAGGAAATGACAGCAGGCCATTCCCTCCAAGAGTTTTCATGATGTACTTAAGAGCCGAGCGGTCTCTATGGAGAGATTATTGGGAGATGAGGTTTCACCCAAGCGGAATGTTTCCAATTTGCTGACTGAGTTTACAGAGAGCTCTGGAGGGCTGCATAAACGCCATCGACTGTCAGAACCCGAAAAGCAATAAATGAACTGGCACACCAAATTTTCATTTGGAAAAACTTCCACAATGCTTACACAGCTATTCTCAGCGACCAGAGGTTCACGTGAAAACACTTCTCCTTAAGGGAATGAGAGTTGCTTGAGCACAGCAGGCACTGATTTAAAATTAATATCCGACCATGAGCTTCAATCAGCAACAAGCTGGGGCGTACCACACATGCCCAAAATACTCTACCACCAAGTCGGACGTTTAGGCAGCTGAGCTTGCTTTTTAACTACAGTAAGTTAACCAGAGGATGGACCATTAAAAAAACACACAGCACCAACATTGCCCATTTTTTCCTAAACTTTATTAAGAAATAGTCTTATGCCAAAATGTACAGCATTTCTATCTGAACCTGCTACTTTGGTTAAGAAATGCCATTTTCAATTACAAATTTCACATATCTTCCATTTTAAAGACAACAGGAGAATACCAATGCCACAAGTAAACTCAAGAGGAGCCCATTATCTTGAAATCAAATCAATGGCTGGAAGGCCTCAAGACAGCCTCTGTCTTCTGGCTCATGACTGAAGACGTGACATTTTTTAAATACCTGACTTAATAACAACCGTATTTATTATTGTTAAGGCTCCTTACTGACTTTTCTCAGTTTCATAAAACATCATTATCAAACAGGTATTTATCAAAACAGCATATAATTTTGTTTATTCCAGTAAGCTCTCACAGTGGTAAAAGGACAGGATTACCCAAGATGCAATGGGAAGGGTGCATGAAGTGAAAAATGCTTTCCTGAAAAGTATCATGAGCTATGAGATCATGCAATTACGGTCATGTTGTCCCTGAAAGATCAAGATAAAGAACTAGATGAACGATTTAATAATTTTACTGAACACAGCTAAGACTGTGAACTTATCACCGAGCTGACTTCTCCTTATTCCTACGCACACAGCCAGACTACATTCCCCAGCCTCTCTTGCAGTTAGATGTGGCCATGTGACTAAGTTCTGGCCAAATGAAATAATACACATGTAACAAGTGGGAGATACAAAGACTGTTGTTGACAGCCACTGAGATTTTGGGGTCGTTGGTGCAGGAAAATATTGACTAAGCTGACTGATAGAAATATCTTGCCAAATAGAGTTCCCGATGGATTTTTAAAATTCCTCTTTTAGAATGATCATATCTCCAGATAAAAAAGTTTTGGAAACAGACAGTGTTGATCATTGCACGATGTGAAGATAATTAATGCCGCTGAACTGCACACTTAAAAATGTTTAAATCACAAATTGTGCATTACATATTTTACCACAATAAAAAATGATCATATAATTACAAGTTAAGAAAGTCATTCACACTTTAAAGTAAACTACCTATTACATTTAAATTAAATTATCAGACCGACTAAGAAGTTCAAGATGAGCAACAGGTGGGGGATGGGAGCAGAACAGCCAGGATTAAGAAATATTTGTTCTTAAACATTTGAAATACTCCTTCCCAAGGGCACAGCAAGACCTTTGTGTCCAGATTTGTTCAGAAAATGTTTCCAGTGAAGAATAGGAAGCCTCTGGCAGATCGGCCTGGTGAGGCTGCCACAGCTGGGCAGCCGCTGTCAGCAAGAGGACAGTAGCCAGGAACATGAGCCTATCACCAGGCCGATAACCTACTTCTGACCCTCCAATCGTGCTCCTAGGCGTTTACCCAAATGAGCTGAAAACTGCATCCACACAAAAACCCGCATTTGAACGTTTATAGTGGCTTTCCTCATGATTGCCAAAAACTGTAAGCAAGCCAGATAGCCATCAATAAGTGAGTGGATAAACTGCAGTACATCCAGACAATGGAATATTATTTAGCAATAAAAAGAAGTGAGCTATTAAGCCATGAAAAGACAGGGAGGAACCTTAAATGCGTATTGCTTAGTGAAAGAATTCAGTCTGAAAAGGCTACATACTATCTGATTCCAACTGTATCACATCCTGGAAAAGGCAAAACTGTGGAGACACTAAAAAGATCAGTGGGTGCCAGGGGCTCAGGGGGAGGGAGGGGTGCACACGTGGAGCACAGGGGGCTTTTAGGGCAGTGACACTATTCTGTATGATACTGGAATGGTGGGTACATGACATTATGCGTTTGTCAAAACCCATTGAACTGTACAACACAAAGAGTGACCCCTAATGTAAACTACGGACTTTAGATAATAATGTATCAATATTGGTTCATCAATTGTAACAAATGTACCACACTAACGCAAGATGTTAATAACAGGCGCAACTTTGGGGTGGGGATGGGAACTCTGTACTATCTGCTCCATTTCTGTAAATTTACAACTGTTCTGAAAAATAGTCTACCAAACCCCGTTCACCTACTCCGCCACTCTCCCTGGGGGGAAACACCAGGGCTCTGAAACTCCTCTCCTCCGGCAATTAGGCAATTATCGAGGCTTCACAGGAATGTGAGGACGAGCAGAGAAAGCATGTTTACACTCAGTTTCCATAGCAGGCCAGAGCGCCTAATAAAGGAAATGATGGCTTAATTATCAAGCTGCATTTTTAATGCAAAGTAGACAATCACCTGAGTTAAATTCCTCTCATGTATTAAAAAAACTAACAAGCAAACATAGTGGTTTGAATGTCTGTTTCCTAAAGATGTTGCAAATATATGGAAAAGTATTCTTCAAAGAATCTTCCACCGCAGGTGAGGTTAGAACCAACTGGCGTTCTAACACCTTTCTAAACCTAAACAGAAACAGGTATCTATTCAAGACAGAAGTGGGACATCAAGTTCAAGGCCGACACTTGATCCTTGAAGTCTTTTTTTCTTGGCAAAATTCAGTGAAAAGAGCCTAACAGGAAGGGAAACCCATGACTGACCAATGATACAATTAAAATTAGCAGCTCTCATCCCTTTCTGTGGATTCCTACCAAGGCAGGCGTGGCCCCAGCATCTTCATTAGTTCGTGTTCTAAACATTTAACCAGCACGTTGATCAAAACAGAGAGCAATTCCAAATTTAGATTCTCCGTAAGAGGATTTGATTTAGAAAGATAATGCTCTGGAGAAATCTGGCCTCCAAATTTTGAGAAGTGGAAATCAAAGTACGATAACCATGGAGGGGCAGAACGACACAGAAACAAGCTCCAAAAGAACAGAAACCATGGTGATACTTGTCTTAATAGGAAGATTATTGCTTTAAGTAAGCTGATCCAAGCCCTAACGATTTTTCTCTGCCACATTCTCTTACTTTTAGACAAAAACAGAAACACTCCTCCAACTAACTTCCTTTTATAGAGTTTATTCTGTTGCTTAAGAACAAGCACAGGGAGGGAAGCAGGAAGACAATGGCAGGCCTTCAGCAGCTCCATCTAAAACCCAATAGTTTGGGGCCAGCCCAGTGGCTGAGTGGTTAAGTTTGCGCACTCTGCTTCGGCGACCCAGAGTTTCGCCAGTTCGGATCCTGGGCATGGACATGGCACTGCTTGTCAGGCCATGCTGAGGCGGCGTCCCACAAGCCACAACCAGAAGGACCCACAACTAAAATATACAACTATGTACTGGGGGGATTTGGGGAGAAAAAGCAGAAAAAAAATAAAAACCAATAGTTTTTAAAATTTTTCAATGGACTTGCCACTTTGACTTATTTCCTGTTCTTTTTAAAATTATTTTATTGAGGTCACATTGGGTTATAACATTGTTTAAATTTCAGGTGTACATTATTATATATCAGTTTCTATATAGACTTTATCACGCTCACCACCAATGGTCTAGTTTTTCCATCACTGTATATATGTGCCCCTTTACCCCTTTTGCCCACCCCCTACCCCCTTCCCCTCTGGTAACCACTAATCTCCTTGTCCATGTGTTAGTTTATCTTCCACATATTGAAATCATATGGTGTTCATCTTTCTCTGTCTATTACACTTAGCCCAATACCCTCAAGGTCTATCCATGTTGTCACAAATGGCAACACTTTGTCCTTTTTGTGGCTGAGCAGTATTCTATTGTATATATAGATACACCACATCTTCTTTATCCATTCATCTGCTAATGAGCACTTGGGTTGCTTCCACATCTTGGCTATTGTGACTAATGCTGTGATGAACACGGGGATGCATAAACCTCTGTGAATTACTGATTTCATGTTCTTTAGATAAATACCCAGTAGTGGTGATGAGATTAAGGCTGCCCCAGGAAGAGAAGCCCAAGGCATCCTGCCCTACATACCGATCTCGGTCATCCTCATGGAAGCACAGGATGTCCTGACCTGATCTGACCTGATTCCTATTCCAAGTTATAGGACCACCCAATAACCAGACCCCACCTGCAGTGATACCATTTTAATGACCTTTTTACATGATCTTTCCTTCGTCTTGTAAAGAAATAACTCACATACCTATGCCTTATAAGTTTAGCCCTAACCCTCAACCCACTGCAGCTCTCACTGCCCATGGGTCCTTCCCCATGCTATTCTCTGAATAAAGGAGCACAGGACTACTACCAGACCTTGAGAGACCAAGAAATCTTTCTTTCGACTTCTCGGCTTGCCAAGCCCGCATCAGTGGGATAGCTGGATCGTATGGTATTTCTACTTTTAACTTTCTGAGAAATCCCCATACTGTTTTCCATAGTGGCTGCACCAGTTTGCATTCCCACCAGCAGTGTATGAGGGTTCCCTTTTCTCCACATTCTCTCCAACATTTATTATTTCTTGTCTTATTAATTATAGCCATTCTGATGGGTGTAAGGTACTATCTCATTGTAGTTTCGATTTGCATTTTCCTAATAATTAGCGATGTTGAACATCTTTTCATGTGCCCGTTGGCCATCTGGAAATCTATGGACAGCTAATCTTTGACAAGGGAGCCAATAACATACAAGGGAGAAAGGAAAGTCTCCTGAATAAACAGTATTGGGCAAACCGGACAGCCACATGCAAAAGAATGAAAGTAGACCATTACCTTACACTACACACAAAAATTAACTCAAAATGGATTGAAGACTTGAAAGTAAAACGTGAAACCATAAAACTCTGGAAGAAAATATAGGCAGTACCCTCTTTGACATCAGTCTTAGCAGCATCTTTTCGAATACCATGTCTACTGAGGCAAGGGAAACGAGAAAAAATTAACAAACAGGACTTCATCAGACTAAAGAGCTTCTGCAAGGCAAAGGAAACCATGAACAAAACAAAAAGGCAACCCACCGACTAGGAATAAATATTTGCAAATCATATATCTGACACGGGGTTAATTTCCAAAATATATAAAGAACTCATACAACTCAGCAGCAAAAAAATGAACAACCCAATCAAAAAAGGCAAGGAAGATATGAACAGACATTTTTCTAAAAATCAAAGTTTTTACAACAGAAAGTAGAATCTGCCTCACTCGGAAACTGCCTAAATCAGGCTCATTCTGGCTGCTGGGTAAAGGACAGCTCACCACGGGGCGTCTCAGAAACGAGTAAGAGTCAGCCCCTTTCAGTCACCCAGCCAGCTAACGTGAACTGGGTGCTATACTGAGTGTTCCAATGATGTACTTACCATTTACTACCTTAGCACCAGGGACCCAGTCAACAACATACTTAGTGGGGAGAAACGGAGGGGCAGAGATGATCTAGATAACAAACACGCTTAACAGAGGAGTAATTGAGCAATCAAGTGAACTATGTGCTTGTGAACGTGTGTGACGGCTGAGGGGCTCCAGGATGCTGGGAACCAAGGAGAACAACGCAGAACTTCAGAATAAAAGCTGCAGTATGTACTAGTTACCTAAGGCCATTTAACAAATCACCCCCAAATTCAGCAGCTTAAAACATCGACCATTCACTGCCTCACAGTTTCTAAAGGCCGCGCGTATCAGAGAGCGGCTTAGCTGGGTGATTCTAACTCAGGGTTCCTCGTGATGTCAAAGGTAAGGCATCTGCCGGAGCTGCAGCCTCCGAAGGCTCGATTGGGCTGGAGGAACTGCTTCCAAGCTCTCTCCCCTGGCTGTGAGCAAGAGGCTTTGGTTCCTCCCCACACGGGCCTCTCCCGTCTTTATAACCTAAGCTCAGAAGTGACATCACATATCATCATTTCTGCTATATTCTAAACCTGGTACCATGCAGGAGGTGCTATACAGGGGAGTGAATACCAGGATCATTACACACCATCTTGGAGGCTGGCTCCCACAGCCACGTGCTGGTTCTGCAAGTGGTGCAGAAAAATACCTCAATGATGAGTGGACACTGGAAACTTGCAAACAGAAAAGGCTTCTAGCTTATCTTGTAAACACAAAAAGGTTTTTAAATTATCAATCATTTAGAATGATGCCACTCGCCTACCAGCCATAAAGCATGCTCAATGAGGTTTTTCTCCAGTACTGGGGAGGAACTCGCACAAAAGCATCTGAGTGTAAAGAATACATTTGCAAGATAAAAAGGCTGAGCAGCTAGAAGATGGTGTCATGTAAGGCACAGATGCTAGCCCGTCTGACGGGGCTGCATATCAATGACCACTCCACAGCCCACTGGCTGGCTCACCTTTCACAAGTTTCTTCATCAGCATAAGCCTCAGTTTTCTCATCTGTAAAACTGGGCTAATATCTATCTACCCTCAGTGGGTTGTTGTGAACAGCCTAGAAACATGCTTAGCACACAGACCTAAGAAACAAAGGCAATTTGTTGCTAAATAAACCACTCTACCTGGAAAATTAAAACATTAATTGACCTATATCCTAACAAAAGTCACCATACATTATTACTATAGCTTTGGAAGTATTAACAATATATCCTATTGTACACTGGCAAGCGTGCCACCTAGGGTAACTATTAAAAATGAGGATTACTGGCCTCATCTCAAGAGATTATGATACAGTAAAAACAAAAACAACTGTATCTAAAAGTAAATGCTTATGATGCGACAAGTAGTGTGTTCTGAACGCTTCACACGAATTAACTTATTTAATCCTCACAACTCTATGAAATACATATTATCATTACCTTTATCATTATTCCCATTTTACAGATGAGGCAACTTAGGCACAGAAAGATTAAGTATCCTGCCCACCCAGCCAAGTAAGAGGCAGATTTAGGATTTGAACCCAACTATTTCAAGCCTGTGCCTTAACCACTATCCAGCTCGACCTCCAAGATCAGGGCTCGGGCAGGGTCCAGGCAGCTCGATCTTTAACTTACATCCCAAGTGATTCTCTGATATGAGTAGTACGTGAATACTCTTAAAGGAACACTGGACTCTTAGTAGGAAAAAATAACAATAGTTTAGAAATCGTCGCTCTCGTAAGTCTAAAAAGACAAAGTAGAGCTTATGGGGCTAGTTAGCTGCTGGACTTCTTGGCCAAGGTACAAAGATACACAACCAAATGGAAAAAAAGTTCCACTCCCAAACGGAAGCACTGAATCAATTCATACAAGCGGTCCTCTTGCTTCCAGACTCTCCATCCTTCTCCTCATTCAACGTCACAGAACTCGGCTTCCTCGACAGTTCTCCCTAACGTGGTATTAGGTTTGCCACCTGCTCACCGAAGCCTACCATGACCACCTATTTAAAATCACAGCTGTGCTCTTTCCTACACACCTCTCTAGACACATAACCAGTCCTCATCATCCCGCTCTATTGAAGTTTTCAAAAGCGTATTACCTAACATAATATAAACTTACTACGCATATTGATTATTGGCTGTCTCCACCTACTAGAACATAAGATATACAGGAACAACAATTTCTTTCCTTTTCTGGTTTATTTTGCACATTGATATATCTTAAAGTGCCCAGAACAGTGCCTGACATGAATAAATACTTGTTGAATGAATGAATAAATGAATGTCACTACCCAACTTCAAAACCTTTCAACAGGCTCCCCACTGCTTATCAAATAAAGTCCACGCATCCTCTCAAGGATTCTGGGCACTAACTGACCTTTCCGCATCCTTAATCCCCCTAAATCAGAGTCGGAAATCCAGGGAGTCAACATTTCCTCAGCTTCCCGCTGTTGTCATTCATATACCCCCTCTTCCAGGAATGCCTTGCCCTATAACACAACACCTCCATCTAACAACATCACACCTAGCGTGAAAGAGACGCCATTCCTCTCAAATGGTGTCTTTTTCGAATACTTCCCTGAATTCAGAGGCATAACAGCGTCCACTTGAAGGCTTAGTTTTTGCCCGACCTCCCGTACTTCCCTGTGTGGTTAATCGTGTCTGACTCATACTTCCTCCACCGATGTGAGCTAATGGAGCGCACCAAGAGAATCTGGGATTTTGGGTACACCTGCTTCCTACAGAACAGTTGCCTAGTGGGTTGAACGTTTTATAAGCCAGGCCAAGGAAGGTGCCTGTCACTTATCATGCTCCCTTTGGTTTTTCAAAATTCCTGTCACATGCACCTTTTTTTTAATTTTTTTTTTTTTTTTTTTTTTTTTGGTGAGGAGGATAGGCCCTGAGCTAACATCTGTAGCTCTTTTTGCTTGAAATTCAGTAGGGGGAAAGATAGTCTTTTCATCAAATGGTACTGGGACAACTGGATATCCACATGCAAAAGAATGAAGACGAACTCTTACCTCAAACTACACACTTAAAATAAAAGAGCTAAATGTAAGGGCTTAAACTATAAAACTCTTAGAAGAAACATAGACACAAATTTACATGGCCTTGGATTAGGCAATGATTTCTTAGATACGACAACAAAAGCACAAGCAAGTAAAGAAAAGATAGATAAATCAGACATCATCAAATCATAAAAGTGGCTTCAAGAACACCACTAAGAAAGTGAAAAGACAACCCACAAAATGGGAATATTTGAAAACCATGTATCTGATAAGGATTTGTATCTAGAATATATAAAAATCTCTTACAACTCAATAATGAGAAGACAACTCAATTAGAAAATGGACAAAGGATCTGAATAAACATTTCTCCAAAGAAGATATACAAATGGCCAATGAGTATATAAAAAAAAGATGGACCACATCATTAGTCATCAGCAAAATGCAGATCAAAACCACAATGAGGTACCACTCCACTTACTAGGATGGCTATGACAATAACAAGTGTTGGTGAGGTTAGAGACAAACCAGAATCTTCACACACAGCTGGTAGGAAGGTAAAACAGTTCAGTCACTTTAGAAGACAGTTTAGCAGCTCCTCAAAAGGATAAACATAGTTACCAGATGACTCAGCAATTGCACCCCTAGGTATACACCCTAAAGAAATGAAAAGACATTCACACAAATGTACACGAATATTCAAAACAGCCAAAAAGTGGAAATAGCCCAAATGCTCATTAACTGATGAATGGATAAATAAAATGTTGTAGATCCATACAATGGAATATTACTTGACAATAAAGAAATTAAATACTGATACATGCTATACCATGGATGAATCTTGAAAACATCAAGCTAAGTGAAAGACGCCAGTCACGAAAGGCCAGATATGCATGAACCTGTTTACAGGAAATGTCCAGAATAGGCAAATCGGTAGAGACAGAAAGTAGATTAGTGTTCGCCCAGGCCTGGGGGCAGGGGGAACCAAGAGTGACTCTTAATGGGTAAGGGGTATCTTTTGGGTTGTTGTTCTAAATTGATTGATTGCACAAGCATGTGAATATACTAAGAACCACTGAATCGTACACTAAATGGGTGAGTTGTATGGGATAAGAATTTTATTTCAATAAAGCTGCTATTTTTTAAAAAGCGAGGAAAAGAATAATATACAGTATGTACAGTATGATCCAAAGTGTGTGTGCCAGAGCATGGATAAAAGTTTCCTGGAAAAAAAGTTGAGAAATTTAACAGTAATTAACATCGGGAAGGGAGACTACGGTAAATGGGTTAAAGAAAAGAATTTCAATTTTCATTTTTATCCCTGGCTGTTTACTTAAAATTTGTTTTACACCATATAAAAGAAAATGTAAACTTTTTTAAAATTAAAAGAATATGAGATTTGTATGGTTTTTAAAATTAAAACCACACAGTACTGGGCTCAGAATAGATAAAGAGATCAACAAGACAAACTGAAGCCTAGAAACAGATGCCTGTATACAAAGGAATTTAATAATGACAACAGTAAATAGCAACGGAGAAAAGAGAAACCATTCCTCAACTCAGACCAGAAATTCCAGCCAGAATAAAAAGCTACATATAGACATTAGGAAATATACCCAACAAAAATGTTAGAAAAACTATAGAAAGTTACTTTCATAATCTAAGTGATGACTTTTCTAAGATACAAAACCCAAAAGTTACTCAAAGATTGACAAATTTGGTTACATATAAATTTAAACTTGGTTATGATAAGAGACAGCATAAGTCAAGTTCAAAGACACATGATAGCCTGCAAGAAAATATTCACAACAGATGGAAGTTTACATACTTTGCACCATATATATAAGAATTCAATAGATGGCATCTTAAAATAACAAAATGAAAATTAATATTTTTAGGGGCGGCCCGATGGTGCAGTGGTTAAGTGCGCACATTCTGCTTCAGTGGCCCCAGGTTTGAGGGTTCAGATCCCAGGTAGGACCAATGCACCGCTTGACAAGCCATGCTGTGGCAGGCGTCCCACATATAAAGTAGAGGAAGATGGGCATGGATGTTGGCTCAGGGCCAATCTTCCTCAGCAAAAAGAGGATTGGCGGCAGATGTTAGCTCAGGGCTAATCTTCCTCAAGAAAAAAAAAAATTAATATTTTTAAATAAAGTAATAAATGCACTGAATTACAAGTTGCTTCTGTAGAAGTTATTGATGGGACTTAAACAGAATATATGTATAGAAATGAAGCGCAGCTTTAACCTTAGAAATGGTTTGTATTGTTATCATCACCGTCATTTGACCCTCTTTAGTGGGACGTATAAAACAATGTTTATTATAACCATTTCAGCTAAAAAAATCTAAGAAATATTTCACAGGAAACAGGTTTTCTTCAATTACCATACGTCATACAATACAGAGATAGCATTCACGTGGTGTTTAAAACAAAAGATCTGCACTAAAATAAACATTCAGATTTATTTATGTTGGTTTTCTCTGCCTCCACCCACACAGATTTGTGACTATATCCAGGCAGGGACAAGATCATTACCAAGACCACTAAAATCAACCCTTCACCATTTCCCACTAAGAAGAAATAGTCAATTTAAAACCAAGGGTTATTTAAGGTGACCACAGCAAAACGGCCCCCTCTCACGGCCACAGAGAAGGGGAGACGTGACAGGAGCCCCACACGCTCATGAAGTGACAGGACCCCTCTCCTCTTGTGCAGGACAAGAAGCCACATCATTCAATTCAGTTCAAAGGTCACGGTCACACAGACTGGAGATTGTGACTCCAAAGTCTTAGGCTGACTCTTACTTAAGGCAGCATTAATCCTCCTCAACACGGTATTGCAAACTAACAAACACACTGTATAAAAGTCAAGCCAAACAGACCAGCCAAACGAACCCTCTGAAACCTCAGGAGCCAGGTGGAAATGTGATAGAATTATCTCCCCCAAACTCTGGACATTTGTTACACGAGCCGCTACTGGGGTTACATTCTCAGCGCAAACGCGTGAACTTAACTCCAAAACAAGCCGGGCCCAGCCCTAACCAGGCGGCCTTGAGGACACCAGGCCGGCGCTGGCGGATCAGGTCTTGTCCTCGTTCACACCGGCTGCCTGGTTCACAGACAAGCCTCCAGCTGACTTTATCCTTTTCTTTCATCATTAGGAAGATTTCCACTGACGTCAGCTGAGTTCCTATAACTTTGGATAATAAGATACAGTGAAAGTTTTTCTTTTTGACTATCAGCAGTTATATAATTAATAATGAAGGAATTACATTTATCATTATCATTTCTACTTTACATATTCCCCTTGTGCTTTCAATATAGTATCTCACATACACCCCCCCCCAAAAAAAATTAAATAAATCAATCCCAGGGCAATGATGTTTTATCATCATTACCATTTTACAGATGAGAAAACTGAAAATCAAATAAATTATTTAATTTGGCTGAAATCTCATGAGAGTTCTCTCATGAGAGGGAGGAGTCAGGTCTGACACCATGAGCAGGGCTTTCTCTGTCACAACCCACTGCATCGCCAAACAACACAGAAAGTAAGACTCAACCATGTGGACGGCACACTGAATCGGAAGCAGCATTTGAGCTGAATAAATGACAATAAACAAGGGCATGATAGCTATAAGGGCAGTAAGTGAAGAAGCTGGATTAGAAAGTAAGGTCTGGGGACCCTTCACTGCCAAGCTGAGAATTCTGCAGTTTGCCTACAGGCAGTGAGGCGCAGGAGGAGAAGGCAGGCCAAGGACAGCCAGCAGAGTGGTCAGAGCCCCATTAAGGTCCTCCGGGCGGGAGGGGGCCAGCTGAGACTAAGAAAGGTATGGACAGCGGGAATGGAAGGAAAGGAGATAAATCTCGGTGACGTAAAGGCAGAGAGGTGACAGCTCAGATCTGCATCTTAGATGAGTCCCTCTGGTGACTCCAGAGGAGCAATTTGAGAGGGACAAGCCCAGAGGCAAGGAGATGGGTTAAGAGACCCTGCAGTATACAAGTGAGGACAAAGTCCTCAGCTGGGAGGGCCCTGGCGGTTTGTGATTGAGAATAAGACAAAAATTCTGAGAAATATTAGGACAAAAAATTTACAGGCCTTGTTAGATGACTGTGTGTAGACAGCGAAAAAGAAAGAAGGATGACCTCCCAAATTATAACACAGAAGACAGGGCGGATGGTGGTGCCACCAAGTAAGAAAGAGAACACGGGAAGTTAAGCAGATTCAGAGAAAAATAAATTCCATTTTGGTCAAGTTCCCGGGATATCCAAGTAGATACGCTGCATGGGCATTTGGAAGTGAGATTCTGAGATGCTGAAGGGAATAGGTTTATAAATCATTAGCACAGAAAGGCAGCTGAAAACTTGAGAATGCACCAGCTCTCTGAAGGAGAATATCAGGGTGGCAGGGAAACATGTGTCTTTTAGAGACGACAGAGAACCTGGAGCCTTTACGTACTGGTCAAAGAGATAGGAAGAATGCCAGGAAAGTCCAACACCTGGAAAGAACGGGAAAGAGAGTTTCAAGAAAATGAATGGGCAACAGTGTTCAAAGCAACAGAAATGTCCAGTAAAATAAGGAGAACTCAACGGCAAGCAGGTGGTGACTGGTGATGTTGGCAACAATGCTTCAGGAAAGCAGTGAGAGAGAGAAGCCTAACTACGTGAGCCGACCATGACCAAAAAGTGAGCAGGTGAAGATGATGAGAGGGGCCTCTCTGGAGATCTGTGCAGCAGGGGAGGCAAGATATTTGACAATACCAGAGAGGGACCTGTGGGCACAGAAGAGGCGTGGACATGCTCCACAGACAAAGGCAGTGTTCTCAACCTGGGCC
Organism: Equus caballus; assembly: GCF_041296265.1. Taxonomy (NCBI): domain Eukaryota; kingdom Metazoa; phylum Chordata; class Mammalia; order Perissodactyla; family Equidae; genus Equus; species Equus caballus. The sequence continues at coordinate 7,486,153 of NC_091692.1, read as the reverse complement.
AGACATCAGTCACGTTTAAAGGCTCCTCTGATGATGCTAATGTGCAACTGAGTTAAGAAGCACTGGACTAGAGATAAGAGTTTATCAAGAATGGAAGAGCAAAAGTTCAAGAAAGAGAGGCCCAAGGAGGTGCAAGAGTCTGGAGGAGGGGCACAGAGTCTTGGGGAGAGATGAAGATGCAAACAGTGCAGGTGGAAGCGAGACAAGACACTGGTATTTCTTTTTTCCAGTGGCAATAAAGAAACAGGCCAAACGTTCTGAGAAATTTTGAATTAACATTTTTCAAACTAACATTTCTAATTTGTCCTTTTGATTAAAGCAAAGATTACCGCATTTCATTTAATCTCAGATGCTACTGATAACGGTATGTATCCTGATTTGAGAATGAACAAAATATAGCATTTTTCTAACTGTTCATTTCCATTATATCATCCCAGTAGTGTCAACATCACACCTCATTTTAGTTTAAGGTCCTAAAGACTGCTGAAATGGTTAAGATTTAAATATGAAATATGACAACACAGCACCAAAGTAGAAAATTTTTCAGGACAAGCTGTCAAACATCGCCAATCTCTAAGGTGATATGGCAAAGTCCTACACAAAACCACTGATGGCCATAGGTTCTATCTGTTTAGTTCTCAAATCCTGTCCCAGAATCACCACCCACGGTCCACGTAGGTAAGTTAGACAGAAAGGAGCGTTCTCCACTGCTGTCCTGAATGGTCCCGCCATGCAGGATGTCTCCACTCTGGGAAATAAGCCGTCCTATGCAGACCACACCAGGTAAACAAAGGGCCAGCATCAATATGGTGACACAATCACAGAGAGGCTGAGTTCTGCACAGTTCGGATAAAATCAGATGTCCACACTCACATTTATGGAGTCTAAAATTCTTCTGCATGTTTGACGTCTGCTTCATTAAACACTTGTATTTTGTTCATTTAAGTAATTCCGATGTTGGCTCCATTTTGGTCTAATTAATTTCTGAAAACTTAAGCATAAATTTGTATCCAAGCATGAGACTATAAATTTTATACTATTTTGAGAAAGCAAAGGGAAAACACGCTATCTAAAATGCCATAATTTATTATTATTTCAGGTTTTATTCTTCTCTTCCAAAGGGAAAGGTTTTTTTATTCGCTTTCATTTTTATTTTGAAACCCTTTGAGATTTTTCTTGCAAACATCCTCTGTTCATCCCAAATGGATTTGAAATAGCCATTATTTTTCTCTGACTGAAATAATGAAATAACGCTTCTGCTTTTGAAGACAAAAGGAAAGTTTATAATTTTACTTTTAAATTCTTTAGAACATTGTCATTTAAGACAGCACATTAAAAGAAATCTTAAATAAACGAAACCCACAATTAGAAACTACTGTCACCAGATAACTGCAAATCTAAAGAATCTTTACACAATTTGAAACATTTCAATACTCTCTAAGCTCTCAATTTCAACTTGACGGCTTGAATGTTTTTGATAGATTATATTTTTCCTGGGTATTGTACTTTCACTTAGTTTACACATATTTTGATAATTTGACAATCACTTTATAAATGCATGAATATAACTGTAGGGTGAAATTGACTGAATGACAAAAAAATTGAGAGAATGTTCACATCTTCACAAAATCTAATTACTTATAAACTCAGAAGATATAGATGACAGCCTAAGTACGGAGCTTTTGGTTCTATTTCTCTAATTCTACAACTCAAATTCTCTATTCACAAAAATGGAACTAGGCCAGGCCTGGACACACATTTTATTCAAATCAATTTCAATTTGCTGCAAATAAATTCTTATAATCCTATATACATTCATTAAAGGAGTATCATCGACAATTAAAAACAAGTTATTGGATTTCAGCAAGATAGCTAGCTGCAGAAGCAAAGAAATGACAGTTGATTCAATAATTTTGTTGGGAACATGCGCTAGCCATTAGGAAAAAATACATCATAATGCTTGATGCCTACCTCAATAATTCCTTACACTCAAAAATACTCCAGATGGAAGAAATACGTGATTGTACATTTCCTCCATCTATAAAAGAAATTACGGGTGGATTTTTTCTCATTTTTTAAAAATTAATCAGAGCAGAAAGAACTTTCTAAAATGACAGAAAACTCATCAAGGAAAAGATGAACAAACGTTACCCCATGAAGACTTGACACATCTATTTGGAAACATCTGTCACAAACAAAGCCAAGTCAAATAATAAGCTGGACAGGTACCTGGACTATGTGACAGGCAAAGGGCTAAGTTTCTTAATATTAAAAGAAGTCACTTAAATCAATAAGAAAAAAAAAATTCTAAGAGGAAAGTTTGATGATATTGGGATGTTAGACAACAGGCACAATCCACTATTGAAGATTTAAACTAGTGCAAATTTTGTACTGCTATTGCAAGATATCTACAAAAATGTTAAATATAGAGACCCCATATATCCAGCAATTCTACTTCCAGGAGTTTATCCTATTGCTATACTTATATCATGTAGGAGGACTTTTTTTTTTTTTTTTTTGAGGAAGATTCGCCCTGAGCTAACATCTTTGCCAGTCTTCCTCTATTTTGTACGTGAGTCGCCAACACAGCATGGCTGACAAGCGGTGTAGGTCCACACCCAGGATCCAAACCCAGGAACTCAGGCTACCAAAGCAGAGTGCACTGAACTGAACCACTATGCCACCAGGCCAGCCCCAGGAGGGCATTCTTTATAGCACTGTTGACTATAATGAAGGACAGGAAGAAAGCAGTGTCCATTATGATACCACTATACAATGGATCAGTCTGACTCCATTTTAAAGTGAGATTGCTGTAAATATCAACATGAAAACACATCTCATTACGTTGTTAAAGTGAAAACAGCCAAGTGCTCTGGCAGACTTCTGTGTATTTACCAAATCCCATTTCTTTTTCCTTCAGGGCACAGAGCTGAACTACATTTTCCAGACCTCCCTGCAGTTACATGGGGCATGTGACTAAGGCTGGCCAATAGAATGTGTGTGAAAAGGATGCTTGTGAATTTCAGGCCTGGCCCATAAAAACCTCCCCTGTGATCACTGATGTTCTGTCTTTCACATCCCCAAGGGTGGAAGTAAAACTACCAGATGGAAGGAGCCTGGGTCCCCGAGTTTCTGCTTAATGCAAAGCTGCCGAGGAGAACCACTCAACCAAGGACACTGCACGCTGAACCATAATGTGAGCAAGAATTAAAATTTTATTATGTGAAACCAGTGAAATTCTGAGCTTGTTACAGGAGACATCCTATAATCTGTAACCTGACAAATACAGGTCCCATTTGTGATTTCTAAGTAAACACACACACATGTTGCTACATCATATAAAACATAAAGGTAAATATTAAACCATTAACAGCTGTTCTCTCTCAGAAATGGGTCTAGAGATCAGAGAAGCAGATAGGGACACTTGCTGTTCACTTTATACTCTTCTGTACTGTCTGACGTTTTGTTGTTTTACAGCTACTGAAAATGAGTTCGTGAAATTCAGAGCTGCTGAAAATGTCAAGGGTTATCTTAAACAAACTGCCAGCTGTCCATCGCACTATCGACTGTATTATCACATTACTGAATAAACAGAACAAACAATTATCTCATTTATATTGTCCTACAACTTTTCAGCCTTTATTATTTCACTTGGAATATGTTGGTTTTGTATTATTAGCTTAAGAATTCATAAAATAAAATGTTTTAACCTTTAGCTTTTATTCTGATGTTTACTTATCTTTATGCACAGAAGAAGACACATCATGCCTTATAATGGTAAATTCTGTGCTCGAAAAGTAAAATATTTGTGAATTTCAGGTACATTCCATTTCTTCTGTCTAACTTACATGAACAGATAATAATCTATCCCTGAATGTTTTATCTTTTCCATCAAAATTTGCAATAATTTTTAAAACATTCACTTCTTCACTTCTTTCATGTTTTCTAAATTTCTCCAGATCATCTTTCCACCTAGAGTTTTTGGGGGGAGAGAGGACAGAATGCTACCACAATGACTTCATCCTCCGTAATGTTATATTCCAACTGTAAAAAATATAAACTATAGGATCTTTTAAAACTTTAAACCTTTTAGGTTTGCTTGAATGTCTTATAACCAGCAGGTAAATTTTGGTTGATACATTCCTTCCCTTATTTCTGAAAATTTAAATGTATAAGCAGAATCCCAGCTTGATACTCTCTCCTTCTCACCTCCTTATTTATATTAAATATACATGAGTTTACTGCTAATGAAAAGTTCTTGGCTGTTCCTACAACACACATCTGCTTGCCTCAAAAAAAAACACAAAACTTTTGAATAATTACTATTACAGTCATGTGTCACTTAATGATGGGGATACATTTCAAGAAATGCATTGTTAGGCGATTTCATCATTGTAAGGACCTCATAGAGTGCCTTACACAAACCTGGATGGTAGAGCCTACTACACCTGGGCCACATGGTACGAACCTTATGGGACCACTGCCATATATGCACGCAGTACATCATTGACTGAAACGTCATTATGCAGTCTGTGACTGTATTTTAAAAATCACAACCAAACACAAAATATTGAACAAAAGGCTAATTGTAAGATAATTAATTAAAGCATATGATTTATGTTAAAATTAAAATTATATTAAACCTTATTATACAAAAAGTCATATATCCACTAAATTTATATAGAAATTCACATACAAGCATCACACAATCTGTTACGGAAGTGACATGAACAGACAAATTCCCACGCATTGCAAACAGAACGCCAGACAGACAGAAATGTCAACACCAGACCTGTTCGGTTGAGTCACACCTAAGTGCTCACAGCTCTTCTTTGCTCTTGCATCCTGTCTTCATGGGTTTGGTGGTATGGTTTTACTTTTTCCTTAAGGAACCACAATTCATGTTCCACAGTGTACACAGCGGATTTCACCTACGTTGGCAACTGGAAAGGCTGCAAGCGACAGCATTTCTCCCATACCTCTCAAATCCCTCTCTCCTGTTGTATTTCTAAATGTTTACCCTGGACAAGAGGATAATTACGGCACACGTTTCAGACGCTGAAGAGGGAAAGTGATTCAGCTTTAAAGGTAAGCAGCTGAGGAGTTGCACCTGACTGGCTCAGACCTGGAAGAAAGAAGCAAGAGCACAAGCTGAGAGGAAGGGGCCAGGTATGACCGGGCCTGCAAAAATGGTACACGTTCGGAATAGACATGATGAGAAGGGTGGGAAGGATGAGAGGGAACTGACACAAAGAAAAGCACAGAAAGTCTGCACTATAGGCTGGATGAAACCACTTTTAAGAACTTCTAACTCATCCAGTAATGCCTGGTTGTAAGCAAAGGCCACATCATGTCACTGCAAAGCTTAAACCTCTGCGAAGGCTCCCACTGCCCTCAGGGCCAAGTTTACTCCTGACTGTGGCACAGAAGACCCCCTGCCCCCCAGTTCCCTCTGGTTTCTGCATACCAATCCCAACACACTCATGTGCGAACCATCCAGGTCAGTGAGCAATTCTCCAAAGAGCTCCTGACCCTCAGGACGTGACACGTGCTGTTTCCTCCAGGTGCTCTTCTTGCCCACAGCGGGGAGTGTCAGCCACCCTCTTAGGCTGAAACGGACGACACGAAGTCTAGAAATCACAACCAAGATACTAGGAAAAAACTCTGCAAGTTTATAGCTTGAAGTAACATTCTGTGGTCTGAGTTCACCACGAAGATGCAGAGCTCCCCGCTGGACTGGGGAGACGTCTAGCGGAGGCGAGCTGAACGTTGCCCATCCTCCAGAGCGAGTTCACCCCTAATCCAAACCAGGAATATCTTCTTCCCAATAAGAGCCTCCACTCCTCTACAATATCAGCTAAAGGATGGGAAACAAACATCTGACTTCACGGCTCCATTAACGAGAAGAGGAACCATTATAACATGTTTACACTGTGTAAAGATCACCTAGAGAGAGAGTGTAGGCAGAAAGGAGAGAAGGGCCAGGAAGGCTTTGTGTTGAGATGAGGGAGAATCAGTAAAGATGACCCATTGCGATGTCCCGAAATGATTCACCGACTAGAGGGGACACGAGCGGACCAACCGGCCCAATGACTCCACTCTGCTTGACTGTTATGTTTCTTTCTGGTGTTGCCAAACTATTACTCTGATCAAGCTGCTTTGTCGATCACAGCATACTTATTTCACAGCAAACACCTAGCACAATGTATGCCCTCAAATACTAATTGGTACACTAAGGAATACAGACTCCCTTTTAAGCGCTAATCTGATCTTATCTAATATTCAGGTGGAATCTGCTTCCTTCATTTTTCAAAAGATCAGTTTGTCTCCTATATCCTCCACTCCTACTACTCCAGGGCCAGAGTTAGAGCAGGGACCATCGACAGGTGGCTTCTGCCACTTATGAGGTGTGTGAAGTTCTGAAACAAACTCTCTGAACCTAAAGTTCCTCATCAATAAAATGTGGATAATAAAAATCTCTCTCATACAGTTGCTGTGAGGATTAAATCTATTTTTTTTTTAAAGGTAAGCATTTTTATTTGAGGTTTTAGGTAAGGGAGGGAGAGGATGAGCTGGGGTCTTAGGTAGTGGAGGGGGAGCATGTGGCCTTGCTAGTTGGCATCTTCTGGACAGCATGCATTTGGGCTTGAAGACTGAATTTGTTTTTTTCAGGAAGCCCTGAGCTAATAAAATCTGCCACCAATCCTCCTCTTTTTGCTGAGGAAGACTGGCCCTGAGCTAACATCTGTGCCCATCTTCCTCCACTTTATACGTGGGACGCCTCCACAGCACAGCTTGCTAAGTGGTGTGTAGGTCCATACCTGGGATCCAAACCGGTGAACCCTGGGCCACCAAAGCAGAGCATATGAACTTCACTATGCCACCGGGCCGGCCCCAAATCTTTCTATGTTTGCAAATCATTCAGTACGTGGTAAACGTTCCAGAACTCATTACTGAAATTATGATGACTGCTGTCTGTGAGTGAGGGTTCAGGATCCCACAGGCAGATCTATCTGTAAACCACCCCTTCCTCCTCCACACTGACACGATACAACAGTCAGCGGCCACAGAGACTAGTGCCTCTTGGACTAACAAGATACCACGGTGAGGATGAAGGGGAGTTATGGCAGCATGAAGGTTTTAAGGACAGGACTGGAAGGGAGACTTCCTTTTGCTATTCTGTGCCACCCCCTATTGATTCAGAGAAACACAGCCCTCCTGCTTAACCGACCCGAGGGAACAGTGCCCCTAAGGAGATACAGGACCATCGGGGAGGTCCTCTAGCCATGGAACAAACAACAGGCTGGAAGAAAAGAAGTGGCAAAAGATAACCTGCCAATTAGCTACCCTTAGTAACCAGCTGCCAGGGGTCCCATGCCACTTTTGAGTTCTCGCTTCGTAGCTTTCAGATTCTAGCAATGCAACTAGCCATAATGCCCTTTGATGCTGATGGAAAAGGAAGATTCATTCATTCATAAAGATAAGTTCAAATCATAGCTCCAGCATCTACTAGCTGTGTGACCCTGAACAGGTCACCTATCTCTCTGGTCCTTTTTTCTGTATTTGTAAAACTGCAGTAACCACACATAGCTTGTAGAGCTGCTACCAGGAATAAAGATGACATTCAGAAGCGCCAGTCCTCGATGTCCACTATGTTTGTTCCCTTTACTTTTCTTCTGTAAATAGAGGTCCCTCTTCCTGAACCACTCCAAACCTTATCTCAGGGCACAGCATACTCGGGCAAATAGGGACTTTAGCCCTCTGTCTGACCCCGAGAGGGTCCAGGGATGCAGCAAGGAGCACTGTGGCCGACCATGGGTTGTCCATGTTTAAGTGCCTGATGGACACCAACGCGCCTCAAATGCAAAATTAAAACTGAATTTTACTTCTTCCCTCTAAAACCATATATTCTTCCCTCTGTTCACTGGTGTTCCTCCTGATTTCTTATTAACAGCACCACCAGGTTCTCCAGTCATCCAGGCTTAAAACCTCCACACTTTTTACTTCTTCGACCCATCCGCCAGCTCAGCCAGAGCACTAACAATCCTTTCTTCAGTGTCCTTCAGCTCCCTTTCTTCTTTCCATCCCTCCTACCACACCTTGCCTAGGCCACATCACCTCCTCAGTTCCAAATGAACTACCTGGAGAAACTGTCTCAACTTCCCAACCTGGAGTCCAGGAACTTGACGATACCACTGATGCTAACAAAGAGGACTCACACTTCTTGGTACCTTTGGGGGAAGCTGGGCAGTGAGGAAGAGGGCAGCAAGGAGGAAGAAGAAGAACACTATTAGTTTTTGGGCCTGAAGTTTCTATTACATCATGTCAGCACAGGAAGATGAAGACACAGGGTTCTGGTTAGAATTTAGATTGGGGAAGTCATCCAAATACAGAAAATAACAAATAACAAAAGCTTTTTCCCCATACATAATATTCCATGCAGTTCATGACAGTAGACACATGTGGATCCTAAGCCACAGTCATATCTATTTCAGGGATAGTAAGAGTAAGTGTTAATTGTGTACTTACTATGTGCCAGGCACTATGCTACATGATCTACATTATTCTCTCCCTTGGTCCTTACTGCAACCCCAGGAAGGGGTTGCAATCGCTGAAGTATTAAAACTGGCAGTAGGGATGGGGGAGAGACACTCCCCAGAGCTAAGAGGAAAATGCTTTGCCTCCAGTAAGAAAATAAGCGTGTAGTACCTTGGGGTCTCCAAAGCCTTTAACATTCATCATCTCATTTGATTCACACAATAATCCTACGAGGCAGGAATGACAGTAGTTATCATCTCAGACCTACAACTAACTAAAGCTCCCTCAAAGTCAGTGCAGGCCCGTCTCCTTGACTTGAAATATCTCTGCACAGTTTCTGTCTAGAGCTGGTGGCAAAAGTGAGCGAAGGAGATTCTGCCGCATTGCCAGCGTCTCCTCTCTGTACCCTCTCCTCCACAGATGCCTGGAAACCTTTCCCCCAGGAGTAAAGCCAGCCAATGGAGCTAAAACAACAGCGCTACAAAATGTAGCCAATATTTAAGCTCTCCAGGCCAGAGAAATACAGAGAAGAATTCGAGATGGGAGCCAGCCCAGGAGCAGTCATCACTCTGGTGGAAGAAACAAGGGACATGGAAAAGTCTGTCTTTTTTTTTTACTCCAGGAGGCTACGCTGATGGTAGAATCTACAGCAGTTCTCAAACTTCAGAGGTCATCAGAATCGCCTGGAAAGCCTTGAAAATACAGATCACTGGGCCCCACCAGAAATTCTGACTCAGCAGGCTTGAGATGAGACCTGAGGACACGTATTTCTAACAAGCTTCCAGGGGCTGCTGATGCAGGTGTGTCCCATAACCTCTGAGACGCACTGCTCTTCAGATGACGGCTGCTTTTTCTTCCACCCAGGTCAGCGTGCCAAATTATGCTTTTCCTTCCCTAAATCACAGAACAACCCTTCCTAGCCAGATTTTAATAAGCAGAAAACCTAAAGGCACAATACACCTTTTCTGACATCTGTATCAAAATCTTAAGAGAGGGGGCGGGCCCCGTGGCCAAGTGGTTAAGTTCGTGCGCTCTGCTTCGGCAGCCCAGGGTTTCACAGGTTCGAATCCTGGTCACGGACATGGCACCACTCATCAAGCCATGCTGAGATGGTGTCCCACATGCCACAACTAGAAGGACCCACAACTAAAATATACAATTATGTACTGGGGGGATTTGGGAGAAAAAGGAGAAAATAAAATCTTTAAAAAAAAAATCTTAAGAGATTCTCTCTCAGCAGGAAAACTACTTCATGGTACAATGATTCAGTGTTCTTTTAGGATGATACCTTTCCTCTCTGATATATGGAAGTTAATGCCTGATCCTGGTATCACATTTCCAACCAAGGTACTTCCAGGGAGACCATTTCCATTTGTGGGGCAGCTATGTCAACAAGCTCCTATTTGTTCTGAAATATATTAAACCCAACACAGCCAAACCTGAGTCACCATCTTCAGTCAAGCTGAACTGTGCTCTTCCACCGAGATCCCCTACAAAGGCACAACCACCACTCCCTCTGCTGTGACGGTGGCCAGCCTCCAAGATGCCCATGTGATCTGTGCTTCCTGGTTTTCACACCCTTGTGTAGACCCTCCCACACTGTATCCAGGTTGGTCTATGTGATGAATAAAATACAGAAATGAGGTAGAACATGTGACTTGTAAGGCTAGATCACATAAGACATTCTGGCTTCTGGCTTCTGCCTTTCCCTCTTAGTCCAAGAGAGCGAGTGTGTCATGAACACAATCAAAGAGGACCAGGCAGAGGTCCACACAATGAGGACCTGAGGCCTCCTGCCAACGACCATGTGCATGAGTCATCTTGGAAGTGGATCCTTTGGTCTATTCAGGCTTCAGGTGACTATGGCCCCAACCATCAACTTGACTGCAATCTCATGAGAGACTCTGAGCCAGCCCACCCAGATGAGCTGCTCCAAATTCCTGACACAATATTGCTTGTTTTAAGCCACTAAGTCTTGAGGTAATTTGTTATACAGCAATAGATAACTAATATAGCAGCCCAATCCAAAAATCTGAGACATACGAAACCTAAGGGTCCTCAACACGAAGAAGCTGAAGAACAGGGATGCCTGGGGAGGTACTGAATTCCCCTTTAGTAGATGGATTCCAGTGTAGGATGCAGAACCATCAACAGAGATATTAAAGAAGGATACGTGCAGAGTAACTCTGTTACTTAAAACCACAAGATCCAATGAATTCAATTGTCCTAAAGTTCTCCCCAGTCTAGATGTATACACTGTCACCATCAAAAAAGCCAGAACAGAACAGTCAATAAACTGACTAAAATCCATCCAAAGCTTCCTCTTCAGAACTTTTGAAATAACACATTATTTTGATAGGGAAAAGTGGTCACACAGGAAGTTTCCTTGACCATTTTCATTTCCACCTCCCACTCTCTCAGACAAGCTGGCTCACTTTCCCGGCCACATCCAACAAATTTTCATCTCACTGAACTAGCCTAGCCTAGTTTCTCACCCCACCTGCCCCTGGGGAGAGTTCTAGCACAGCTCAAAGAGGAAGCCTGAATATCATCTGTTTGTTCCTCTGACTGAAATTGAGACACTCTACCTCCTAAGGCACTGACTTTCCAATGTTTTTGATGTTTACATCACAAGCACACATACACACACACACATTTACAATTAAAACTGTATTTTCCAAAAACGACGCTCACCATTACAACATGCAAGGCATTTCTGGATTATTCTGTTCCACTTGGTTTTTGGAAATTGCTGGTCAGAATCCACAACTCATTAACAGGTGAAAAATACATCCTAAGACATACTCCTGAACACTCAGCAGCTCCTGAAACCCTCAACGTTAGAAATAAAAGGGAAAAAGCGAAAATAATAAACTCCCCTCAGCCCCAAGCATGTATAAATCCTTAGTTCCACTTCCCCACATCCATAAAATACACATTAATGCTTGGGCTTCGCCCAGACAAGGACGACCTCAGGCAGTTTCTACTCAAATATGATAATTACTAGGCCCTAAAATTCTTCTAGTCCTACAGCTGGTGACTGGAAAATCCACAAACAACCCTCACAAGAATTCCCCTATCACTCACACCAAGTCTGGCTCAAAGGCAAATTTTCAATCTTGTCAAATTTTTTTAAAGGAAGTAGAAAGGCAGCAAAATAAAACATCCGCAAGAAACCAAATTTGCTTGGACAGGGACCAGCTAAACAAATTTTTGCACTTCCACAAAATGGACCACTGGTTGCGGCTAAAAGAGTAAAATCAATCAATCGAGACGGAAAGCAGATTAGTGGTTGCCTGGGGGTGGGAATGAGGAGTGACTGCAAATAGGCACAGCGCTGATGGAATTGTTCTCAAATTGGATTGTGGCGATAGTTGCACAACTCTGTAAGTTTCCCAAAAATCACTGAATTGTACACTTAAAACAAGTGGATTTTAAGGTAAATTATATGGTAATTATTTACGGCAAATTATACCTCAATAAAGCTGTTTAAACAAAAAATCTAGCCATCTGTGTTAGATAAGAAAAAACAACCAAGAAGATACATTCTAGTTAAAACAAAGTATAGAATAACGTGTACGACAGTCAAAGCATAGAATAATGTGTATGACGTTCCCATTTGGATTTTTTAAATGCCTATACACATTACCTGCATGGACGTTTCTGGAAGGCCATCTAAGGAGCTTGATCATGACAGTTGTCTCTTGGAAACGGATCAGGCATGAGAAAGTTCAATTTTAACCATATATCCTTTGTACTGGTTTAATTCTTTTGCCATGAGCATGTACTATTTTCCATAAGTGTGAAAATAAGTTGGTGAGAACCCCCAGAAGCAGGACTCTCACATTAGTCCCAAATTAACTACAGTGCCAGTTAACACTGTCCTCTGAGGGAGGGACCAGCTCGGTCCTTCAGAATTGAAACATTTCTCAGTAGAAGACTATGTTAAAAAGGTCACTGCCTTTGACAATAAGATACCAAAAGTGACAGAATCCTCAGTCTGAAAGCTTACTGCGTAAAACCCAGCAGGAAGAAAATTTGAATGCCCCGTGAGGGGGAAAACATGGTTTCATGAGATTTCATAACCAGCTTCTGCTTCGGCAGGTGCTGGAACAAAGCTCAGAGCGGTTTCTGCTTTGCAGTGAGGAACCTGAAAAGGCAATCGATACGTCCTCTACAAGGACGGGACTCTAGGCATCCAGGGAACGGAAAATCTACTCCTCATCAAGATTTATCAAAAATAAAAAACAACATACAAATGAAAAAACTAAAAACGAACCCCAAAAGGCTGCTGAACACCACACTCCCAAAGCTTGCATCCAGATCCCCTTTGGTAACCGCCCAGATCAAGGCCTGGGTTCTGCCTTCTTGCCTCCCCTCATTTCTTTGCTTTCGTCGCCTGGGTACCTGAGCGGGCTCTCACCTGGCTACTCAAGGACACAGACACTCTGAAAATTAAGAACTTGTGGCTCACCACATCCCCCTCTCCACGAGTTCCCCAAATGCAGCCATCTTCTGGCCTTCCGCCCACAGCGTCATCACTCAGCCCCGAAGGCCAAGGTAATCAGAATTTGGACCATGAAATACTCGCATTCCCAACTCGCAGACACGAGAAAGTTCTCACACCCAATCTGCATCCAAGATCATTTGCTGCCCCTCCCACCCAGATGCTCACCTGCTTGTATCACATCTTCTTCCGCCCCTACCACCCTTGACAAACATCCACCATCACTGCCACCTCTTGCCACAAGACCCGCCCCCCTCCCAAGCAGCCTTGTGCAGGGGCACCAGCCCCTCCCTCGGAGCCTGCCTTGTTGCTGCACAGCCCCCCAGAGTGTTACCCACCACTGCAGCCCCCACTTCCACCTCATCTATGTCTCAACTACATGATTCAACTTTCAGTCACCTGTCGGCACTGAACACCTGCTATGTGCAGGACACTGGCGAGGAGGGGGAAACGATGGGATTTCTGTAGATAACATTTAGGACGGTGTTTTGTTTTGCTTTTTAACAGCAGCCTTATTGAGACATAATTCATACACAATAAAAACCACCCTTTTTAAAGTTTTCAGTCCATTCACAGTTGTGAAACCATCACCACGATCTAACTTTAGAACTTTTCATCACCCCGAAAAGGAAACCTCCCACCCATTAGCCTCTAGAAGTTTTTATGAGAAAAATTTTTTTCACAGTTTCAGACTTACAAACTTAAACATTTAACATTATAAAACGCTCAAATTACCCAGGCTGCGCAGTAGATGATCCAGACGAACAGTTAATAATTACCCACTGCCGTGCCGATGCCACCTAAAGGGCAGAGTTGTGCAGTGTTCCCTTCGTGGGGGAAATTCGGCACAACTATTAAAACAACAAGCAAAAGAAAGAGCAGTTTGTATTTGAATAATGCCTCATGGCTTACAAAATACACTCAAATACCGTGACTTTTCTCTATCCTCCCAAGCATCTCAAAGGTACACAGGACATTTGCAAGTGGGGAGCCTGAAGTTGGGGGCACACGCCTGACCCACATGGTCCCCCAGGCGGGTCCCCCAGCCCAGCTCTTCTCAGTCTCAGGCTTTATTCCGCCCCGGGAGAAGTGCACGAACAGCTCCGCTGGCAGGCCTGTTACCATGAAGCAACTGCAGTTCCTTATCTGCCTGGAAGAAGAGAGGCCTATTGATGCTCTCCGCACAAAACGCGCCTTTGTCTAAGCGACGCCCCAGAGACCCCTCGCGCTGGTCCAGCTGCGGCGCTCAGACCCCGGTTCGTCGGCCCGCGTGAATGCTGCTCCTTTATTTGGGGGCGAGAACCGGAGCCCCCTGCAAAGCCCAGGTCCTGGGTTCTCCCGGGGTCACCCGGGCCATGAAGAGGGGAACCTGACCCACCAGGACCAGGAGCCCTGCCTTGCCCAAAGAGCCGGGAAGACAGGCTCCAGTGAGAAAGTTCTAATTGAAATGCGGTCGAATTCTAATTACTTTACAGCTGTCTCCAGCTTCCTTACTCACCAAATGCTTAATATAACCTGAGCCCCGGGGAACACGGGCTCCTTCTCAACCAGAGACGCCAGCCGCACCTTCCAGGAACGTTCACGATTGTTTCACACGTGAGGCAGAGTTTCACGGGTGTGCTCAATGGTCGCTAAACCTCTAACAGCCTGATAGAGATTAACAAATTCTGAAAAGTCACCCACGGTGAGTATCAACGATTAAGGCTTCCCTGCGGCTACTGAAGACACTCAGAGGGCAGGACCCCTGAACACGGACGCCCGCGCGGGGCGCGCCGCACACGATGATGCCACGCGGGGACACACCGCACACGCACGGATGCACACGCGGGGACACACCACACACACACAATGACTCCCACGTGGGTACACATCACACACAATGCCCACGCGGAGACATACCGCATACGCACCGATGCACACACAGGGACGTACCCCACCCACACTGATGCACACACGGGTACACACCGCACACGCACCGACGCCCACACGGGGACACACACTACAGGCACTGATGCCCACGCGGAGATGCACCACACACAATGATGCCCACACGGGGACACACCGCACACACACCAATGCCCACACGGGGACACACCACACACATAATGACACCTGCGCGGGTACACACCGCACACGCACTGATACACACACGGGGACACACCACACACTGACTGATGTACACGCAGGTACATACCGCACACGCACGGACACCCGCGCGGGGACACAACGCACACGCACAGACACCCACGCGTGTACACACTGCAGACGCACTGATGCACACACGGGGGACACTCCACCCATGCAACGATGCCCACGCAGGGACACACCGCACACGCACTGATGCACACACGGGTACACACCACACATGCACAAACACTACTCCGCAGGCACTCTATTTTTACCTGCACTGGTTCCATACAGTAACAAATTCTACACAACATAGATTTATAAAATGGTGGGTGTAGTGCACTCTGGGAAATTAAACATTTCTACCCTCCTCCATTCTTGCACCACTCAAAAACAAAAAGGTTGCAGGGGTCAACATTACCAAACCAACGAGCCAGGTCACTTCGAATTTAACCTTAAAACCCAGTGTTCATTACAAGTTCTGTCAGCCTGGCAGGAAGAATAAACAAAAAGAGGCATTTTCAGGGACAACACACCTCTGTATGTGTGTGTGTGTGTGTGTGTGTGTGTGTGTGTGTGTGTGGTCACAGTGGTCCATGGCATTATAAGGCATAGATGAACCACACCACCTCAACGTGAGCAACACTTGGACCATTTCCTTTAAATGCAAACCCCACTTCCTCTACAAACCTGACTCTGCTCCCCAGCTAGCAGTAACCTCTGACCGCTCATATTTGTAACCTGCACCTCTGTACACACACTGCTTTCCGCCTGAGGTCATAGTTATGTACTTAATGTAACTCCTCTACTAGAGGAAGCTGCTTGAAGGCCTGTTCCACCTCCCATTCCTGCCCTCAGGGAACTCACGCCACACCAACATCAACTTCACCTCCCAGCCATTTCTCATCCCCTAAATTCCAGCTACAGAGGCTCTGAACCGAATTTCCCACACACACATTACACACAGGCCATCTCTATGGTGATGCACGAGATGGCTTTCGAGGCGGCCGCCAATGAGTGCTGGTAGTCACACCCTTACACAGTCCCCTCCCACACGGTACCAGGGATGGTCTGTGTGACCAACAGGATACAGCTCTTCGGTTCTCTCTCTCTGGGATCATTCGCTCGAAGGGAAACCATGTCGCCAGCAGCCTTCTGGAGAGGCCCACGGGGTGAGGAATTGACACTTCCTGCCAAAGCCCCCAAGTCAAGCTTTGAGATGACCGAAGCCCCAGCCAACAGCTTTACTGCAGCCTCACGGGAGACCCTGAGCCCGAACTACACAGACAGCCAGTTTCAGATTCCTGACCTTCAGAAACTGTGTCAGATAATAAATGTTTGGTTTTTTTTTTAAGCTGCTACATTTTGGGGTCATATGATATGCAGCAATAAATACTAAAGCAATCTCCATACCACCTTCATCTGGAATGTTCTTTCCCAGGCCCACGTATCAAAATCATCAAAATTGAGATCCAGCGAAAGCAGCTTATCTTTGACGAAAATGCTTTGGGCTCCCCCTCAACGAGAATCCCTTACTCCTTTCTCTTAATTCAAATTGCACGGGTCACTCTCTCAGAGTGAGGTTATTCTGTCTTATGTGGAGATGAGGCTCACAGGCCCGCATCCCACACAAGCCAGAAGCTCTCTAAGGCACAGACGAGGTCTCTCTTCTCATCAAGAGCAGTGTGTCCTCGTCCAGTCAGGAAGTCTCACCCATCCCACCTCTGTGTACTGAAAAAACTAAGAAGCGATACTCTTGGACACTGCGTTGGGCTGTGCCCAGTAACTGTGGAGAGGCCTGCTCCATCAGGGACCGCATTTGGAAAATGGGGAGAGTAGGAGAAAGAGAGGGGGAAAGGCACAACCAGATTGGCCCTGGGCAGAACTCAACTTTTCCTTCCCTCCCCTACCCCCATCCCATCCCTGGTACCCCCATCAGAAGAGAGTGGGGAAGGAGGAACAACTGACAGAAACACTGTGTTCGCACATTCACGGAGGAAGCGGGGTCAAACGGGCAGTTCCGGAGTCATCGGAACACCCCTCTCCAAGGCAGCTGTGATGGCCACCAGCACCTGATGGCCGTGGTCCCAGGGCATGAACTAGAGAATCAGATCGATCTGGATTTGCGCCATAATTCTGCATTTAGGAACCACTAGACCTAGAGAGAAAGCATCCACTTCTTGGACCTTCAGATCTGATACCTTCGGATCTGACAAATTACTAAGGCAGCTGTTAAAAAAGACTAAAAGAGATCAAGCTACCAGTTTATGTGAAACACCCAGAAGGTGTCTTGTCATCTCATCCACTTCCCTTCCCCTCACTGGAACTGGCCTTCAGGAGAAGCTGTGCCCTGAATGGGAAGCTCTAAACCCTAACGTGAGGACCCAAAGCCAAGTCATGGCTATTTGCCGTTGTTGCTACAAATCCCAAAAGAGGCTGCAGGATTGGAAAAACAGCCCTGAAATTCACTTATAGACTTAACATACAGCCCCAATTTAGAAGCTTGGTTCCTTTGGAATACACATTTTCTCTTTGACCAGAACTTACTGAAACTTAGCAAGAGGCCACTGGTAAGCATATTCTAGGACAAATTACTCATAGGATCACCCCATATAACTTATTGTGGCTAATTCACATGCTAACATCCCCCACCTGACTATACCACCTTCCTTAGGTGCCAGAGCCAAGGATTCATTTCACATTTGTTTTTAATGTCCACCATCTTAAAAGCAACCAATTGATCGATCAATTAGAAATTATCCTCCCTAGAACCTACAGATATCACATAACCCTACTCTGGGGACTAAGAAAGCAGAAACATTAAAAAACCTACTAAGGATTGGATAGTTCCATTTTCAACATGAAGCACGTTTGTTAAATGTTTAAGATTCTAACATTCCACTGTATTAGGCACCAAAGCAGACAAAAAGAAGCAAAACACTTTACAAAAAATATTTCATTCATGAAATATACAGATTAAATTTTTTTTTTTTTTGAGGAAGATTAGGCCTGAGCTAACTACTGCCAATCCTCCACTTTTTGCTGAGGAAGACAGGCCCTGAGCTAACATCCAGGCCCATCTTCCTCCACTTTATATGTGGGACGCCTACCACAGCATGGCTTGACAAGCAGTGCCATGTCCACACCCGGGATCTGAACCGGCACACCCCAGGCCGCCAAAGCAGAATGTGCAAACTTCACCACTGCGTCACCAGGCCGGCCCCTAGAGATTAAATTTTTAAACAATTGCAAAAGCCACATTAGTTCATCTGTAGGTTAATCTGTAAGGTGAAATCCATGTGAAAGATTCCAAAATATAAATTATATATGATAAATTTTGTAATCAGCTTGGAAAAAAAGTTAAATGTATAGTCAGAACCAACCAGGGCATTCATGCTTCTCAAATGAAAGTAATCCTTGTCAGGCAAACAATGGATTTTTTTTGTTTTTTTGTAATATTTTGTTCTTTTATCTACTATGAAGAATCTCAGGATAATATTACAAATAATTAGTAAATAAACTACATATTAATTTTACCAACATACAAGGCGAGGATGTTGCAATATGAAGCCAAATTCTGACCAAAATAATACAGTACTTAAAAAAATACTGAACAGTTAAAAACAGTAGACACATCACAAGATGGGAGACCATAAAGACACTGATCAATACCCAGGACCGACAGGGCTCTTAGGGCTGACGGAGGTTAAATGACCTTGGGCTCCCGCTCCCTTCCTGAAGGGCCCTCGGGGTCTGTCACACAGCTGAGACCAGCACCTGCCTGTCCATAGCAACTGCAGCCAGCCCTTCAGCACCAGGAAAGGCAGCAGACACCTTCGCTGACGTTAAATATTTATTAAGGTTCAGAATATGGTCTTCTTGGGGACGTTCACAGGCACACATGACCACCCTTCCTTCAAAAACACCTTTTCTATCAGATTCACTGAAATAGACCTAAAAAGGGAGAGCCCACCACTGGTTCTTTGGGGCAGGCAGGTGTTGGACTGCCCCTTTAACATGACATTCAGTGTCCATTTTGTACATGGCACTCAGTGCCCATTTTAACCAAACCTAAGGGTTTTCAGATTTTTTAGGTCATCTCAAGCACCTCATCCAATAAATTATAACAGAAAAATTAAAATCTAATAAAGGACTATATCCATTCAAAACCTAATAAGCCCCTTAGATCTTGGCTGTCTGGGAAAAATTACACTGTAAGGAGTTACTCTGTGGGTTATTTTTTAATTTGTTTCCACACACCACATGAGGTTCAAACGTGCAGCCATCTCTCTCAGGCCCAGCTGAGGTGCTCCCGGACATTCGCTCTCTATCCGGGGAGCCCTGGTGTCAAAATCAGCACAAATTTTGTTGTCATTTATTAGGGTATTTTCACATGCCAAAGCAGAAGCGCAAAAGTAGGCAACAGATATTCAGGTTTCCTTATGAAAGAAAGGATTTCTTTGCTTTAAAAGCAGAGTCACCCCAGAAGCTCAAAGATACAATAGCGACCTTGTGTAAGCCTGGCTTGGGGCCAGAAGTGATAAATATAAGTAAAGATTTTGACAGCAAGTGATCTTTGAGCCAGCTTGGTGACTGTCACTATAAAAGTGTGAACACATTTTCATGGGACAGCAGTGTGTGTGCAACAGAAGCAGCCGGACGACCAGGGAGCTGCTGAAATGCTGGAACCGCTTCCTCTGTCTGCTTCTCTTTCTCCAGGACCGAACTCAGTGCCTGGCACACAGCAGGTGCTCAAAGGGCGGGCATGCGTGGCCATAAGAATCCTAAGGAGCTTCTCCTTCAGGAGAGCCATGTGTCACAGGACCACCCCCACCCCTAGCAGTCTGCGCTATTAGACAGGAGTACTATTAACAGTGTGACCAGCTAGGAAAACCTAATACAGACATTGAATTTTTATTCAAGAAATGACAGCTTCCTCTACACACCAGGACAACTCCAGACCAAATCAGTGTTTTCACTTGTGTGAGGCAAAGGAGGAAAACAACCCAATTTTCTTGAAACTGAACTTAAAAGTAATGCCCTTTATTCTGAAATAATATTCTTCCTGATTTTGGAGGAGGTGGAGGGATGTTAAAATTACCATATTTATTTTTTTTTTTAAATGGGGCTTTTTGTTGGTTGTCTTTAATGAATTGGCAAAACAAGGAACTGACAACCCAGCGTGAGCTCCCCATCCCTAGTTTTAATCTTACCAATCTATGAAATCCAAAATATGAGGAATGGCAGTGCTAGGAAGTGACAGTCAGTAACCCTGCAACAGCTTACCTGTGACTGCAGCTCTAGCCACTACCTGCCCAACTCACCCAACCCATGTCACCGCCCAGGACAGAAGAGGAAAAGAGGAATAACTGGTTTACGAGGTGGAGGCACAAGGAATGCTGCTGTTCGGTTAGAAATATCTAGAGTCTGACACGAGGGAAGAACATCCACACTGAAGAAGTCTGCCAACGACCACGTAAGATATATTTGGACCTACGTCCTCCAGAAACTTTACCTAAGTGAGCCTGTGACTGAGGGCTATTCTGATCCATCAACTGTACTGAGAAAGGAAAAAACAGTTGAATACACTGTTTCAGGAAGTCTACAAAAAACGAAAAAAGGACCGGCCAGCAGCCCAGAGCCCATTTTTAGGCAGAATTTGTAAAGGGCCCAGTCAGCACATTTTTACAATCTTCCCAGCCCTTCTGGGTTTAGCCCCAGATTAGGAGAATAAAAAAAACTACTCAGAGCTGGGCAATAACGTGGTGAACATATAAAGAGTCGGGGTGACATTATCTATTAGAACAAAAATGAAATTAAAAATACACACTCAGTAATTTCACTTCTCCATTTTACCCAAACAGGCTTGCATACAGGAAGAATATACAAAGATGTTTGGTGCAGCGTTCGTTATAATAGTTTTAAAAAAATACTGTAAAGAACAAAATGCCCGTTAATAGAAGTTAAGGCGCATTTATACTCTGGAACACTACGCAGCAGTTAAAAAGAACGGAGTGGTCAATATGTACCAGCACAGAAAGCTCTCCAGGACACAGAGCTGATGAAAAATACAGAAGCACATACGGTACGACAGCACGTGCTTTTCTAAAAGGCACACACATGCACAATATCAATTCTATGAGTGTTCCCAAAGTGTGGCCCCTGAACCAGCAGCCTCAGCGTCACATGGGAACTTGCTAAAAATGCAAATTCTCAGGCCTCGCCCAAGACCTACTGAATCAGCAAACTGCGTCTAGCAATCCGTGTTTGAACAAGCCCTCTGACACACAGTAAAGCTTGAGAACTGCTGGTCCACACAGGTCTGTACACAGGTCCCTAAGGAAAGGTCCGACAGGACTCGCACCACCTGAGGGCCCTGACCAACTATCTTTATCTATATTCTTTTGTCCTTTTTCTTTTTTTAACAAAGAGTATTCATGCATTGCTCCTGTAAGTTAAAAGTAACTTTTTTAGATACTCCAGGTGCTAGGAAGGGATTAGGGGAATGGTTAACCATGCAATCGCAGCGGAAGAAGGCTGGTGAGATGGGAAAATGAGATTCCCTAAGAGTTGTCGAAATGCTGGAGGTCACAAAAATCATGAAAAACAAGCCCAGTAGGAATTTTACTCCAGAACTCTCAACAGAGTTCAGCTGGTCTTACTGGTGTCTTCCGTGGAGAGAGTGCATGACAAATATCAACCCTAGAAGGACAGCTAGCTACCGAAGGATAAAAAAGACAGAATAGGGGCTGGTGGCGTACTGGTTAAGTTCACACACTCCGCTTCGGCGGCCCGGGGTTCAGAGGTTCGAATCCCAGGCACAGACCTACACACTTGTCAAGCCACACTGTGGCAGCGTCCCACATATAAAGTAGAGGAAGATTGGCACAGACCTTAGCTCAGAGACAATCTTCCTCAAGCAAAAAGAGGAAGACTGGCAACAGATGTTAGCTCAGGGCCAATCTTCCTCACACACAAAGAATAATGCACACATTGTTTTAGAAAAGTTAAACTTGTACAGAGTCTTTTGTTGATTCTTTAGCACACTGCAGTGGCCAATAACACTCCCAGCCCCACTGTCGCCCTTCCATTTGCTGGGCTGTTCGCAGGGCACCAGGGCAAAGGCGACAAGCAGGGAGTTCTGAAACCTGAGTAACAGCCCTTGGTGAGGACATCTTGCCACCATCCCTTCACACCTGGATCAACCCTCTTCAGGGAAGTGGGACTGGAGACACACGTACCCCTGTACTTTATTTCCATTAACGTCATAGTCAGAAGTAAAATCGACCGTTACTGCCAATATTTATGGAGCTAAAATAACCCCACAAGTGTACTCAGGAATCCACTTTAAAAGAAGGTTTACGGAAACCTATAAATCTAAAAATAGGATTAGCTATACTTAATTTTCAGTTAAGAGAGGGCAGCAAGAGGTAACATTAATCTGTCTACTGTTGCTACAAGTCATGTTCCAAACCAGGGGTAAAAATAAGGGATATTTTACAAGGTATTATGAATTTTCCACTTCTACATTTTTTTTTAAGTGAGAGCTTAGTTGATTTGATGTCAAAAGTGCATGCTATCGGGGCCAGCCTGGTTGCCCAGCAGTTAAGTTCACACGTTCTGCTTCAGTAGCCCAGGGTTGGCTGGCTCAGATCCTGGGGGCGGGCATGGCACCGCTTGGCAAGCCATGCTGTGGTAGGCGTCCCATTTACAAAATAGAGGAAGATGGGCATGGATGTTAGCTCAGGGCCAGTCTTCCTCAGCAAAAAAAGAGAGAGAGAGAGAGGAGGATTAGCAGATGTTAGCTCAGGGCAAATCTTCTTCAAGAAAAAAAAAAAGTGCATGCTATCACCTTTGACACATCATACAATGGTTTTAAAAGCCAACATCTAAAACGGCCTAGATACTCTTACCTTAACTTTGCGATAAAAGATCAACTAAATTTCCACTCTCTATAACCAGTATCTTCAAATTTCACTGGACAGAAAAAGCTGAATAAAAGTACATTCTCACTCCTGCATTTTTGGGACATCAGCTACTCCAGTTTCAAGCTTTATTCTCTTGGATATTACGAGGTCATCACATCACAACCCGCTTGTTCTTTGATACAAGTAAAACCCCATCACGAAGTGATGCAGAACTACAAAGAAACAGCTGCATGCCGTTCGATTTTCTGGGCCACGCTCCTCCACAGCATAGGGAAAAATAATTTCTTTTTTTAACCTGAGAGCAAGGACAGTTCTCCTTCTCATCTCCCACCATTTAGCCAATTTTTTTCTTCCTTTCACAAGGCCGAATTTTTAGCTTTACCCATTTAAGACACTCGGATTCTTTACCCAGAGAAGATAAAGCAAAAAGTGTGGTTACAGCCTCATATAATAGAAATATCCAAGATAAAAAAATGATTAAATGATTTGCCACTACATCAAGAACAGTAAAGAAAAAAAAATATACCTCACCTCTAAAGAGAACAGACTTAAAACCTGAGAAAAAGAGCCGAGTGGAAGGCGGAAGGTATTACAAGATCATTTGGCAATCTATCTATTCCTAAATGATTAGGAAGCAAGTTAGGCTAAAAGCAAGGCACGGGCGAGAAGTGCCTTTATGTCACTGTTTGTCAGAAAAAGCCTAGGCATGTACTGATAAGCAGCTTTCAGTATCCAACAGGAGCCCTGCACACTGTTACTGCAACATTATTGAGGTGCTGGAATGGTGCAAAGCCGCTGTCTTCTTGGGGGTGAGCTTCCAAGGCGCCCTCTAGAACAGACATTTCTGAACACCCAGCAACAGCCAGAGGAAGGAGGAAGACCGCACCTGCCTCTACCTCCCCCACAGCCCCCACCTGGGGAGCATGTCAACCCTGAACATCCCCTCCACCCAGATCCCAGAGATGACGGGCCAGCCACACCCTCAGGGGACACCGGAGGGGCCAGGCCAGCTCACCCCTCGTGACTGACAGAATCAGGAGGGCACAAGCGAACTCCACCTGGGCTCGGGGTGGGGTGACCTGAGGCAGCGGCAGCGCACGATGCGGGGTGCAGTGCTGCTGTGAGCAGGCTCTTCCTCCTTCACAGCCCCTCCATCCCCCACCGCTGCATTCAACATCCACAACTGTGCCTGGCAAACCCAGCGTTCAAGATCTCCTAGGTGAAAAAGGCACAAGCAGGTCTTGAGCTCCCTTTGAACCAAGGAAACCTGATACCCTGAGCCTGTGTTTCAAGTCGATGCTTGCTCTTGCGCGAGGAGCCTGAATACTGACTCAACAGGCCGTGCGCAGGGAGGGAGGGGGCGGGGGACAAAGACCAGCGTAAAGAAGACGAGGTCTGCACGTTGCTTTCTACTTTCATTAAAATATGCTTCTGTTTCCAGTGGTGTATCTGTCCCTTAATGAACATGTATGTTCGACCGAAGAATGATGCTCCGACAGGAACAAGTCAATGTGGGAGAAAAGTGCTTCAGATCACTGAGGTCACTAGGCTTTTTATTGAAAAAACAAGGTTTTACTTTGCTTTTGGACATGTTTCTCCACTAAGAGCTTTACTTTATGCAAAAAAAAAAAAAAGATAAAGAATGAGTGCGAAGCATAGAAAGATACTAAATGCGTACATCCAGCTGCCTTAACTACGCGACGCTCAGTAAGTGAAGGAATAGTGGCCACAGCTGCCTCCCAAAAAAAGTGTGGGGACTGCATAGGGGGCTGCCCGTTGGCTTCCACTGGAATAATGGAGAGCCTCAGCAGGAGAAATTAACTCCTCAAGGGAGCCATGGTTCCCCGAAGCGGCCTGGGCAGGGAGAGGGGAATGTTTCCTCTCCAGCTCTCCCACGGCTCATCACCTCCTCCCCAGGACAGCGATCTCAAGACTGTACTTGCAGACCCAAGGATTCTGCGAGACTGTCATCAAGGCCTTTCACTCATCCATGGTTAACACAATGATTCACAGGAAAGCCCCTTACCTTTGAGACTTGGTATTACTAAATCAGCTCCACTTCGGCAAATTTACGTCTGTAACTAATCCATTTAAAATAAGGTCTCTTTACACAATTGAGAGGCGGTAAAATATTGTAGATAAACTACATGATACTGGGCAGCTCTTTAAGGCCCCTACACTTCAAACCCATCAGTCAAATGGAAATGGGAGCATGCATCCGCACAGAGCTGACGGGAGGGCCAGACAAGGCATTCACTGCCCATCACTGCCTGGCTGGAGCCTGGACCCAGGACACGCTCCATAAATGTCAGCGCAACTGCCAAATAAAATTCCTTCTTTTCCACACAGTACTGGTTGAAAAAGACTAAGAATTTCAAATTCTTCCAAAGCTGAAAGGCCAAAACCATCCCCGCCTCACCCTCTGCATCCTTTCATTCACCTTTTCCAACCTCTGAAGAAAAGATGAGCAGAACTGCCACACTGCAAAGGACACAAGAACATTGTTCTTTTGTTCAGTGCAGAAAATACGGATGTGAGGTAGTGGTATTAATGGGAAAATGAACATACATGAAAAATTCCCCAAAATTGCATTTTATTGTCAAAAGCAAAGGGTGACAAGGCAGACAGGCATCTTGGTCAGGAGAAGCAGGTCAGAGAGTCCGGGGTTCCCGTCGTTCTCTGCGGGCAAGTGCAGGTGCAAGGACCTAGAGCACAGATGGAAGGGGCGCCCACCCAGGAGCCCCTCCCTCAGCTCCAGGAGCCGGAGCACCTGCTGGTGGCCAATGCGTCCGGAGTCCAAGGTGGAAGTGACAGTATGACAAAGGACCACACCCTAGGATGGCCCCAGATTAGAACTGCAATTGACTGACTACTTCCCTCAATTCCTTTGAGAAAGCAAAATCAAAAGTTTCCTCTACATCTTCTAATAAGTTTTAAAAAGTATGTGGCCTCAAAGTATTTCTATTTTGCCCAGAATTCATAAAGAGAGGCCCAAATAGTTAAACGAATAAAGCATAATTTTTGAAAATTCCCAATGAATAATTTGAAATATTTTTTCTAACCTTTGAATCTTTACATACTCACCAAAAAAAAGAGAGAGAGAGACCTAAATTAGCTTAGCAATAGCAATGAAATTAATTAATAACAAATGAACAAACTAGGAAATCCACGTTCAGGGTTTTTTCTTTTTATTCTTACAGGAAAAAAATGTAATACTAACAGGAAACATAAAATATATTGAATAAATCCACAAAATCTCTTAAGCAAAAGCAAAAGAAAAGAACAAGAAAACTCCTGAATTCCATTTTTTGCCCAAAATCGGGAAAGATAAAAAGAGAAAGAAGAGGGGCCGGCCCGGTGGCGCAGCGGTTAAGTTCGCACGTTCTGCTTCTCGGTGGTCCAGGCTTTGCCGGTTCGGATCCCGGGTGTGGACATGGCACCACTTGGCAAGCCATGCTGTGGTAGGCGTCCCACATATAAAGTAGAGGAAGATGGGCATGGATGTTTGCTCAGGGCCAGTCTTCCTCAGCAAAAAGGGAAGGACTGGCAGTAGTTAGCTCAGGGAAAATCTTCCTCAAAAAAAAAAAAAAGAAAAAGAGAGAAGAAAGAAGAAAATGGAAATTAGGTGGAGAAAAAAGACAGGAAAAGAGAGAAAGGATAAGAAAAGGAAAAAGGAAAAGCAAAGACAGGCGAGAGAAATATTCACACACAAAGGCGATTGAGGGGAGCTGAAGTGTGATTTGAGTTGCAGTTCACGCAACACTTTACATTTTAGGGAATTATCAGTTATCTTAGTGCCCTTTGAAAAGTCGGTTGTTCCATCAGAGTTCACTGCTTTTCAAATTTAACAGCTACAGCCGCCATTCTGAACAGAACACTCAGACTGCGACAATGTCATCAGACCATCTGCAGTGACCACAGCCTCAGCTAGAGGCAGAGAGCAGGAGCAGGACGCCCAGGACCAGAGTCCCTTCTGGGGGCTAAAGAGAGACAGTAAGTTTGGGAAAGGATTGTGATGTTGGAGAAAATAAAAGTCCCTAAACCAAGAGAAGTCTGTCGTGTTCTCTTTACTATGGGCCAAAATTTTCATTTCATCCCTAAAGCAATGAGCGGTAGCAATTCATTCAAAAATCACCAGAAGAGGCGACTGGATGGTATATTTCTCTTTCCACAATGACCTGAGGAAAAGAGCTGCCTGACTCCCCAGTTGGGGAATGTCACTCTGGAAAGAAAGTCACTGCTCCAGAGAAGCTGAGCGAGACCACGGAACAACTCCAGACACTGCACCATCAGTGCCACCGGCGAGCTGCGCCATGAAGAGAGTGAGCGCTCACCCTTCAGGTCTGCCCCGAGAAATCATCAGTTTAAAAAAAAATCACAGCTTTACTATGATTTGGCACAAATGTCACCTCTAGACTAAATTGCTTCTCTGATTCTCATCCCACTCAGAGAAAGTATCATCCTTTCATTCGGCAAATATTTAATAAGTACTTATTCTCTGCGAGGCTCTTACGCATTAAAGTGAATTATTGCTTATAGACTTGAGCTCCTTGAAGGTCAAAATCTAGGGTGAGACTATTAAACCGCATTTTGCATTAAAAGCATTTAACTAAAACCAGTGACATACAGCAGAATAGCAAATCCTGTTACACTCCCTTGCCTCTGGTTTCTTCTCTCATTTTACAAACACACACAAATGGCAAACTACCATCCTCTCTGAGTTTAAAAACAAAAAACACCAATCAACACAGGCCAGCACATCACCGTCACTTAATCCAAATCTCCCTTCGAAACACACCACCCGGCTTCTCAAAAGAGCGGTCTCCCCTTTTGTGTCGCCCCCCTTGACCATTCCCACAGGCCCGAGGTCCACTCCTCTTCTCTTCAACCCCATCCCGGCGCAACGAGCTTGCGTCTCAGCGTTATCCATCTCAGCATTATCCACGACTGGTCCTCATCACCAACGCCAAGATCTACTTTTTCCCCTCAATCTACTTGGCCTCTCCAGAGCCTCTGAAAGTCAAACTCTATTTCTGAACTCGCACCTTCCTCTCCCTGCTCTGGAATGTTCCCATTCCAGGCTCTGTCTTCTTTTTACTCTACTTTTTTTCCTGGGCTGTCTCAGCAGCTTAATGGTGTCAAACACCACATGTGCTAATATGTAACTAACATGCTAATACTTAATAGCTTCCAGTATCACGTGGCTCCCCAACCTTATATCCTGCCCAGCTCCTTCTCTCAGAAATCCATATTTCACTCCTGACCCTAACCATGTGGACATCCACAAGGACCTGGTGGTGGTTTAAAAGCATGTGCACGCATTCATTGCCATTCTTCTCACTAAAAGTGAAGTCTAATTTCCCTCTCCTGGAACATGGGCTGGCCTTTGGGACACATTTCTAACTAACCGAATGAGGAGGAAGTGACGCCACGTGACTTCAAGGCTGGGTCATAAAAAGCCACACAGCTTCTGCCTGGTTCAATCTCAGGACTCCCACCTTGGGAGCCCTGAGCTAACACGCAAGACGTAAGACCAACAGCACGGTCTCCAGCAAAAAACAACACTCCACACAGGCAAGCAAACAGGCATCATCAAACAGACCCAGGCTGTTTGAGCTGGAGAGACCCTGCAGCTCAGGTGCCCGAGGAGCCCTAGCTGTTGGAATCTTCCCAGTACAACCGCCCCCCCATGAGAGCCAGAGAGCCCTCGGGTGACCCTACCCTCATGCTGCCAGTCGCCCCAGCCAAGGCTAAGCAGAGCTGAGACAGGCTGCCCAAAGTACAGATATGTGACCATCACAAACGCTGTTGTTTTAGACCACTAGGTTTGGGGTGGTTTGTTAGGCAGCTTTGGAGAACCAGAAGAGGCCTCCAATGTGACGTAGCCCAAACTAAATTCATTACCTCCCTCCCGGCATCTGCTCTTCTTTCGATATTTTCTATCCCAGTTCCTTTCCTATGCAGTCTGAGAGCCCCTCTCTACTCTTCTTTATCCTCAGACTCCTCCCCCCCACCTCGTCTGACTCCTTCTAACCCCAGGTCTCTCGGGAATCCAGCACCCCACTCCATAACCTCCTCACCTCTGGAGGGGAACAGAGACACCCCCTACCTGGTTTGCTGGTACCTTCTACTCAACTGCCAAAATGATACTCCAGAAGGAAACTCCCACACACCTGCCCCCCCTTATCTCCTCCAGAATACGGTCCCGACTCCCGATGCCAGGCACAGCCCACCCACACTCCCCGGGTGATCACCTTCAACTCCAGCCACAGGGAATTTCCCAGGATCACACCCACCTTTTGGCCCTTTCATGCCTCTGCCCCTTTGCACTGTTGCATCTTTTTCACAAATTCCCTTCCTCACCCTTCTTTCTCTCACCACCTACAAACTCTCCTACTTAGCCTTCAAGGCCAAGTTCAAAGGTCATCCACTTTGAGAATCCCCTTTCTCACGACCCAGCCAGAGCCACTCACTTCCTCCTCAGTCACAGTCACACGGACCTTACAACACTCACTTCGCTAGAGTGGCCTCTCTATGTTTGTCTCTCCAGCCTGGCCTCTGAGCCTGCAGGCAGGCATGCTATCATATTTGTCTCTAAATAAATGAAATGTTTGATTTGACTGGGGAAGCACTGAGTTAGCACTTCACAGAAAAATCTAACATTCAGTTTCAGAATCAGTATCGACTGAGCACCAGTGCTATTCAAAAGATTTTTACTTAACTTTCCCAAACTCTGAGATATTATCAGCCTCAAAGGGGTTTAGTGACTTACCCAATGTCTCACACTGAGAAAGTGACGAAGCCAAATTTTGAACCAGATGTAACTTCGAGGCCAGCATTCTTTGCTCTATGCATTTACACTTAGTTCTGACCCACGAGGAGAGGCACACAGCCATATGCTGGTGCAGACACGCTTCCTGGTGCTCCCTCCCATGGATGCTACATAGCAGCTACTCCTCTGCACAATACGTTTGAGAGGAAAAGGGAGGCTGCATGTAATGCTTCGGTAGTATAACATGTTGCATAAGCACATGTACTCTGTAGCCAGCTGTCGCAGATTTAAAACCCAAATCTGTCCATGTCAAGCTCTGTGCCCCTGGAGAAGCCACTTCTCCATCCTGTTCACACCTTGTTTCTTCATTGGCAAAGCAGGGATGTTATGAGCACCTGCTCACAGGGCTTGTTGTGAAGATTTTCAAAAAGGAAATGCAAAAAGCATTTAGAACAGAACCTGGCATACAGAAGACACTCAACGAGTGCTGTTGCTGCTGCTGCTGGTAGTAGCAAGAGTGGCCTAGTAAAACCCCAGCAGGAAAACTCAAGTAAACGCAATGCCCTGCAGATTTTAAGTCCCCTTAGCTTCCAATTTTGTTTTAATTAGTTGGAGGGAAAACATCTCTAAAAAGCATGAAGTGGCTCTAGCCCTTTAAACAGGTTAGCAAATGTAGTGTAAACTTTTCTGGGACTCCAAGTTATTCTCTTAGAGACAACAGGTGTGGGACGAAGTTTCGGTAGCACGCTCCACACCTAGCAGAGTGCGTATGGGGAAGGTGTGGTCGTTCAGTTTCTGTTTCCTCACGTAAAAAATGAAAATAATACCAGCCCTATCACCCTGCAGTGCAGAAAGACCAAATGAAATAATATGTAAAGAAGTTAGTAGGAGCTCTGTCACAGCCAGGTGGTATCATCACCACCATCACCATCACCACCACAACTATCATCATTCTGAGTTCTGATAAAGTGATGGACCGAAAGTGATATACTCAGTATATACCAAAACGGAAGGTTGGTCACCCCTTTGCTAAATGCCCAGACAGCCAAGATGTCTACATTTTCCCAGCCCTTCTCAATTACATTCAAAGAAAACGTCTAAAATGTATTGAGACTCCCCCCATGCCTCCTGAGCTTAGGACACATTATAAGCAATTAACTGTGATAGAACAGCCTAGAAAATGCATTTTGGAAAGTATTTGAGCACTACATCCAACATCCTTTGGAGGATAAAAATTTAACCATCACTGTCTCTTCTTCTGTATGTATACGTATACACACATATTCTCACGTACGTACTTCAGAAGTAAAGTACCAATTTGGCTTCCACTTACAGACCAGATTTTCAGTGATTATATATAAAATTATAAGCACATTTGGAACATATATTCTTGTCTTCCTGCCAAACCATTATCTTTCCCTAATTCTTAGCCTTTTCTGTCTAATCTCATCTGACTCTATCTACGCTAGAAACCTTTCCAATTAATGTATGTACAATAGGACAAGCATCTATGGAGTACCCGCTACATACACTCTTCACCGATGGCTGGGAATACAAACAGAAGCCCAGTCTCCTGTCCTAGTGACACTTTATTTCTAGCCAAGTAGAGATCCTAGAGGGCTGAATCAACTATTATTTTCACTCCTATAGCCCTACTGATTGCACCACAAGCTCCTTTCCACACCACAGTGCCTCCAACAAAGCTGAGAATACAACGGGTGAAGTTTGACCCTATTAAGTAAGTTCCCAATCCAAAACTTTATCAAGGTCATGTTTCGTGTGATTTCTAAATTGACATTTACATTTGCATAACTCTTACATGAAACATACTAACCACGCCTATAAGTCAAGGCATGTAAATTAGTAGTCCTGCCTGAAATCACTATTTTTAGTACTAATTACAAAAGTGTCTAAAGAGAGAAGAAGACACAGAGAAGGAAGTTTTGAAAGCTACTCAGAACCAAGGAAGTTACCCCAAAAAAATGCCTCTTAGAAAATATTTGCTCTTAATACTGTATTTTGTTAGTAAAAATAACAAGATCCAACATAACAGAAATGAAAATAAAAATAGAAAAAATAAATATTTGCCACAAAACACAAAGGTTTAATATGGTGGGGGGGGGGGGTGGCCAGGAGGATAAGAACGTGAAGACACACTAAGATCCTAATTGTAAGCAGTGAGGAAGTAACAATGTCACAAGGGGAGTACAAATGGCTAATAACATCTGCAGCCTCTCCAGTAAATGAAGAAATTTTAAGTGAAAAGAGATGGCATTTTTCACCTATAAGCTTCATAATTTTCTTTTTTTTAAGGCAATGACATCTGTGCAGCAAAGGAAAAAAACAAGAGTGAAAAGGTAACCTACAGAACGGGACAAAATATTTGCAAAGCATGTATCTGATAAGGGCTTAGTATGCAGAATATATAAAGAACTGCTACAACTCAACAAAACAACAACAAAATCTAACCAAATAATGGGCAGTGGACTCGAATAGACGTGTCTCCGGAGAAGGCATACAAATGGCCAACAAGCCCACGAAAAGATGCTCATCATCACTAACCCATCAAGGAAATGCAGATCAAAACCACAGTGAGATACTGTCTCACACTCATCAGGATGGCCACCATGGACAGAACAAAATAACAAGTGTTGCTGAGGACGTGGAGAAGCTCGAACACCTGCAGCCTCCCCCTCTCCCCAGTTCTTTGGCTTCTGCAGGCTTCCCTCTTCCCTTGAAAATAACTGTTGGTGGGAATGTAAAATGGTATAGCCACTCAGCCACTATGGAAAACAGTATGAAGGTTCTCAAAAAGATTAAAAATAGGGCCGGCCTGGTGGCGCAGCGGTTAAGTGTTCATGTTCCGCTTCGATGGCCCGGGGTTCACTGGTTCAGATCCCTGGTGGGGACATGGCACCGCTTGACAAGCCATGCTGTGGTAGGCGTCACACGTATAAAGTAGAGGAAGATGGGCACGGATGTTAGCTCAGGGCCAGTCTTCCTCAGCACAAAGAGGAGGATTGGCAGCAGATGTTAGCTCAGGGCTAATCTTCCCCCTCAAAAAAAGGAAATCCTACAATATGTGACAATATGGATGAACCTCAAGGACACTATGCTAACTGAAATGAGCCAGTCACAAAAAGACAAACGCTACATGAATCCACTTATATGACACACCTGATGAAGTCAAACTCATAGAAAGTAGAATGGTGGTTACCAGGGGCTGGGGGAGAGAGAAATGCAGCTGTTGTTCACTGGGTTCAGGGTTTCAGTTATCAAGATGAAAAAGTTCTAGGCAACTGTTGTACAACAAGGTACATATAGTTAACAATACTATCCTGTACACTTAAATATGGTTAAGATGATAAATATTATGTTATGCGTTTTTTACCACAGTAATAAGAAAAAAAATGACAATGAAAATTGATTTCCAGAAAGCCATTTAGCAAGAGGCATCAAAAGTCGAAACACATTCACATCCTTTGACTTACTGCAGGAAATCCATCCTAAAACAATTTCTCGTAAAGTAATATAATAGCTAAAATGGAAAGCAATCCATATTCCAGCAGAGAAGCAGTTAAACAAACATCAAATGGTGAAAGGGAGCAGTCATCAAAAATTATAGAGATACTTTTTTTTAATAGTGTGTTATAATTCTTATTATATAATAGTATGCAAAACAGAATATAAAACTGCATGTATAGTATATATAGTACAACCATGATGTACACATATTGGGGCATTCAATAAAGAAAAAAACCAAACTCTGGGGCTGGCCCCATGGCCAAGTGGTTAAGTTCGTGCACTCCACTTCCCTGGCCCAGGGTTTCACTGGTTCAGATACTAGGCACAGACATGGCACCGCACATCAGGCCACAATGAGGCAGCGTCCCACCAGCACAACGAGAAGGACCCACAACTAAAAATATGCAACTATATTCCAGGGGGCTTTGGGGAGAAAAAGGAAAAATAAAATCTTAAAAAGAAAAAAAAAAAAAAAGACCAAACTCTCATAAAAAAGAAAGAGAAAGGGAGAATGGAGGCAGGGAAGATAGAGGGAGGAAGATAAAGCTATACCAACAGGATGTCTGTTGAATTTTCCTCTAGACAACCTGGTTCTAATGTTCATTTGGAAATGAACTGTAGCAAGAAGAGCCAGAAGAAAATCTAATGATAAAAAGAAAAAGAGAGTAATCTGGGGAGACTAGCCCTTCCAGACATTTTTACATATTATGAAGCTACAATAATTTACACAGTTAGCACTGCTTGTCACGGACAGAGGGCTACATTCTACAAACGAAGAAAAAGACTTGGGGCTGGCCCCGTGGCCCAGTGGTTAGGTTTGAGCGCTCCACTCCGGGAGCCCAGGGTTTTGCTGGTTTGGATCCCGGGCGCAGACATGGCACCGCTCGTCAGGCCACATTGAGGCGGCACCCCACACAGCACAACCAGAACAACCCACAACTAAAATACACAACTGTGTTACTGGGGGGATTTGGGGAGAAAAAGCAGGAAAAAAAAAAGAGAAGATTGGCAACAATTGCTAGCTCAGGTGTCAATCTTTTAAAAAAAAAAGAAGAAGAAGAAAAAGACAAATAACACAATAGAAATAGTGGCAAAGTATATGGTCAGACATTTTACAGAAAATGAGATATAGATCTTAAACATAACAAAACAAGTACAATCACCTTCATATTAAGGAAAATATATAATAAAACACACACTGAGAAACCCCTTTTTCCTGTAAGATAAGCAAAGATGAAGAAGTGTGACAACACCCTGGCTACATGATGGAGAGAAGCAGATGCTCACACATTCCTGGTGGAGCATAATTGGCACCACTTCCCCGGAGCGAGATTTACTGCTATCAAAACTGAACAGTCACATTCTTCTAAGAATTCTTCCTACAGACATACTGGCACATTTATCAGATGACTTGCACAAATTTATCTGCTGCAGCTTTGTTTTAAGAGCAAAATCTTAGGGGAAACCTAAATGTCCATCAACAGGAAAGAAGTTAAATATTGCCCATTATTGTACATAACATGGAAGACCCACAAAGAGACATCTACAAATAGCCATTAAAAAGGCAGCAGCTGGATATAACATTACGCTGAATGATCTCTAAAAGATATACTGTACTTAAGTGAAGGAAGTCAGGTGTGTGGGAGATCAAAATTTGCCACTCCAAATGTGTCTCTTTGCCTTGATTATTTTTACCAACAAGACTCAGAAAGAAACTTTGACCTTCCCCCTAAATGCCTAAAAGAATTTAACACAGAAGGTCTGTTTCAGGAAGGAACACACACCATAGATGCCTACAGTATAACACGAACTAGGTGTGGTAGACAGGGAGCAACCTAGCCCTCCCCATGTGCCATTGTCTTTGTGAGGTGTGCAAACATTTGTTTACCAAACATCTGCTTTTCCATCTCCATGTGAATTGCCTTCCTCCCCTCTGAAGTCCCAAACCACTACTCCCAACGTTCTCCTTTATCTTTAGCTGAAGATGGTATTTAAGGTGGTGGCTTCGGCCATTTTGGCAAGTTACTCAGTTTTCCTGGGTTTATCCCATGTATACATGCTACTAAATTTGTTTGATTTTCTCCTGTTATTCTCTCATATCAATTTAACTCTTAGACCAGCCAGAAGAACCCAGAGGGTAGAGGAATACTCTTCCTCCCCTACAGGTGCTAAACAGTTTGTGTGCTACAGTTTATATTATATATATATATAAAAAACATATTATATATATATATACACACACACACACACACACAACATATATATATATATATATGATGTATTTAAATATAAATGTATGTATACTATACACACAGAATCTCTCTGGATGAATAGAGAAGACACTGGTAACAATGTTGGCATTGCTATCCAAGTGAAACAGCCTGAGAAACAGGAATGAGACGAAGATTTGCATTTTGCAAGCTTTTACTCATTTTGAATTTTGTATCACATGCATTAATTACCGGGTCATGCTAGTCAAAATGATGTTAGAGAAACACACTATTTTAAAAATACACCGAGAGGAAAAAAAGGCAAGTTACAAAATGAAATATTCAATAAGAGATTATTTTGTGATTTGTTTAAAAGGACAGATATATATGGATGGGTATAAATCAATATATTAATAGTGATTTTTCAGAGTAGAATTATAGGTGATTTTATTTTCTTTTTCTCCATCTACATTTTCTGATTTTTCTAAAATGAACAACTATTCTCAGGTTCCAGAAGTATTTTTAACTCAAACATTTTTTTTTAACTTAAACATTTAACTAAACATTTAAATCCCTTGATCCCTTGACGTTTTTCTAATAAAAATAGATTGCTAAGATGATGGTTTCTGTACAGCTGGGACCCACCCAGTTTAAACAAAATTCGGGAGAATCTCAGAAGAGAGACTTTACAACAGTCTACAATTAAAATGGAAATAATTAACCCCAAAAGGAAAAGAAAGTCATCTTAGCCTACAACAAAAGGATCAGCAGCACAGAAGTTCAGGGGATTTCTGGCGTTCTCTTTTGTTTTGAACTGTGAGGCTCTTTGTTTTTATTATATGCATAGATTATTCTGTTTCGAGATCTTGCTAACAGAGCCCAACCCTCGCACCACTCAGCATCTCCCCTAGGGACCAGGCAGGCTGCTGCAGAAAAATAAATGCAGGAAGTGAACGTGTGCACAAAGACATTAGCGCCGTATGGAAAGCGAGACTCCACCAGAGAAACCAAGAACCAGGGCAGGTCACAACCAGAGATTTGTGAGCAGACCCTCCAAACTGTCACCCATTCATCTCTACATCTGTCTTCCTTTTAAACGGGACATCTCCCATTTTGTTATTTCTAAGGCATAATTACAATGGTGAAATGACAGTGACACATTATTGTGTCACTGTTTTCTTGCAGCCCTCCCCTCTCCCCAGTTTTCTGACCCCAGCAGCCTTCCCTCTATTCCTCAAAATAAAGTTTTGGGGTTTGTTTGTTTTCAATTCAAACACAGATGAAATGCTTAGTGGCTAGGTGACTGTCACTTCAGTACTATGGTGCTAAACTACAGGCTATTACTAACACAAGATAAATATTTATTCAGCCCCATAAAAGGCAGACAGGAGGCTTTTTACACAATGGATGCTCTAGTTAGCACGCTGCACTTTCAAAGGAGGAAATACCACACCCGTCAAAAGTGCTGTGCTGGGCTTAATGCGCAGAAACTCCTGAGAGCCACTCTGCCGTTGAAGGCACAGCTTGAACCATCTGATGTTGACTGAGCCCTCAACATTAGTGGAGTATTGCACACAAAGTCTGGGTATAAAAGGTGGGAAAAGTAGAATCCGGGCCTGATACTGAAGAGCATTAGAATACGTGGTTGAAAACATAAGGAAATTGTTCATTTTAAAACTTTATAGCTCTGTTAGATAACACTAGTAGCAGAGAATGGAAGAAGGATGGTATAAAGAGCATTTGAATAGAGAAACACAGTTAAGACAACAGGTAGGGCACTTAATTTTGCATCTAGAGTTTTTTTTTAAGAGAGACAAACACAACAAACTCCACGAATATTTTTAAAAGTAAGTTAAACAAATCCTGAAGTGGTCTGACTCGGCTTTAAATACTTTTGCAAAAATCACAATTCAAGAGACACAGAGTTTCATCAACCTCACTTCAGCCAACATCGTTTGCTAGTGACCGTGCAGGTCTCCCCTCCCAGGTTCCTCCTTTCTCACAGCAACCAGGAGTCTCACTACGGATCACTGAAGACTGAGCCGTCCACTCCACTAGTTGCAAGACATTCCACGGAAACTTACCCTCCACGTCCAACACAGCCTTATCAGCAACTTTCTCCACCTAAACACAGAGTTCTGCTTCTCTAAAATACGGAGGGAAAAAAAGCCCAGGAGGAAGCAGGAAGCAGAGGGCAGTCAGGGGTTCCAACAGATGGAAGGTGCTCTTGGCCACTTTTCCCTTTCATCTCAGGCAGTCAACAAACATTTTTGAGTACCTACTATGTGCCATGGGAACATAAAGACAGAAAGGCAAAAGACACAGGCAGCTGGAACAAAGAGTGTAAGGAAAGGCCATGACAAAGCTGCTGCATCGAGCCGGCGAACCTTCGAAGGCAGGTGACTCATCTCAGGTGACTCATTCTTCATTCTGAGCCAGTCTCCAGACTCTCCAGTTCCAGAGGATGGATTCCGCTGCCCTCCAGGAATAAAAATTAAAAACAAGGACTAACATGATTAACAAACATCTTGACCAAAGAAAACTGCAAACTAGAGACAGAAAAAGCCTCCTCTTGTAAGACAGAGAATTGATGAAATATGTCTTAGACACACACACACAAAAACTTGTCTTCTAAAACCACACAAAATACAGCAGCAAATTGGAATACTGTATTGCAGCAGGACTAGTGACTACGATTCTCACCGGCCAAGCCAGATTACAAAATCTAGCAAAATTCACCTCGGTCAAACACAGCTGTCCAATCTACCTTGACAAATACCAAACATAGCTATTCTAAAAACATCATCATGTTAAATATGACGATGAAAGACATACACAAATATGCGTGTTCACACATCTGACACCTCCATCACGCCCATTAAAAACCAGACAGAATAATGCTGGCTTCCATGGTGGCCCCTAGGCCTTCTTGTAACAATGCATGTAAGACCTGTAATGAGCGTTCTGCCTCAACCCGTGAACGTCT
The DNA here is from genome assembly GCF_041296265.1 of Equus caballus. Taxonomy (NCBI): domain Eukaryota; kingdom Metazoa; phylum Chordata; class Mammalia; order Perissodactyla; family Equidae; genus Equus; species Equus caballus. The sequence goes on along the minus strand of NC_091692.1, from coordinate 7,447,560 downwards.
GCTCTGTGCAAATCACCATGCTACCCAACTGTGGACAATCAAAGATGACGTCCAAGCTTCTAACTTACCCTCAAGAAGTTTAAAATATGGACACTATGTGTGCGTGTGGACATAAACATATATAACGTCCTATATATGCAAAATATATATTACATATTGTACATAACGTTTATACTATCAGCGCTCATATGCTGAGTGTGAGATTAACTTGAGGGGTGGGGAAAAAGGAAGGGTTGGAAGGCTCCCCAGATTCTCTTACAACTTATAAAAAGTAAAATACAAAACAGCACATATGGAATATGGTTTGATTTACACAAAAACTCATATGCATGAAGGTAAATACTGGAGGCTAATAAGCAAAAAATGAAAATTGCTGTGTTAAGACTCAAAACAGGAATATTCCTATCCCCCCTTTCTAAAATTTACCTTAATACTGTTTTGGGGGCTTTGTTGTTGTTTTAGCATTTATCTATCTTTTTAAAAGCGTGCCATGCATCTGCCTTACAGTCACTGGTTCTTTACCACCAAAGATCTCTAGGATGTAGCAATATTTAAATCTGAAAACCATAACCCACTGTTGCTACATCTCTCCTATTGGAGGCAATTTCACTTGATACTATTTTCAGAAACAAGTGCCTCCAAAGCTATAGTAATTATGCTAAAGGTTGTGCGTTGCAGGGTTTCACCTTGATGGGTAAAAGACCCTTACCATGAAAAGTTCTCTTCCCCTCAAATAAACCCACAGACACCACTCACAATCTGGGGACACCTGGCACATCAAATATCTGCATGCAAAACCATCGCCATTGGCTCAAACGCCACCAAAAATCCTAACCGCGTTAAGCAGAAGAGGGCAGAAAGTCTCAATATGGGAAGGATTTCATGTTCCCATCTGGACGGGAGAAAGGATCCACGGTCCTCAGTTGCCATCAGTTCCAAGAGCTGGCTGCCCAGTCCTCCCTTCGCGCCGCTTCCACCCAAAGCGCACCACAATCCGCAGCCCCGGCTCCGTAAGCCTGGCGCCAGCCCCTTCGCTGCCTCCCAGAACCTTCTCTCTCGATCTCTCTCTGTCTCTGTCTCTCTCTCTCTCTCTCTCTCACACACACACACACACACACGCACACACTCACACAGACACGCCGCCCCATCAGCCCGCTCCGGCGCCCAGAGCCGGTCCCTCCCGCTCGGCCACACCAGGATGCCGTATCCGGCTCGGGGAGGTGTAACTTGCGGCCGGGCACGCAGGGCTCGGCACCCGCTCGGCCGCCGGCCGGGGACGCTCCGCACCTGTTCGGGCGCCGGGCCGCACACAGCCCCGCGCCGCCCTCGACCCCGCGCCCGCGCCCGCGCCCGCGCCCCTGCCCAGCCCGGAGGCGCCGACCCCGCGCCCGCGCCCAGGCCGGAGGCATCCCGCAGACCTTGCTCGCCGCGGTCCATGGCTGCGGCCGCCGCCTCGCGTCCTCTGCGCCTCCGCCGCGCCGCGCCGCCCCTCCGCGCCTCCGCCCCGACTCCCGCGAAGTCCCCGCCCCCGAGGCGGCGCCGCCCGCCCTCGCAGGGAGCGCGCTCCCGGGGCGGCACCCGGCCACCTGACCCGGCGACCTGTGCGCTCCGCCGCGCGGCGCGGGAGGAGGGCCCGAGCGCGGCCCGAGGAGGGAGCGGGGGCGCTGCCGGGCCAGCGGGAGGGCGCCTGTGCTCCGCCCTCGAGTCGTTTACCGTGGCACAAGTTTCCCGAGGCCTCCAAGACGCCCCGGGCCTGCCTCTGCCGGCACCTGCTCTTACGTGCTTACGGAGTGCAAACCACGAGAAGGTTATTTACAAAGGCCAATGGCTCTTTTTTCCCTTACACGTAGTATTCATATTCTCCAATACCGAAATAATGCCCTATGGTATCTTCAATAGCTACGTCCAAAGCAAGCAAAGAGGCGAAAATTGCAGACTCTTTCGAAAAATTATGTAGCCCATTTTCACGGAAAATGCGGATTTTTCAATGACAAATTAGGAAGATTTTCATGTAATAAGAACTGACTTTTGGGGTGCAGGATTAAGGGCAACACTCGGAAATGAATTAAATGAAGCGTCTGAAATAATTAAATTAACCGAAGAGCAGAATTATCAATAGGGATCTTTTCAAAATGTATTTCGAGGCTTCATGTCCGTTGATCAACGGACGGTGTGAAGTTCCCGTAATGATACTTTCCACTATCAGCATTAGCACTCCATTCTCCAAGTGATTTGCAGTTACTCGTCCTCCATGAAGTCACTTGGATTACATCGTTCTAAGGTGGGACCTCAAGTTCATAAGCCATCCGAGTCCGCAAGGGCGGCAAGCCTTTCGTGTCACGTAGAGACTGGCTCGACCTTCAGCTCGCAGTGTTGTATGGTACTCCACACGCACTGGGCTCGTATTAGAATGTTTTTAAATTATCCGCAGTTACCTGAAGTGACTCCACGTTTTCAATCCCCACGACATTGCACCGTATGTAAAGCGGGGCTCCTTCCTTCCTGCATCTCCAGCATCCTCTCCGTGAAGTCTCTTCTGTTGACCGCAACCGGCTGAGATCTCGCCTCGGATTCCTCCTGCTCCCCCTGCGCTTGGCTTCTCTTTTGTGGACTCCCCAGTGGCACTCATCTATCAGGCCAGCCAGCCGCAGCTATAGGTTTATCTGTTTCACAGCCCTGTGACTAGGTTATAACCTAGTAGCTTATAAGCTTCACAAGACCCAGGATCATTTTGGTCGTCTGTTCATTCTTTTAATTATACCATGCAAAGAGATGCAATGATATGCTTTTTTAAAAATGACTTTTTAAATGTGACATTAAGGCAAATTTTGGCTTTTTGAGGAAATTCTATAATGTGGCAAAGAATTTTTGACTATCTGCTGCTCAGCTCTATTATACAGAGATAAACGTCTGGAGAGACACTCTTTCAACCTATGGACTAACTCGTGGACAAATAAATAGCACTTGAAAATAGGGTTGGTTAGAAATATTTATTCTATTCATGTCTATTTAACTTGCTATATGTGATGAATTTGATTGTTATGTATGTTGGAACAAAAAAATTCCCTGTTTTCTGAAGAATCTATGTGCTTGTTCACATCTGTGGCAGAGATGGCTAATAACCTATCCAATATTCAGCTTTCCCTCTTTCTTACTAAGAGAACCCAGGGGGCCGGCCTGGTGGCACAGCGGTTAAGTGCACACATTCCCCTTCAGCAGCCCAGGGTTCACTGATTCGGATCCTGGGTGCAGACATGGCACCGCTTAGCAAGCCATGCTGTGGCAGGCGTCCCAAATATAAAGTGGAGGAAGATGGGCACGGATGTTAGTTCGGGGCCAGCCTTCCTCAGCAAAAAAGAGGAGGACTGGCAGCAGTTAGCTGAGGGCTAATCTTCCTCAAAAGAAAAGAAAGAGAACCCAAATATTGCTTGAGATAGCAGTGTGTCCAGCTGAAACACTGGCCACTTCAGCCTCCCTTGCAGCTGGGGGTCACTCTCTGTCAGAGCAATGAGGTATGAGCAAGGTTTGCTAGTTGGAACCTCCAAGAAATCATTTAAAAAGAAGATAGACTTGGCAACATTATTTTGCCCTTAACTCTTCCCCTTCCTGCCTAGCAGGGCAGCAGCCATCTTGCAAGCAGGAGGAAGAAAGCCACAAGCCAAGGATGGCGGAGTGGAAAGGCAGACAGAACCTGGGTCTTCGGTGGCATCACCGAGCTCCTTACAGGAGGAAAATAAACGCCTGACTTTTTTAAGCGACCATAGTTGGCTTCCTGTTACATTGAGCCGAAAGCAATCCTAACTGATACAACATGCCATTTAAAGAAAAATCCCTTCCCAGCACGTGACAACGTAGGTGGAGTCACGCAATCTCCAGCCTTAGGCAAATATTAGCTTAATTTTCTCCATGAGGTTAAATAAGAACTGTTCATACTGTAAATAGCTTAGTGCATGATATTCCACAAAAGCCTGCTTTTCTCTTGTGTCTTCCTTCTACTTAGTTTTTTTTCCCTAACAAACAGAATCTGCATTTACAACTGGCACTTTGTTGCTTCCCAAATGGACGGAGCTCATGCTCCAGCGCTCTAAAGACTCTGGAGTACAGCTAGCACTGACGCAGGGCGCCTGAGTGCGTTTGGCTGACCCATCCCTTAAAAGGCTCAGGACAGTGGGAGACTCTAGAGGTACTGTGTAGTGTTGTTGTCGCTAATGGTGACATGGATTTTTTTTTTTAAGTTTCTTTTTTCATATACCCATCCACTGGTGAAATTTCTACAAGCAAATTTCCCCCAAAGGAGATGAATTGAAGCAAATGAAAGTATCGAAGAGGATGGAAATAGAAGCTATACGTTATAAATGGAAACTTCTACACTGTGCCCATCCCCCATCTGACAGCCAGCAGAAAGCACACAAAATGTGTACGTGGTTGGATGCTCTCTGCAGGCCCGCCCCTCGTGTTTGGGGGACCTGAGGCAAGGGTACAATTAGAGGCCCTGGCTTTCTCTTCTGGCTGTGTCCTTTCACCTAGGGCTCTGTCCTCCACCTATATGGGTCTGACATGCTCCTGTGCGTGGACACTTCAGCCACATAGCCCATCTCTATCCACCCAGTCCCATCAGCCTCCCTTGGAGATACCTCCAGACTAGGGTTGCACGCAAAAGGACTGTGCTGGGGAGAATGTCGAAGGCCCTGCAAATGTATCGAGGGCAGCGTAGATGGGAGATCCTGGAGTTGCAGGTCCCCAGGGCATAGTCTGTAAAGAGGGTGTGGGCGTGTCCATTTGGCACCAAGGACTCCTCACCTTGAAGAGAGGCACTGGTGGGCCCTCCCGGGCCCAGGGCCCCGCACAGGGCCCCCAGGAGCCTGGGTCTAGGGTTGCTGGATAAGATAGTGGACACCCAGTTCAATTTGAATTTCAGATAAACAACAAATAATTTTTTAGTATATGCCCTGCAATATTTGCAACATACTTAGACTAAAACTATTATTCATTATTTATCTGAAATTTTTAACAGGCTCTTGTATTTTTATTTGCTAACTCTGTCAACCCAAACTGTTTCTAAGGGCAGTTCTGGCTCTCTGATTAGTCAAACAACTGAAGGCATGTGATACTAAAATTTTGAAAAGTGATCATATTCCACAGAAAGACAGACTCTTGATGCGTGAACCGTGAAAGTAAACTAGGCACATATACTAGGTGAGGGTCAAGAAATCAAGAACGAGTTTTCGCAAAATATTGATTTAATGTCGGGTAATTAACATTTATTGCTTAAGAAAATATTACAGCCATCTTGTGGTCTTTCGGCTTTGTAAAAGACTGTGAATAGGAAATAAACAACTTTAAAAACGTGTACAAATGGGTATTGGCAGGAAAGAATACTTAAATACTAATGTAAGTCAGACACATGCATCCCTAAATGTTAACAGGAAGTGATCACACGGTATTGATCCTGGCTATGTTAAGAAAAACCATAGACCACTTAACCTTCCTTGTATTTTTTTAAGCCACTTTGAATTCTGTGTGTTTATCAGATTACATCATGGGAGCTGGGGCGCAGGGGAGCACAGGGAGAGCCACGGCCCCTCTTCTCCGGGAGTCTCCACCATCACTGCTCTCAAATATTTTCATCTATCCTTAAGACTACTGGACGGTATAAATTGCACTAATTATATGTAGACTCAATAATTAAGTGATTAACGGTAAGTATTTGTACATTTTTTAACTGGTGTTTGACTCAATGACTTGCAGCCCATTTCATCCCTCCAAGGGTGGTTAGTTTTCCAGAGTGCCAGGTTCCTCTTCTAGAAATGGCGTAGGCTAGAATGGCAAGTGCCCAGGGTCAGAAGCTGAGAAGCCGAAGTCCATGTCACTGTCACTGAAACACAGCTCTGCAAGACCAGATACAATGCAGAAGACCTGAGAGGATTTAGCTGAACTGTCACTTAAAAGTAATCACTTAAAACCATCACAGTCCTGGTCTTCTCACTTAACTTCTGTGGCTTACTTGTCTTCCTCTCTAAAATTAGGAAGCATACATTGGGAATAAAGATGGCATATTGCACACATTCGTTTATTTTAAAAATTTATCTTATTGAAATATAATTCATGTATCATAAAATCCACCCTTTTAAAGTATGTAATTCAGTGGTCTGAATGAACATTCATTCCTTCTTACTTCCTCCTAAAATTACAGTAGAGGGATAAACCCACAAGCACAAAGAGAATGCAAGAGGCTATCGAATAATTGACCCTGCCGATCTAAGAAAGCTGATTGCTGAGCTGGCAGTGAGAAAAACTAAGAAGAACCTAATTTACCCTGCTGAACTTCCAAAAACCTCAGGACTTGGCACCAGGTATCTGTGGACACAGAAAGAAAGTGAGGCTCCGAACAGGAGGACAGAGTTGCAAGTCTACTTAAGAAGTTACCTTCTTTTTCCCTCCCCGACTGTGCATAGAAGACAGACGTGATTTCTCTGGAGAAGGAAACTGGACAATCTCTGGACTAGAGGACAGTAAGGTGATTTAAGGGTGACTTCCTTGTGCAAGCAGAGAAATTCGTTGACTGTTCACATAATGAATGCTGAGATCCCTACCTTGGTTCTCAGACTATGAATATGGAGGCCCATGAAGACAGGAATACTCTGAAAGCACAATATTGAAAGCTCTCTCAGGAATTTGACCAACCCAAGAGGAAAAAACCTGAAAAGTGTTGATGTTGAGTAAATCAGATCACCTCACCCTCAAACCCATGGTTCACAAGTCTTGCCCAGGTACCAGAGAGACCAGTCGGCTGCTTGGTGCCCATGGCAGGATGCCATGACGAACAGACAGTTCCACAATGGCAGATAGAGACCAAAATAAACACGATAAGAAGGCAACTTACAGGAAACAAACTATACAGGGAGAAGAAAACGAACAGATTTTTTAAACTATCATTATTATATTTAGAAAGAGAAGTCAAGATATCCCAAACATGAAACAAAAACTCACCATACAAAAAAGGAACATTCAGAGAACAAAGAGTTCCTGCAAGATAAATATATTATAGCAGACATTAAAACTCCTGTGATAGGCAGAATAAGGGTCCCAAAGATGTCTACGCTCTAAACTCTGGAACCTGTGGCAAAAGGGACTGTACAGATGGGATTAAAGTTAGGGAGCTTGAAAAGGGGCGATTATCCTGAATTATCAAGGGGGCCCACTGTAGGTACATGAGACCTTAAAAGCTGAGAAGTTTTCCAGCTGGAAGCTGAAAGATGCCACAATGGAAGGAGAGGCAGGAGAGATGAGAAGCATGAGAGGGACTCCACTCACTGTTGCTGGCTTTGAAGACGAAGGAAGGGGCCATTAGCCGAGAAATGTGGGTAGCCTCTAGAAGATGGAAGAGCCCTTAGCCCTTACAGCCATTGAGAAAATGCAGACCTTAGTCCTCCAGTCCTATGAAACTGAATTCTGCCAACAACCTGAATAAGCAGATTCTTCCCATGAGCCTCCAGAAAGGAACACAGCCCTCCAGATGCCTTGGCTTTCGTCCGTATCTCATTAGACTTCTGATCCTCAGAACTGTAAGATGATATGTTTGTGTTATTATAACTCACATGGAATATAAAGTCACACTCCATGGGACAGAAAGTCAAGTAACTTTCCTAAAAAGTAGAACAAAAAACAAAGAGCTGGAAAATAGAGGAGAAAATATAAGAAAATTAGAAGACTAACCCCAGAGGTCCAACATCCAAAAAAGAGCTCGAGAGAGATGGGGGAAACAGAAGGAAATCACCAGTGAAATAATTCAAGGAGTTTCCTCAAGCAGAAAGACATGATTTCCAGATTGAAAGGGCTCAAGAGGGCCCAGAGCATGGCACATATTTATGAAATTCAGAACACTGCAGACAAAGATCCTACAAGTTCCAGAGATGCAAAAAAAAAAAAAAAAAAAAAGGTCACTTTCAAAGTAAAAGGAATACGAATGATTTTTTACTTTTGCAGAAGCTAAAGGACAATGGAGCCTTACTTTTGATTTACTGAAGGAAAGTGATTTCCCCCTTATTTTCTCCTTGTATTGAGGGAATGGAATGGGAGTTGATAGAAGAGAAAGTCAGGGATGGGTGATAGTGAGGGGCCAATGGTGGGATGCATCCTCATCATGCGTCGTGGAAAGCTGGTAGATAAAGCCTAAAACTGGAGAAACACCAATATATGCATGTTATTTTAAAAAAACACAAAAGCTAATGATTTGAAAGGGCTTGCCTTCAGGGAAGCAGATACTAAGGGTCGGGGGTAGACTTCTGGAGTTTTTTGCAACAAGCATTGTTTTCCTCTATAAAATATGTGCATGTGTAACTTTAATAAAAACTGGACAGTAAAAATAAACAAAAATCAGTTACAATAAAAAAGGAATTATCCAACACTTGCCCTTTGTCACTTCTAATTAATCATTATTAATAATAGTTGACTATTTGAGAGGACAGAAGAAATGCTGAACAAATTTGAGGAAGATGATAAATGCTGTGAGACATCTTAACAGTGCACGTTTTCTGAAGGCAGTCCTTGATGCGATGTAACTTCCAAGTTTGTATCATGAAGTGAGTTCTTTGTCGTTCTTCCATTAGGGAAATTAAGAGATTTTTTATTTTGAAGAAGGGAATGAGAAAAGCAGAATAATGTGATTCCTATGCAAACGTTTTGGTCCTTGTCAGATTCCCTGGGAGCTAGATTTGAGATGGAGATGTGTGTGCAGGAAGCTTATTGGAGAGTCCTCTGGGAATCAAACCTCTGGGGCGGAGAAGGAAGGCAGACGAAGCTGAGAAGAGTGGTCTCTTTCCCTCACTTATCTCCTCTCTTGCTTCCTCCCCAGGAAAAATGCCAAAGACTCGTGAGGCTTCGAAAGGAAACTGTTAGATGCAGATGTGAAATTACCAGAGGGCTACTACTTCTGACACGGGAAAGAAAAATATTCTCTCTTCAGTCTCCACTAATAAACCATCTGAGGGGTCCCCACTGGTCAAGGGGCTTGTGAAATTCCACCTGCTGACCTGTGGATGAAGTGTCTGAAAAATATTTTGTATGGTTCTCAACATTTCCTTTTAAGTTTTTAATCCCGCATTGAAAACCAAATTGAGCTATTTTCTCTAATTCACACTTTATTACATTCAACACTGGAATTTTAATGAAGGCAAAGATCAATATGAAGGTACATACTAATACTCCGATTTTTCTCACAACCTTGGGGCAGCAGAATGACATCTTGCAAATGAGGACATTGAGATACAAAGATGTTAAGAAACTTACTCAAAATTGCATCTCTCTTAAAAGTCAGAGCGATAACTCACCAGAAATCTCCTTCCATTTTAGAGATCCTTCCACTACACCATGACAGCCAAACAGCTCTGAGGACGAACGGATGCACTGGCACAGCTTCACTCAGAAAAAACAACCCACAGGCGAACATTTCCTATTTTACCCACCAGCCTGGTGCCATCCCAATGGACACACATAGGATCAAAGAAGTATAGAATAGTCATGTGACTGGGGGCTGGAAGCTACTTCAAGTGAACATCTGGTTGGGTCATTTGCTTTCAGTGAAATAAATTTACCATTATGTCCATTTTATTGGAATAGCAGTTGAGTCCCAAAGAGGATCAGAAAGTGCCGAGGACTTATAGTTACTAATGAAGGGACAACCAAGACCCAGGTTTCCTCTGCTCCCTGAGGCGAACTAGACCTGCAGGGTGACTCCTCACAACCACTTTGTGGTATAGGCAACAATCAGAGTATTTTAAACTGACTTGGCAATGTTTGGGGGAGCCCAGGAAGAGACAACCTCCCAAGAGATGGAGTGGACATCTGTCTACACACTATAGTAAGGGGCATCTGATTACTACTGAGAGACTGATTCTACAAACGGACAATAACCAGACCATAGATCTGACCGTAGATCTCTGACCTACAGTCTGCAGCATCCTGTCTGGGAAGCCAAACCACAACCTCCACAATGATGAGCCCAGGACAATCAGGACTTGGTTACTGACTGCCAGCTTCTCTATGTTTTGCCCACCCTTCCAACTCAGGGCCAGCCAGAGAAAGCCAAATGTGCTCCATAAATCAACCACATAAGATGCCCACTGCTAGTTGGCCCACCCGCAGCTTCCCCAGGCCAAAAACCTCCAATCAGAACATATCTGAAGCCTTCCCTTTTTTTTCCACTATAAATCTTCCCACTCTCCTCTCTGCCTTTAAGTCTCTGCCAAACACAAATGGTGCTGGCTGACTCCCTTGCTATTGCAAGCTCTGAATAAATAGCTTCTGTTTGTTCGCATTGGGTGGTCTTATTTCCACAGTTGTCCTGGAGGCTCCATCAAGAAGATGTAGTCTGCTCTGCCCATGGCAGCAGACCCCACCTTCAACCAGGTGTGGTAGCACGGAGGCCCTTCGCCTATTGCTGCTTGTGGCTTTTGAGTCCATGATGACATGGAAGTCAGCACCAGGTCTAAACGCCACTCTCTTACGTTGAGTGCCTCCGCTGTTTATTGTCAGTTTGGTGTTCAGGTTCTAAGTTAGTTCCCACTTGTTTGGCATCCTCTGTAGAATCAGGCCATTTGTTTTCATCTTTTTTGCTCTCTTTTGTGCTTCCCATTTGTGTTGTGCTGTCTTGTTTGCATTGTGTGTCATAAATGGAGAATCCAAAGGTTAGAACACAACCATAGACCCTATTAGCGTTTTTTTCAAGTCAGCCTCACAGACTGGTAAGTTTGTGGTTCTCACCAAACCAGTAGCCATTCAGACAAGCTTTGTTCTGGGTCACCAATAAAACTGGGTAAGGTTCTTCTTCTGTCTTGTCTGTCTTGATTTTTTTGTCCTGAGATCCTGGCTTTGATCTGGAGAGGATGTTCTCTCTGGTTTTCTGCCTTCTGGGGGGCATACATTTAGGGTGTGTGTTAGTCAACTGTCGAGTTGGGTCTGGAAAGACAGAGTTTCAACCAACTGTTGCCAGCTCTCACGGGATCGTCTAAGTCCACGTCATCTCCAGGAGAAACTCCTGCTTCTGACAGGTACTCTCATTAGGATTCTAATTCTTGTGACTTCTTTCCAAATGGCTGTTGGTTCACAACCTTGGGTGTTCCCCGGGTGAAATGTGAGACTGGCCCCTGCACACAAAGGGCAAAGAGAGACCGAAGAAAGAGGCAGACCACTCCAGACTGGGAGGGGCAGTTGTAATAAGCAAGGGAACTTCTTTACCAGGCTTGTCTTGGGCAGCCGCAAGTTGAGTAGATCTCCAAGTCAGCCTGCCGGAACCTTAAAAGGTTATATAGAGGCCTTATTGGGGTTCAATCACATATACCATCCAGTTGGGCTCAACAACATGCTGTTCTCTCAAGGCTGCTCCTTGAAGCGGCTCCTAGGGCAAGAACAGTAGGTAGAACATACATTCCAAGGACGGAGGAGGGGCGTGGAGCCTCCCATTGCCCAGGTTCAGCTCTGGGGTCAAGTGGACATTACATCCTGTTGACGACCTCCTCCAACAATGGTGTGTCTTCACCATAGATAACTTGGGTCTCCCGTGGCTGCTCTGAGGAGGTATTTGATGCGAGCGATGTTGTTCATTTGAAAGAGAATAAGGTTTCTCAGGTCCAGTGGATGATATTTTTTGATTGGTATACAGAGGCTCCAGATGAAATTCTGATTCAATCACTGCTTCACTAGAAATTCCTTTGGCCAAAGCTAGTGAACAATCTGGCAAACCTAAACACTCACAAACTAGACTCATTTTGCTACTAAGCCTCTGCCCTCCTCGTCCTCAGTTGCCTCTCTACATCCAGCTCTCCATCTCTTCCCTTTCCCTTCTGATCTCTCTCCTTCACCTGCATAGACTCCTCCCTTCTCTTCCCTTTGCCAGATCCCTGCCTTTTCCCAGCAACTCTCCTAGGACCTGGAAATACTAGCTGCCTATAAAGATCAATCCCGCCCGTGAACCAGTATGCCAGCAACTGTAAAATTTAAACCTCGGACGTGAGCTGAATTAAGAGCCACAATTAAGGAGTTCTCTGAACCCAGACAATACCAGCAACTATTCATAGAAGAATTTAGAAGTATTATGCATATGACCTTGGTGCACATAACCCTGGGTTACCTGAACTATATCAACTTGTACACAGAACCTCAGATGCTAAACCCATGGTTCCCCATGATAAAAAAAAAAAAACAAAAAAAAAACAACTGGATAATTCTGGTCGCATTAAATAAAACCACAGGGAATTGCAGCCAATGGCATCTCCACTTGCACCTACATAGTAAAAGGACCTCAAACAAATCAATCTGTGACTTTGTTAGTGTCCCTTTCTCCCAGAAAAAAAAAAAAGTTATTATAATCTATTGATTAGACCATAGGTAATTCTAAAATTGAATTCAATAAACTTCACAGGGCAATGAACCAAAGATTTGCTGCCTGGAAGAGACTAACGAAGATCCAAATCGCAATCTCACGAACGATTCCTTTTCCCCAGATCCACGTGCCATCACCGGGCACCACTTTCTTTGTGGGGAGGATGCCTGATTCTGTCTGCCTCGGAGTAGCACCTCATGCCCTTTAGAAAAAGCGTTCCAAGACTTGTCTGGAGCAGAGACCCCAGTTCTATAAATCACCAAGGCTGGGAATCCTAACTCAGACTTGAGCTCTCTGACACATGGTTATCCGACACTCGAGCTCTCACACTTGCTTTTTCAGACACTCTACCTTGGGGAATTACTGATTCATGGTTTACGTGATCAATCAGAGCAATTATACAAATAAAAAAGACTATAAGAAACTTATCAGTAACTCTGGCAGAAGTTATCAACAAGACCACCTCTGCCCTCGATGCTTGACCAGTCACGGCTCTTCAGCGCAAGTAGAGTAGACAGCAGCATGGCTCCAGATGCCCTGTTGGTTAGTCATGGGGGCGTTTGTATCATAGAGAATACTTCTTGCTGTGCTTGAATCAATGAAACAGGCAAGATAAATAGACTATGCATCATCTGAAGGAATAAAGCTCCTTGGCTTTCTAAGATTGATCCTCAAGGCCTATAGGGTTTGTTCTCTTGTCCTGGGTTGGACAACTGGGGTTCCTGGTGTTGAAACATCTTACAGGTAGTATTAATTGTTCTTGTTTCTGTCACAGTGGTCATGATGTTGGTCCACTGTATTCTCTCTAGTGTTTTAAGTGCATCTGCTCGGTCACTCTCTTGCCACAGGATCACCAATGATACAACCAAAAGTCAAGAAGATCTCTCAATACACTACGTGATGGAGACAACCGGACAATCCCCACAAGGTAAAGATCTGGATCTCAAGCATTCCCTGAGGTGGTCAACCTCTCAAAAGTGAGAGAATGACCAAGGAGGGGCCTGAGAGACTGAATATAGAAATGGATAATGGTCGGACTATATGTGATAATAGAACTCTGAGCCACAACCAGTTCAGGAAGCCAAATCACAGCTTCTGCAGCAAACACCACAGAACAGTCAAGACTTGGTCAATGACTGCCAGCTTCCCTATTTTTCATCCCTCCCTCCAACTCAGGACAGGAAAACAAGAGAAAGCCAAATGTGCTGACCATATCATTCATGTGATTAAAATCCATCTCTTGTGTGACTGCACATGACTTTCAAGCTTTCAGCTGTGCTTCTTAGCATATCTCATAAGTTTCTGCTGTCGTCAGCAGTCCTGTTCACTGCAAGTGATAGAAACCCAACTTGAGGTAGCTTAAGTAAAAAAGAGAATTACAGGTTCACGTAACTGAAAATAACAAGAGTGAAGCAGGATTCAGGCATACTTGGGTCTAGAAGCTAATGGGGTTTGTGCATGGTTCAAAGCAGGGAAAAGAAGCTAACATAATCTTCTGGGTGGGACCCCTTGGGTTACTCAATGTACTGTTGTGCTTTCTGCTGATTATGTGCAATTGGTATTGGTATTTCACGTGCTTGTACTGGGAGTGATCATAAAGTTCAGAGGAGATTATCTTGATGGAGAAGAGCCAGACATGCTAGCTCCCTTGGAGCTCTGCAACCCTCATAACAGCTTCCAGCTGTAAGTCTCTTTGATGATTACACCAATTGAGGCCTTTGACAAAGAGAGGCAGCCTCTACATGGAGACACCCCTTTGGTTTTTGCAACTGTTGCCCCTCTGAAAAGAGGCAACTAGAAGCAATTACTGGGCTCCTATGGAAACTGAATGCTCGATCTAACAAGGCCTTGGGACTCTTCGCTTGATCTTCTCATTTTGAGGAGGGTCAAGATGGACTCAATGACTAACGACGTAGGAAGGGCCCGACAAGCCTTGCTGGTCAAAGGCAAATGGCACATTCAAGAATGCAGCCAGCCTGGCCTCAGGAGTATCTTGACTTTACACGAAAATGTGGCAGCTATCTCTTTTGATTGACGCGGCCTGGATTGTAAAAATAATGACCACTTGTTTGAGACCACTGCCCATCCTGTCCCCCTAGATTAGACATGTGGGCCAAAGTAGAGGTTGTAATAGGTCTCTGTAAGTTTTGTAAAAATGTCCTTGTAATGGGGGAGGCCATGCACGTGTGTGGATAGGAGGTATGGGCAATCTCTGTACTTTCCTCTCAGTTTTGCTGTGAACCTAAAATTGCTCAAAAAAAATACTCTTGTCCCTCTTGTACCTGACCCTCCTGGATGAAAAGTCTAGATACAAGTAGAAGATGATTGCAAAGAAGACAAAGTTACAGCTACTGGTGTGGGACACACTGATTTTTTGGCAGCGAAGGGAACACCTTAAGATCCAAGAGGCACGGAAGAAGGACGTTAATGATCTTTATCTTTTGAAACTGCACCTGTAGCCCTCCTTCACAAAGCCTCTCCCAAGCTATTGCAAGTGCCTTCAATTTGACTGTTGAGTCTAACGTGCTCCACCAGACAGCTCTCGCCACTATTTGATGACCACTCCCTTCAATCCTGTCAAGGAGTCTATTGGAAACAGCACGGGACAGCCCTCGTTTCTGTACCTCCCAGGCAAAAAAAACCTGTTGACACCACTGGATGTCTTCTCCACTCCCATTTCTACAGTCATTACTCAGTCATTCAGGGGGGCAGGTGAATGCCACTCTACTGGTTATATGGACAAACTGGACCGGCTGGACTGACTGCCCTTAGGCAGTCTCTCCAAAAATAAGATCTAGACTCAATTATCTCTACTGGTTATATGGACAAACTAGACAGGCTGGACTGACTGCCCTTAGGCAGTCTCTCCAAAAATAAGATCTAGACTCAATTATCTCTACTGGTTTTATGGACAAACTAGACAGGCTGGACTGACTGCCCTTAGGCAGTCTCTCCAAAAATAAGATCTAGACTCAATTATCCAAACTGGACTGGGAACTCTAAAACTCACCAACCAGTTGGGAGGCCACGCTGGATGCACAGTCAACTTATGATCCTTGAGTGATGTTGGTCCCACTTGTGGGTCCCAACTATTATAAACAAGACTTTCTCTCCAGGGGCACCATTTGTGCCTGTGGGACTATACTTCTTGTGTGGAAAGTGGACATTAACTTGCCTCTTTCCCAAAAACATGTTGACTTCCTCGTTAGGGTTGGCCACAAGAGACCTTCGAGTATTCAAGGAAACACCACAGGCAGATCACGAAGCCCTCAGACAGCAGCAGAGAAGCAGAGATCTCCCCAAAATGAGGCTTTGTTACTTTGGGAAGCTTCCTGATGATGCAACTCACCCAATTAGAAAAGATGATTCAAAATTTGTCCCTGACTTTAGCTGAAGTGGTCACTGATACCACCTTGGCCCTGGAAGGCCCTCGGGTCATCTTCAGTTCACTGGCCGAGGTTGTAATGGGTGATAGACTTGCCCTAGACAGGTTCTTCACAGACCAGGCAGAGACTGTGCGGTCTCTAACACTATACCTGTGTTAATACCTCAGGCCAAGTGGAAAAGTCAACACAGAAACCAGAGGAGAAAGACATACGGGTAGGTGAGATCAACTCTGATGGCTTTTGAATTTATTCAGCTGGTTGTGTCCAGGGTCTTGGGGGGTGTGGTTGTGGTCAATACTGCAGGTTGGCCTCCTCCTCCTGCACTTGGGGTGCTGTTGGTAGTAGCCTTAATCAAATGCTGTGTGAGACAGATGGAATGGATTCAGTCCCAGCCTCTGTAAGTCAGATTAATCATAATGGCACATTCATGGGAAATTTCTCCATGAGTCTCTCATGTTTCTGAACATCTTGGGAGCAGGGCCATTGATAGTCTTTATTCCAGACTATCCTTTCGTCAAAGATTGTGTAGTGAATACTCTTGGAAGACAGTGATGGTGTTTCCTCGGGAGCAAAGGGCAGGTTTGCTTACAGCCTTGTAAGATAGACAGTGTTTCCCTCCGAGAGAAAAGTCAAGCAGGGTTGCTGCCTATTATAGGAGATTTGAGTGCCTCAAAGTCAGCTTCCTTCTCTTGCAATGCCATCCACTGTATATGTAGGTCCTTTACATTAACCAGTGGGAACTGGGACTCAGATTACTCCTGCAAAAAATTGTCAGGACTAGGGCTTTTGCTTTTGCTATGAGTAATACAGCCCTGTCTCAGATCCAGGCATGTTGTAACAACATCCACGAAACTGTTGCAGCCTAGTTTGTTAGCTTGTAAGTAAGATAAAGCCTTACACCCTTCATGGTTCTTAGCCATCATATTATCGAAATTCTAGATTTCCTTCTCCTGTATTCAATAACGCTTCTCAAGGAGATTGTCGGTAGTAAGAATGATACTTTTTTTTTTATTTTTTATTTTTTTTATTTATTTATTTTTTGTAAGAATGATACTTTTTATCCATTGAATTGGAGGAGTTAGTAGGGCGTCCAAGTGGAGATAACCAGCAGAGAGTTGGATATTGTGGCTTCTGCATGATATTAAACACATGGATTGGAAAAGTTTACCCAGGAAGAACACACAACATAAGTGGTGTGTCTGAGCGGCTCACACCTGTTCACAAGAGATAATTTTGTGCATATCTTCCTAATTCTATATTCAGTGACTTCATGTTGGTAGCTTGAGGTTGGCCATGCTGAGAGTATTTACCCAAGGAAATTAGCACATGCTGCAAATCAACCCCCCACCCCCCACCCCCACCCCGGCTGTGAGAGCTAGTTGTTATCAGCAAGCCCCAGACTACGGTGTAGCTGATAAACACTGAGGGCAGGTTTCTTAATCTATTTTCCTCTTCTCTGAAATGTGGAGAATAATTGTACCCATATCATGGGATTGCTTAGAAGATTAAATAAGAGAATCTGTAAAACATGCAGCATAGTCTTGGTACATATTGTATTTAATCGAATCTAAGATTTTACAAAATTGAAGATGCAGCATGCTCTTACCTCATAGATCCAAGAAAGAAAAAAACACCATGAATTAAACTATGCTTTCTTACCACATTGATTGTAAGACACACCTCAACTTTAGAGATGGACAAATGTGAAAAACGTCTGTCT
This sequence comes from Equus caballus, assembly GCF_041296265.1. NCBI lineage: Eukaryota > Metazoa > Chordata > Mammalia > Perissodactyla > Equidae > Equus > Equus caballus. The sequence continues at coordinate 7,430,075 of NC_091692.1, read as the reverse complement.
TTGAATGAATGGACTACAGAAGTGTGCTTATAACATGCTTCACTGACAGCATATTATCACTGTGACTAGCCAAAATGTGTGTGCATGCAATAAAAAATCATTTGTCTCGTTCTACCATTTTAATCATCGATTTATTCAAAATTTCTAACAAGAAAAATACTAAGAAATCAGATAGTTTGTATTAATGAATGCACAGCATAAAAGTAGGAGAGAAGGAGAAGATTGGAAATATGACTGTTTTTCACAATAAAACCAAACAGAATTCAATGAGTTTTGAATTTCAAAATCTTTTTTTTTTTAAATGAAGATTTAAACATACAAGAAACATTGGTGGGACTGTATCATAATATTTGGAATCATAAACAAGTGAAGACAAAGTTAGGAGTTCTCTGAACAATTGACCCCAGTTTCAGGAAAGCATGTAAACTGGCATGAAAAGTGAGGGGAGCTCCAAGGCGCTTGTTTAGCTAATTACGTGTGTCCTCAGAAAAGGGTAGGGAACTGGTAAATAATGACAAAGGAAGGGAATTGGCTGAAGCGTAATTACCTCAAGGCTGTGGGAATGAATTTATATTGTATAAAGAAAAATTCCTGGAAATCAAAGAATACAGGCTCCCAAACTTGGAGAGAGAAGAGAAACGACTATGTTTGTACAAAAGAACTTCAAAGAGAAATGTGGTTTGTTTTCTTTTATACACCATTGCAACTAAAAATAAAGTATAAGAGCCTGCCACAACCATGTGAAGAGTTTGCAGCTGTTACACAGAATACAGAGTTTTAAGCAGGCTGTAAAACACAGCGACCTTCAGCAAAACTTTCCTCCAAACCCCTTAGAAACGATCTCTGCTTCCCTTTCTGGAAGCCTAATGTGCAGCACCAGAAGATCTGGCTTTTGACCTCAAAATAACTCCAGAGCTCAGCTCACCGTTTCCGGATTCATTTGCCTAAATGCACACTTGCCAGCTGACCACAGCTGAGGCACCCTGCTGGAAGCAGTGTGCAAATCGCTTTTCAGACCAGGATGGGAAGGACACTCCCAAAGCCCCGTGTAAAGGACAGGGTGTGAAGTTTTGAATCAGGGAACGTATTTCCGGGCTGTCATTTAGACGTGCGCCTTGGGCAGAGCAGACTGCGAGCCCCAGAGTTCTTATCAGAGGAAGGGGAGAGCAAAGCTTGCCTTTCTGGGGTCATGAGACTCCTGGAAGGATCAAGATACACACTTAAAAAGTGCTTTTTAAGCTGTAAAAGTGCTTCACAAATATAATAAATGAATTATTGTCAGTACTACCATGGTTACTCTCATTTGCCCTGCAGAGATGCGAAAATGGCAGTCACCATTTCACTGTATTATGAACTTGGGACAGAATGCCACACAAAATGATTATTTGTTAATGAAGGTATAATAAAATGTCTTCTTAAAAAACCAAACAAGGGAGCCGGCCCCGTGGCTGAATGGTTAAGTTTCCGCACTCTGCTTCAGTAGCCCAGGGTTTCACTGGTTCCGATCCTAGGCGCAGACATGGCACTGCTCATTGGGCCACGTTGAGGTGGCGTCCCACATGCCACAACTAGAAGGACCCACAGCTAAATATACAGCTATGTACTGGTGGGATATGAGGAGAAAAAGCAGGAAAAAAAAAAAAAGAAGATTGGCAACAGTTGTTAGCTCAGGTGCCAATCAAAGGGGAAAAAACCAAACAAATGTTTAAGATAGAAATTTCACTACATTTTTCTATTAAAAGATCTAAAGGAATGCTAGAAAAATCATGGACTTCTAATTCAAACAGACAGGCATTTGAACCTGGATGTAATATCTTACTAGCTGTGTGATGGTGGGCAGGTCACTTTTAACCTCTCTGAGTTTAGGGAGCTTCACTTCCAAAGCTTGTTGTGGCATTCCACCATGTAAAGTGCCTAGCCCAATAAATTCCAGCTTCCTCCCTCTGCTCAAAGATACTTTTTCTTTTTCTTTACATGCTGCAGGGAGCTTGGGAAGAGCTTGGTGGGGTTATGGGCAATGCTTTAGGGTTGACAGCATTTATTCCACTCTTTCTACGTATCAGGCACCGTGTTGTCCTCAATAACAGTTGTCACTTAGTCCTTACACAGTCCTGCAGGGAAGATGTTAATGTTCTGTGTCAGTTTCCTATTGCTCCTGTAACAAAGAACCACAGACAGTGGCTTAAAACAACACAAACTCATTCTCTCACGGCTCCGGAGACCAAAAATCTAAGATGGGTCTGCAGGGCTGCATTCCTTCTGGAAGCTCTCGGGGAGAGCCATTTTCTTACCTTTTCCAGCTTCTAGAGTGTGCTCATCTTCCTAGGCTCCTGGCGTCTGCTCCCACGGTCGCATCTCCTCTCCCTTCCTGCCTCCCTCTTTCCTGCATCAGCATCCTTGTGATGACACTGCACCAGCCCGGATAATCCAGAATACTCTCCCCGTCTCAAGATCCTTAATCACAACTGCAAAGTCCTGTTTGCCATGGGAGGTAACACGCTCCCAGGTCTGGGGGATGCAGATGTGGCGATCTCTGCGGAGTCTTCTCTCTGTCTACTGCACAGGCCTATTTAACGAATGAGGCAGCGGATGCCTCTCAGGTTCTGAGTCTCCACGGCGACCTCTGACCTTTACTGTGCACCCAGAGGCACAGACTGCCATGTGGTATGAGCACATGTGTTTCATTTTGGGTGTGGTTATTCTATTGATGGTGGCAACAACATTTGATCCATAAGGATCAGATGTGAATTTATTTCTTGCGTTGTCTTGAGCCCAGCAGCCCTATTTACTATCTTCCATCCAACTGATGACCTTCAGGAAAAAATGAGTATCTCGTTGGCACTGTACCAGCTGTTACTGAGAATTAAACAAAGGCCTAATTCATTGTCCCGGAGGGAATTTTCAAGACAAACAGTACAAAAGTACAAATGTGGATGTGTCAAATAGAAGCCCAGTGGGGACTGCTGTACCAACCGGGAAGGAGGATTAGCATATTCCTTGATTTGGAATTGCGTTGTGGGTGTTCTGTAAGGGAAGTGATGACTTCCTCCAGTTAATCTATCTTATTTACTTAATACTTATCGATTGAGGCTGACCTTGCTTTAAATTTTTAGAGTTTGGAGTTTAAGCCTACTCGTTTCCCTCACTAGAAACTGGTGAAAACTATTCGCTAGGATTGGAGTTTAGAGGGACAGGGAAGCAACTCCCCCAGTGAGGAGTTGGCTCACATGAACTCTTCATCTCTGGCTTTTGCCATTTTGAGGCAGCTTTCTTTCTGGTAAAAATATTGATGCTATTTACATCTTGCGGGGAGAAAGCCTGAAGGGAAAAGGAAGAATACACAGGGATTTGAGGTTTCAGCAACTGTGGGGCTTCAAGAAAAGGAAATAATCAGAGAAGAGATAGGGAAGAAGAGAGAAAGGGAGAAGGAAGCAGGGAGAAGGGATCTATGGATGGAGAAGAGTAGAAGGAAATCCAGCAGAACAGCAATAGCTGCCAGCTTCTATTAATGAGAAGAAAGGGATCACAATTTCACTCCTCTTTGGAGCACTTTTGATTTTTTTTAATTTAGTAGGAGCTAGAATGAGACGCTTTTAGGTGATCAGGTCATGGGACTGTTGTCTAAGATGCTGGACATCTATTTATCACTTTTGATGCAGGTTAACTGACTTCCCCCAGGCTGGTCTCCGGCTCCTAAAGTTAGGATGAGAATATTTTTGGAAGGAGGGAGGGAAGGTAAGAAGGGAGGAAGAGAGAGAAGGCGGAAGACAGGGAGAGAGGGAAGAAAAGACTGCTTTGCTGAGGCTGCTGGTCAGGTGCTCAGCTGGCTGAGTGGCCTTTGACCTTTGGAGAACAGCTCGAATCACTGCTCCCATGTCAGTTTCCGGAACATTCGGATTGCACGTGCGAATTTGAAAGTGCATGAAATACATGCGGATGTGGATGAAAATGTGCCTTTGACCAGGGCCTCTGAAACCATGTGTCACTCAGGGAAACAGGAAACTGAACTTCAGACCAGGGAGAGAAACTGAGCCCCCGGAGTCCTCCTGTCAAGGTCGATGGGCTGCCCCATTTTTGCTGGCAGTACCACTTCGGTGGATTCAGAAAAACGCCGTGTCTCAGAGGTGGGAGGAGTCAGGGAAAGCCACATGTGAAAAAGAGAAAGTGCCTCCTCCACGTTCAGTACAAATAATGAGGCCATTATTTGGTCATCTGGTCGAATTTGAAGTTTCTCTCTCCCTCTGTCTGTGGTTTTCTTTCTCCAGTTCATCCATGTTTATGGCTTTGAAAATAATTAATGCCCTTGATTCCAACTCCAGCACAAAGCTCTTGTTTATATACACCCCACACTGCAATTCTATATTCACAATTCAATTACATTTCTGTCTGGCAAAATTTTTGCTCAGCTCTTCACGCAATTCAATAGTAATATATTATCCACTGAAAAATAGACGAGTGATTATAACAAACAGTTTTACTTTGGGTGATACCTCATGTCTTTTGCTAGATCTTAAGTGTCCATCTTTCAGTCCTTTCTCTACATAACTAGGATAAAATGTTCCAGAAGAATTAGCTAACAGCCCACGGGCTTCACCTAATTTCGTTTGAGAAGATTGATCTTAATTGGCGTCTGTACCAGCATACTTACTGGTTTGTGAAACTGTTCCCTTATGTACCAGAAACACAACAAGTGAAGAACAGATTGTTATCATTTTTCTCACATGCATCACTGCCAAAAATGAAATATTTATTATGTATTTCACAAAGATTTTTTTTTACTGACAAAAATCATTAGCTATGGAAATTTACTAATAGGCACAAATCTTGTAGGAAACTTCTTTTTTAAAAAAAAAAACATTTTTGCCCTTCTATTTGTTGACATTTGGTGAGGAGGGAGTGACATCTTTTCCATCTAAATATTGACCTAGTCCTCTGAGTGGATTTGAGCTGTTGGCCATTAAGGAAGAATCCTCTGGGGTCTAAGAAGGGGTGTCAGGGATTTGCCTCCTTGGCGACAGAGAAAAAAGCTTCAGAGTGACTCTTCTCCATTCATTGTGTCTCCTCAGCAGATTCTCTAGAAGTAAACTCATAAGGTAACCACCATTTTGAGGCCTACAATGAGCCAGACTGTCCTACACCCCACACACAAGTTATTTGATTGACTCCTCAAAGCAATTCTCTGAGGTGAATAATATCCCTATTTTACTTTTTTTTTTCTTTTTTGGGTGAGGAAGATTGGCCCTGAGCTAACATTTGTGCCAGTCTTCCCCTATTTTGCATGTGGGATGCTGCCACAGCATGGCTTGATGAGCAGCATCTAGGTCTGTGCCCAAGATCCAAACCTGTAAACCCTGGGCCACCGAAGCAGAGCGTGCGAGCTTGGTTTCCCTGGCAGTCTTGGTTTACCCTGTTGTCCTGGAGAGATTATTAATAACACCCCCTTTCACTCTCAGAAGTGTCCTGGTTTGGATAATAAATTATATGGTCACCTTTTTAATAACAACTTATTAACAACTATGCCACAGGCTGGCCCCCCCGCCCCGATTTTACTTTTAATTCATACATTTAGGCCTCACCAGTCTTTCATTATAAGTAGGGTTGTGATTTTATTTTATGTTCTTTTTTTAATTCTTTTTTTTTTTGATTGGCACCTGAGCTAACAACTATTGCCAATCTTCTTTTTTTTTCTTCTTCTTCTTCTTCTCCCCAAAGCCCACCAGTACACAGTTGTATATTGTAGTTGTGGTCCTTCTGGTTGTGCTATGTGGGAGGCCACCTCAGCACGGCCTGACGAGTGGTGCCATGTCCTCGCCCTGGATCTGAACTGGCGAAATCCCGCACCGCCAAATCGGAGTGCACAAACTTAACCACTGGGCCACAGGGCCAGCCCCCAGGGTTGTGATTTGAAACGCTCAAGTTCTGACACTTTGAGCTCCCTCTGACTAGGGACGAGCAACGACCTGTCGCACGTTGCCTCAGTATCTGGCGAGCGTGTCCGGTGACAGTCTTGTCCCCGCCCTGGAGCAGCTCCAGTTCTTCTGCTCCATCTTCCCTGTAAAGCCGACGGCACAACAAGCTGACCTCAGCTGCCGGGCCCAGGGGGAGCCTGAGCAGGGGAGAAGAGGCGGAGGAGGAAGGAGAGGAAGAAAAGAAGAGGCAGTCTTCACTGAGTGTTCACGTGTGTCAGGCAACATGCTGTGGGCTTTGCCTGCATTACCCGCTTGTCCTCACAGCAGCCGTATGAAATGAATCCTGTTATTTTCCCCACTAAAAGAGAGAGGCTGAGGAACACGTCCAGCGAGCAATTGGCAGGCATCCATCACACGTTTAGGTTTGCCTCCTCCCACGCACTTTAACTGCCGTGCTAGAGCTGGTACTACGGCACTGTTGCTAGATTATAGTAATAGATTCATCGTCAAATACATGCTCTTAAATAGACGTTTCGTTTAATTCTGCCACAGAATCGTAAAAGCCTGTACAAGCCCTGTTCAACATAATTGTCTTCGTCTCCTCCGGCTGCCATAACAGAACATCACCAACTGAGTGGTTCAAACAACAGACAACCGTTTGTCACAGCTCTGGGGACTGGGAAGTCCAAAATCAAGATGCCAGCCCATTTGGTCCCTCACGAGGGCCGGCCTCTTGGTTCGTAGCTGGCTGCCTTCTCGCTGTGTCCTCATATGGCAGAGAGAGGAGCGTGGAGAGGGAGCTCTCTGTGTCTCTTCCTATAACGGCACTAATCCCATTGATGGGGGCTCTATCCTCATGACCTAATCACCTCCCAAAACCCCACCTCCTGATACCATCACACTGGGGGTTAGGGCTTCAATATAAGAATTTTTAGAGGACACAAACATTGAGTCCATAACACTGATGAATATAGAAAACTATTTAACAAGAGATGTGTGTGTCTTCTTTCACATTAGAATGATTTTGTCCTTCATAGTCTTACCAATGTGTATGTTATTAAATGCCTTAGCTATTACAAACGTGAATTCGTTCCAGGATAATCAGTCATGTGCCTTGGTTTCCCTGGCAGAGTCTTGGTTTACCCTGTTGTCCTGGAGAGATTATTAATAACACCCCCTTTCACTCTCAGAAGTGTCCTGGTTTGGATAATAAATTATATGGTCCCCTTCTTATTAACAATACTTCAAAAATATACTGGTAGCTTCAAAAGTTGTCAAAACTTTTGAAGCTGGGTGATGGGTGTATGGAGGTTTAGTTTCCACAATAAAAATCTTATATATGTTTATAATTGTTTTTTATAGTTGTAGTTTAAACAAATACGGAATATTAATTTATTTTAAGTTCAAGCAATTGTCTCTCTTTCAAATGTAAAAATATCATTAATGAGGCCAGAATTTATAATTCTTGTTTCATGTACAAAATTGTGTTCTTGAAGAGTTGTAACTGAAAAGCACGCAAATCGAACTATTATAATTGAGAAGTTTTTGAGTGAATTAGGAGTATCTGTTATGTTAAAAGACTAGAAGAAATCCTGTCACTCAAAAAGGAATCTCTTTGTAAAAGGATCATGAATGTTTTGATTTTCCTTCTGGGCAAAGGTATATGTTACATAGCCCAAGAGGCAATATAGTTTACACAGTTTTTTCATCTGTAAAACAAGAAAAATAAAACTACCAACCTAGAAAGTCGTTGCGAGGATTAATTTTTAAATTTCATGTAAAGAATACAGCTTGTTGCCTGGTATACAGTAAGAACTCAGTAAATGTTACTATTTATATCAGCTACTGCCAAAATTTTTATTTATGGCAAGGTGATGTATTATGTCAAGTCAAGTGTCGAATGACAGCAGCAACGAAACACTCTTCGAACTCACTCCTTTTTACTACCCTACATTGTTGTAACTGAAAACAGAGACTCAAAATACGTAACATGCCTGAATGGGCAGTGTTGGAGTAAAAACTGTGTCAAAAAGATACTTAAACTAATTTTACAGTCCCTCAGTAATTCATCTAGTCAGAAGTCAGTCATGAACTATTTTTACTGAATGCCCAGTATGTGCAAGCTCAGACCTCTGCCATGAGGCCAGGCAAAGTGCGCAACCTGACCGTCAGAGACAGTGGAAAACCGATAAGTTCACGATGTCACAGTCTAGGTTTACTTGGGGGGAATTAAGAAATCCTGGTTAAATTATAAATCCTCTCGTTAATCAGTAATATACCTTTTCACCCTGGCCAGCCGTAGAGTTGTTTTCCACATGTTTTAGCAAAGACCAAAGATGTCTCTGATGTATTTTCACTTGTATATTTTCTATGCCTGGAGGTTTAATACAATCTATGAAAAATCTTTCTTTTGTTCTTTTCGTTCTCTCTCAAAGCTTTAGGCCTTAGGACCTTTGAAATAAATCACTACTGAATTCATTGACTTAGGCATTCCAACAGAACAAAGGGGACTTCAGAGATCAGACAGAGCATTCAAGACATTTGGAATACTATTTTTCCCCAGAGTGCCCATTTTTTTCTTACCGGAATAGCAACAGTTAACAATACTCTTGCAGAAGAATTACCATCGCTTTGTTGCAAACAAACTAAAAGCTTCCCCCTCTCAAAATCATTTTATATATATAACACGTTAGCATTTCACCATTTAAACAATACCTACTGGTCAAAAAAAATGTAATGATAAATAGCATAATTTTATATCACTTGCTTTCGCCCTATGTCATGAGTACTTTTCAAACAACACATATACTCAAGTATATTAAGAGTTAAACAAGATCTAAGTAATTAAAAATATTTAATGAATTTTCCTGAATATGCAAAACAAACACTTTCACCTATTTCTGAAATGATTACAGCCTTTCAGAAAGCAAAATCAGGAGAAAATAAGCACACACCTGTGGTGTTATGCATTCAATAGCTGCTTGTTGCTAAATATTCTCTTTTGGTTTCTCGATCAATAAACAGCAGGAAGCTCTCGGTGTCTATTAGCATGTTTTCAGTTGCAGAACAGAAAGCCCAACTCAGGCTGGTTAACAATAACTAGAACTGATTGGCAATAGCAATAATTAATTTAAAGGGAGGGCAGCCTTCGGAACGGTTCGATCTAGCAACTCTGTGATATCAGAAGGACCCGGTTAGGGAGACAACAAAAATGTCTTCTCCTTCTACACACTCTTTTCTTTCTCAGAGTCCTACTGTTATCATGTACACCATCCCATAGCCATGCATCCTGTCTAGAACTGAGCCTGCCAATAGATGGTATGGTTTCCAACAAACCCTAAAACCCTTTTAGCCTCAAAAATCTCACTAAGCTACCATTCTCTAGAATAATATTGCCTTCGCAAGAGCTTGGTCAAAAAAATTCTGCATGGTATTGGGAGCAAAGAATCCTGTCTCAGAGGATTACTGCGACTATCCCACTGCATAATTATGGGACTTATGGCAAGCTAGTGACTTCAATGATTTTCCATTTCCTAATCTGTAAAAGGGAGCTTACGAATACTGTGCTCCTAGGCCTTATGAAGAATCTCTAGCATAATCCCACAGCACACATGTTACTCAATGATAATACCTGAGGAGCATTTCTTGAATGCCTGTGGCAAGCCGGGTGCTGACCTCGTGTCTGTGGCTCATCCCATCTACCAGGGCAAAGTAGAGTAGGACTCAAAGCCTAAAATACTTACTATCTGGCCCTTATGGAAAAAGTTTGCCAACCCCTGACCCGGAGAAGGAAGCTTGGCTACAAGAGCTGCAGTTTCACCAGGAGTCTTGTTTTTCTGGATCACTGGGGAAAAAGGAGAACAATTTAGGAGCACCCATAGTTTGACCCAAAAGATGTCAATCAGAGTCCTGAGGGGAAACAGACAGCCATTTGCCCTTATGTGATTTGAGGAGGGGTTATTTACAAAGGTGTGCATTTAGTTCTGCGGCTCACCACCTGAGGGGGTGAGGGGAGGGAGCAGCTGTAAGAACAGGGAGAAGAAGACTATGTCTGGTTAGCGGCCCTGAGAGAAATGAGGACTTCCAGCGGAGGGACACAGCCAACTCGAGGAGACCTTGCAGGAAGGGAGGCAGGGGAATAAATACCCTGACTCTGCCTCCCTCTTTCTTCCCCTTTCTTCCTGGGACTCCTCCATGGCTGAACCCAACCACAGTGACAGAGGACTTGAGAACAGTTCATCGTGGTCCTTACCCTTCAAGCTCTTGGGCAAAGAGCAAGGTGGAGAAGGCTGGACACTGGATATGGCAGAGCAAATAGAAACCATGTGGCACAGACAGCTGTCTTGGGGGTGTCTGTGAGCAAAATGAAGAAATGCTGCGGTATGACAGACTGCCACTCAGGCTTCTCTTGCAGGGTCTCCAGACAGAATGACACCCTGGCAGCAATGAGCACACCTGGCATCTGGATCTTGGTTTCTAAATACCCTCCTCCAATAAAAGGAATTGGGGCTCCTTAGAGAAATGGCTGTCCCGAGGGCCGGAACAGGGAAGATACAAGATGAGCCTGGAGCATCTTGTTTTGCTAGAGAGTAAGGAAGAGCTGAAACAGTGAAGGGGACATGTTGAACGGCCACGGGAGTTAGCTCGAAGGGGCTCCCACTGGCAAACTCCGACATAATTTGGACATCAAACGACAACGGTTCAGATTGAACCTCAGAATAAATTAGGAGTCCATGAACACATGGTGATATAGATAAATAAATGAGGAGAAAGGAAAGTCCTACCAGACAGTAAAAGCCTTAAAATTCATCCCTATGAAGTACCCATTAATTACTTATTAATCAGTGAACACCATTAGTTAATTTTATAGTGGAGAAACTTGGCAAATATCACATTACCCAAGCGACAAATGTTAACGTCATCAACAACGAGACAAATTGTGTGTCCCTCATATGATGCAATGAGAAAAACGCACCATTCCTTCTGCGGTGTTCCTTACAAAAATGCGTAAATCGTGAAGAAATAGACTAACCCAAACCAAGCGATAACTAAGTGATTACCAGCCTGTACTCTTAGATGATGGGGTAATTAAAGATAAGGAAGTCTGAGAAACTGCTGGAAGGAAACTAAAGACAGATCACAAGTAAACACAACACATGACTTAGCCCTGGATCCTGGACCTCTGAGGGACATTCCGGGGACAATACTCAGATCTGAGCGAGGGCTGCAGTTAGAAGGGGCTGTTGAATCGTTATTAATTTCCTGATTTGACGGTGGCACGATGGCTATGTAGGAGATGTCTTTGCTTTCTTGGGAATACACACTCACACACGAAGGGGTAATAGGACATCACGTCTAAAACTTATTCTTAAATACAGGGAGGAAGAAAGGAGTGTGTGTGTGGAGAAAGAAAATAAGGCAAATGTGGTAAAATGTTAACAATTGGGGAATCTGGGTGAAGGGTAAACAGGAGCTTTTCATGCTATTTTTCTAACTTTTCTGTACATTTGAAGTCATCTCAAAATGAAGAGCTAAAACATACTTTAAAATGCGGCTGCCTAGACAGCAGCCAAGATCACTTTAGTCAGAACTTCTGGGGGGAGGGCTCAGGCTCGCAGCTTGAAAGGCTCCGGGTGAGGCTCACCCACAGGAGGGCGGAGCGGCGTCCTCAGAGCAGCCCCTCGTCCCTCCCTCGGCAGGTCTCCCCACTCCTCAGCTTGCAACAGCAGCAGCAAGCACTGCCTGTTGGCTGATAACGTGCCACACCCTGGACTGGGGACCTTGGACAGAGAAAGGAGCGACACCCACGTGGTCCTTGGCATATGGCAGAAGCAGAGTGTCCTCAGAGCAGGCTGGTGTCGGGTCCTCTGCCTGCCAACTGTGCCTGAAGTTGGAGCCGAGGCATCACCAGCCTTGAGCCCTTTCCTCGCCGTCAAAGGAAGGAGGGGCACATGCTTTCTAACACAGGGCTCTGGGCCCCATCCCTCCCTCTGCAGGGGGCTTGGGCAAGCCAGGCATTCTGAGGGGCTCCCCTTGGGCTTCCTACCCCCCGCCCCCATGGCTGCATTACCTGGTCTGTTCCTCCTCTTCTCTGTTCTCATTTGTCGCCACCTGTGAGTTTAACGTTTTGCCCGTGCATTTTAATTTCATCATGATTTTATGTCACTTAACTTCTATGTTTTAATCTTTTATCTAATTGGATAGATATCATTCTAAATATTTCTACTTTATTCGATTTTATTTATTTATTTTTATTTTTTATTTTTGAGGAAGATGAGCCCTAAGCTAACATCTGCTGCCAATCCTCCTCTTTTCGCTGAGGAAGACTGGCCCTGAGCTAACATCCGTGCCCATCTTCCTCTACTTTATATGTAGGATGCCTGCCACAGCATGGCTTGCCAAGCAGTGCGTGGGTCCACACCCGGGATCCGAACCAGAGAACCCCAGGCCGCCAAAGCTGAACATATGAACTTAACCACTGCGCCTCTGGACCAGCCCCTGATTTAATTTTTAATATATCTTTTTTCAGATTAAAAATTCATGGTTAATGTAAAAATTAAAACTGTGCTGAAATATATAATGTAGAAAGCAAACTTTCCCAAACCCCATCAGCAGAGATAATCGTTGTTACAATTGATGTCCATTCATCTAGATTTGGGTGTGTATATACATATGTATAAATATATTTTAGTGAGATTAATAGTAAGAGAAATGGTACTTGACTTAACATACCATTTTAAAATTTTTCCTTTTTTCAGTTAATAATATGTCTTGGGAAATGAAAATAGGATATCAAAAAGATATCTGCATTACCATGTTTATTGTGGCATTATTCACAATAGCCAAAATATGGAAACAACCTAAATGTCCATCAACAGATGAACGGATAAATAAAATGGAATATTATTCAGTCATGAGAAAGAAGGAAATCCTGCCTTCTTCAACAGCATGGGCAGACCTTGAGGGCATATGCTAAGTGAGAGAAATCAAACAGGAAAGACAAATACTGTATGATCTCAATTATATATGAAATCTAAAAAAGATGAACTAGGGGCTGCCCCGTGGCCGAGTGGTTAAGTTCGTGCGCTCTGCTTTGGCAGCCCGGGGTTTCTCCGGTTGGGATCCTGGGTGAGGACATGGCACCGCTCACCAGGCCATGCTGAGGCGGCATCCCACACGCCACAACTAGAAGGACCCACAACTAAAATATACAACTATGTACTGGGGGGCTTTGGGGAGGAAAAGCAGGAAAAAAGAAAAAGAAGATTGGCAACAGTTGTTAGCTCAGGTGCCAATCTTTAAAATAAATAAATAAATAAAAACAAAAAAGATGAACTCATAGAAACAGAGAGTAGAATGGTGGTTACCAGGGGCTTAGGATGGAGGAATTGGGGAGATGTTGGTCAAAGGGTACAAACTTCCACTTAAAAGGTGGAGAAGTTCTGGGGATCTAATGCCCAGCATAGTGATTATGCTCAACCATACCATGTTATATACTTCAAAGTTGCTAAGAGAGGCCAGCCTGGTGGCGCAGCGGTTAAGTTCGCACGTTCTGCTTCTCAGCAGCCCAGGGTTTGCCAGTTCGGATCCCAGGTGCGGACACGGCGCCGCTAGTCAAGCCATGCTGTGGCAGGCGTCCCATGTATAAAGTAGAGGAAGATGGGTACGGATGTTAGCTCAGGGCCAGTCTTCATCAGCAAAAGGAGGAGGATTAGCAGCAGATGTTAGCTCATGGCTAATCTTCCTCAAAAAAAAAAAAAAAAAGTTGCTAAGAAACTAGACCTTAAATAGTCGCATCATAAAAAAGAAATGATACTTACGTGATGTGATAGCAGTCTTAGCTAACATTTTGGTGGTAATCATACTGCAACATACAAATGTATCAAATCAACAAACTGTGTACCTTAAACTTATACAGTGTTATATGTCAATTCTATCTCAATAAAAAAAACCCTGAAAATTTTCTCACACATTCAAATAGTATACATAATACAAATATAATTATGTACTAAGATATTTATTAGGATTAATACTAATTAAAATTAATTAGTATTAATGGGACTTGACTGTTCATACCATTTTGAAGCTTGGTTTTTTTTTTCCAGTTAAATATATGTCTTAAAATCTTTCTGGCATTCATCCATTCAAAAAACACTAACATCTATTGTATGGTAGTCATTGTTCTAGGTGCTGGAGAGGCAGCAGTGAAAAAGATGATGTCCTGAACCTCAGGGCACAAGAGTAGAAGGGGAATAAAGAAGACAAGTACATAAATAGGTAGTAAGTGCTACAAGGAAAATAAAACCCAGTAAGGGGGTAGAGATGAGAGGAGAAGTTTATTCTCGGTTGGTCATGAGAGGCATCTCCTCAAGAAGATGAATTGGAGCGGATAACTAACTAGTAAGAAAGTCAGACCACGTGATGATCTGGGGAAGGGCATTCCAGGCAAAGGGAATAGCTGGTGCTAAGTGCCAGAGATGGGAGCACGGTTGGCTTGTTCAAGGAACCCAGAGAAGACCAGTGGGGTTGGAATGGAGCTAGCAGGGAGGGACAATGGTGGGTGGTAGGAGAGGTCACTAGGCGCCATGGTAAGAGGTTTGCAATTCATTCTAGGTACAACAGAAAGCACTGAAAGGTTTTAAGCAGGGATGTGATGGGAAATTATCGAGGGTTTTACGGGATCGCTCTGGCTGTTAAGCAGCTGATCGACCGTAGGGGAGCAAGAACAAAAGCAGGGGGGCCAGATAGGAATCCATTTCTGAGAGAAGCTCTGAGTCTCTGAGGTTCCAGTGGTCAGATTCAAGTTATACATTGAATGCAGAACTCATGGGATACACAGATGGATTGAACGGGGGAGAAATGTCACGGCGAGGGAGAGAGAAATCAAGAATGACTCTGGGCTTTTGCCAGGAGTTGTCCTTAACATTCGGATGACTGTTGGCAAGACCGGCTGAGATGGGAGAGACTGGCGCTCAGGCTTTGAGAGGGAAAAGCGGAGAAAATGAAGAACCCTTATTTGGATATAAGGACTGACTGACCTATCATACATCAGCATAGAGATTTTAGACAGATGGTGGGTTCCCCCAGGGGAGATGAGAGGATAAACCTCCAGGTTGGAAAACATAGGTCTAGAAGTCATCAACATAGGGATGTTATTTAGAGCCACGGGACTGGGTGAGGTCCTTTTGGAAGAGAATATAGGTACAGAAGAGGAGAGAGCCTGGATCCCTGATCCCTGGGGCTTTCAACATTTACAAGTGGGAAAGAGCAGGAAAGTGGTGAAGAAAGAAATACCAGGAGTGCGTCTCATAAAGATATACTCAAACACCTTTGACAGAGAAAGTGAGAAGAGGACTAAGAATTGTTAGAGGTTTCGGCAAGATGGAGGTCAGTGGAGATCTGGACAAGGTAGTTCCAAAGAGTGATGGGGGTAGAAGCTTGAGTCAGATGTTAAAGAGAAAATGGAAGATGAAGTAGAAGCGTCTGGGAGAGAAAACACTTTTGAGGAGTTCTCTCTAAAGCTAAGCAGAGGATGGAGCAATTGGAAATGAGCTGTCAAGGAAGAGTATTGTTTGTTTTTTAAATGACAATGATGACATCATGTTTTATTTTACTTTATTTATTTGTTTTTTTGAGGAAGATTAGCCCTGAGCTAACATCTGCTGCCAATCCTCCTCTTTTTGCTGAGGAAGACTGACCCTGAGCTAACATCTGTGCCTGTCTTCTTCTACTTTATATGTAGGACACTTGCCACAGCATGGCTTGCCAAGTGGTGCCATGTCCACACCCAGGATCCGAACCGGCGAACCCTGGGCTGCCAAAGTGGACCATGCACTCTTAATAGCTGTGCCACTGGGCCAGCCCCCTTTTTAAATGAGATGCTGCTTTGGATATCCTTGTACATTCCTCTTTGTACACATATGTGACTTTCTGAAGGATAAATTCTAAGTATACTTCTTGGTCAAAAGATATAAATAGTTTAAACGTTATTACATATTGAAAAATTGCCTTCCAAAATACTTCATTTTTTAATGTTTAAAATTGAGTTTGGAAATATTAGCTCTAACCATCTAACCTGTTGTCTTTTTAGTCTCTTACTGGTCCTGTTTCAGATATTTTTGGTTTGAGCTCATTTCTTTCCCCTCCTTTATATTGCTTCATTTCCTCTTTGTTTGTCCTATATTCCTTCTTGATGACTCATCTTTATCCTATCTGGCCGGAATCTGAGCCTGGAGGAGTGTGAACCGCGGAGGGTTTACATTGTAAACAAGACACTTTCTCCAGCAGCTGCTCAGGCACCTGCTCCCTTGGCCTCCTGTGAAAACGAATTCCCCGTGCGGTTCACAAGTCTCTCTCAGAAGGATTTCCTCTGAGGAGACTGCAAACTCAAGGGTTAAGTCTCTCCAGGGCCATAAATTCCACAGTGAGGATAACATATTTGCTTTGCTTAAGAAGTGTTACTTATTGGCATGTTCCACTATTTGGTATTTATATTAAAAATTGTTTGTCGTATAACCCATGGACTCCAGTTGGATTTTAGGCAAACTGCCAATAGTAAGCCACAAGACAGAAAGTGGTGATGGCGTGGGGGAGGTACGTTCAGGCAATGGTCTGGATTTTGACCCTGGTCAGGAAGCAGGTGTTGGTGAACCTGCTCAGAGACTCCAAAAGGAGGTGGCACAGGAGAAGTTTAGCAGCCAAGCTATTGGCATCACTTCTAAGCCAACTGTTTCTGTCCTTTAATGACCATAATGATTCCCCTCCCTTACTCACAGAATCACAGGAGGATTCTCTTACAGGACAGTTGCTTCCAGCTCTCTTTTCTTATCTTGGGGACCAAAGAGAAGCTGGCTAGAGTGAAGGTTATCCTTCCAAAGATATTGAATGGGTCCATTGTTTTTATGGTGGTTGGTTCTTTTCATCTGATAGATTCTGTGTCTGCCTGTTTAGAATGGTCTAGAGGGCAAGTTTTAGGAGGAGAGATCCCCCCCTCACTTTCTAATCATTAGCCATGATTCCACCCTGGAAAGTTCTTGAGATATAGGGACATGGCTGTTGCTGGGCTGTTAAATTTTTTTGCCCATCCTTGAAGGAAACATGATGATCTCCAGGGTAAGTAGAGAGTCTGAAGACAGGTTTAAACAAATTTTGGGATCTAGGCCTCACTGAATGTTGCTGTTTTTTTATAGCTGTCTCCCCATTGATAATTTACTGGGTTCGATAAGGTGAGTGTCTACCTACTGTGCCCCACAAGGGTTAAACTCAACATGGATGCTCAGCCCTCATGGTAATCGAGTAGAGTTTGAATCAGGCTGGGCTCTCAAGATGGCTATTTCTGACAATAAGCAGCATCCTCAGTTTGTCTAAATGTGTTATTTATCACACGTATGGCCAAGATGTGAACGTGTGTAGGAAGTTCTGCCTTTAAGACGTCAGTCTTCCCCCAGGTTGTCTCTCCATGGTGCCTATGGAAATACCCAGCACATTCATTCTTGCATGTTCCACAAGAGTGCTGGAAGAAGCTTGCCTTCTCTGTGGAGCTGAGACTCAGGGAAGCACCCTGGTACTGGGCCACATCACAATGGTGGCCCCAAAAGCTTTGAAGCACTGCACTGTTGCTGCTGTTTAAGCCCGAGGTGGTGCAGCTGCCCGCTGAAACCCAGCAGCCTCGAGGGTGCGGCTCAGACTCTCCTCCCGCTCGGCTTGCTGCTGATGCCACTGATGCTGATTCTTCTGCAGAACGCATTCCCTCCCCTCCGCGCCAACCTCTGTTCAAGCTTCTCCACAAGGAAATCAGCTTTCAGTAGCACGTGAGCAATCTTTTCCTTGGGGCTCAAGGTTGCCACCAATTTGCTCCAAACTCAGAACCCAGAATACTCCATTTTCCCCTCCAGACCACAGTACAGAAGCCAGCCCACCTCCTCCTCCTGTCCTGATTGTGAGTTATCCCTCCGGGGTCTTATCATCCTTCCTAGCTCTCTGGCCAGCCCAATACAGACTTGTGTTCGAAACTTTGGTCCTCAAAGAGAAAGTGTGTGTGTGCGTGTGTGTGTCTTTACAAGGCAGCAGCAAGACTTTCTCAGTGTGCATCTTCTATCATGGACTCTGTTACACCATTACCATCACCTGGAGAATAGATGTTATTGGATTGTTCGAGGTTTGAATTTTCTTGGCCGTCGCTTTTGACTCTGGGTTTGGGAATCTGTTTAGTTTCAGCAGCATGTGCTCAAGTCACAGCACCATTAGCTGGTGCTTATATAGAAATGGAACTGCATGTATTTCATGAGATTTGGGGTTAAAGAGGAGAGTTTCTTGAGACCCTAAAATGCTCCAGTGAGTTGTGGAAGAAACTTATTTTCTCCCTCCTTCCCCTTCTCCTACTTCCTTATTTTTCACCCCAGTTGCATATTGACTGATAGGTGTTTTAGACAAGCTGGATGCAGGCCTGTCTTCTAAAGAGATCAAAGAGACAGGTATTCTTTGTTACAAATGCTATCTTGGAGTAGGAGTAGCCCGAATAGATTACTGGCCTGCTGGGTAATTATTAACAGAAAGGAGTATTAGAGTTCAACCGTTCTTGCTTTCAGTTTTTTCAATTTTTATTCCTTTTGATAAGCGGTTGTTTCATTTGTAACTTGTTTATAAATAACAATTTCATGTAACAGCTTTCCTCATTTATCTCTCTTGGAGTCCATTATGCAGGGAGTTTATGTTAAAACAAATGTCAGGAAGCAGCATTACTCAATATAGGGCACTGCGTGAACGGTTTACTGGAAACAATTTGTTGTTGCTATTGACAAGGAAGTTTGTACACAGCTGCTTTAAAAATTGCCCAGGCTAAAAATATGGACTAGAACTCAGGGGAGTGGCTGCCCGTTCTTCTGTGCAGTGTCTATGGGCTGGCCTTCTAGTGAGGCCTGATTCCCTCTTCATCTCCTCTGCCTCCACTAAAGGACACAACCCTCTCTTTAGGCTGTCTCCTGGAAAAATTGAGTTGCTGTGGAGCAGACACTTGCTGTGGCTGTACAGCAAGTAGTAGCTCGTGGTCACCCAACAGTTGAGAGAATCAATATTCTTGTAGGGCGACTTGAAGGAAACAGTCCACTCACTGTGAAAGTCTAAACTCTATCCCTGGATCAAGCCAGACCAAAAGGGGTGAGCCCCATCAGGTCGATCGACACAGAGCGTGCAAGGCTGCTATGCAAAAGGAGACCCCTAACCCAGATCTGAAATGTCATGGGGCTTTTCCAGAAGAGGCGGTGTCTAAGGCAGAGCCTGAAAGATAAGCAGGCATAATAGCAGGCAAAGAAAAATGGTGTAAAACATTGCCAAGAGTTGAGAGAGAGAGAGAGAACTGAATGTTGAAGGAACCGAGGACAGCTCAGTGGGGCTGGGGCACAGAGAGTAACGGAGGAAGTGGCAAGAGGTTAACTAGGCAGGGAGGAACCAGACTATGCAGAAACTTGAAAACTATGTTAAAGGTCTGAACTTTGTCCCAACGGCAAGAGGAAGCCACTGAAAAGTTCTATGTAAAGGAAGTGACAAGCTGAAATGTACCTTTTTGAAAAATCATTTTGGTTACACTGCAATGACAGAGGGGACAATTAGAAAATATAAGCCTGGAAGCTGGAAGATGTCTTGGGAGGGTGTCCTGGTGATCTAGGTGGAAGTGATGGTTAATGGAGAGAAGCTGTTCTGTCTATTATCAGGCACGACGCCTGGGTGCCTTGGGACTCCTGAAGTCAACGCCTCTCACTTGGTTTTCATACTCCCTGGTTGCACCTGCTTTTTTTTAAAACAAGGGTCACTCAGAGTGGTCTTAAAAAACACACAAAACCCAATACTTACAGACTACATAAGTAACAGGCAATTTAATTTTGTTTGTTGGGAGATTTTTGAGAAACATAAAACATTCCACTTTCCCATTTAATTTTTTTAAATTGAGGCTCACCTTTATTCAATAACTACAAAATACTCAAAATGTCCACAAGTTCCACGTTAGGAAAATCGGGAGCTGTCTTTGATTCCTGTCTCTCCTTTATCCCACATATCTAAGGAACTGTGAAGTCCTGCAGACTCTGCCTAGAGGTATTTCACAGTTTTTCCATTTCTTTTTTCACTGCCACCACCGTCCTAGTCTGGGTCACATCATCTTTCTCTTTAAAGGCCCCCTAACTGGTCTTCCTTTCTGCAGTGTTGCTCCCTCTGTCTGTCTTCCACTCTACAGCCCGAGCGACCCTTCTAAATGTGGAATGGTCATGCCCCCACGACTCCCATTATTCTTTCAATGCCCACAGCGGCTGCTCATTGTCCTTGAGAGGAAAAGCCGGCCCTACCTCACCCCCTTCTGTGGACTCAACTTGTACCTTGCACTCTCTAGTAAAGCTTTTCTGAACTCTGTTCTGTCTTTTCACAGCCGTATCTCGACCCCAGGACTCACAAAAGCTATCCCTTGGAATAGCCTGGAATGTGGTATTCTCTCTTCTTCTGGTTATCTCCTATTCCTTCGCTTGTTCTTGGTCTGTACCGTGTCTCCTCAGTCAGTCTTGTACAATTCGCAGATTTAGCTTAGAGTCCTTGTTACGTTTGTATAAGTATCTATAATTCTCCTATCATAATCTCCATCATACATTGTTAATTCTTCTTTAAGGGCATGTCTCTCCTGGCTGACCCCTCCTGTCTTGTTCTTTTTACAGATTTCCTGGTATGCAGAAGATTGAAAGCAGGTTTCAAATTAAAAATGAATTATAAAACAATCTTGAAAAAGAAGAAAAGTTGGAGGACCCACACTTCCCAATTTCAAAACTTACTACAAAGTAATGGTAATGAAGACAGTGTGGTACTGGCATAGCAACAGACACATAGTTCAAAGGAATACAACTGGGAGCCTAGAAATAAACCCATCTGTGCTTGATTGAATTGAATGAATCTGTGGTTGATTGATTTTTTTGGCAAGGGTGCTAAGAATATTCAGGAAAAATTAAACCTTTTTTTAAAAAAAAGACAGATAATAACAAGTGTTGGTGAGGATGTAGAGAAAGCAAAACCCTCATACACTGCGGTAGGAATGGAAAGTGATGGCGACCCTTTGCAAAATAGTCTGACAGTTCCTCAAAAAGTTTAACACGGAGTTATCATATGACCCAGCAATTCCACTCCTAGAGAAGCGAAAACGTACACTCACAGAAAAACTTGTACACAAATGTTCATAGCAGCGTTATTCATAATAACCAAATAGTGAAACAACCCAAATATCCACTAACGGATAAGTGGATAAACAAAATGTGGTATATCCATATAATGGAATATTATTTGGCCATAAAAAGAAATGAAGCCCTGGTACATACTACAATTTGAATGAGCCTGGAGAACATTACACTAAGTGCTGAGAAGCCAGTCACAAAGGCCACAGATTATACAATTCCATTTATATGAAATGTCCATAATAAGCAAATTTGTAGAGACAGAAAGATGAGTGTTTGCCTGGAGCTGGGAGAAATGGGAGGGCAGAGGGATGATAGCTGGGGCAAAGGGCTTCTTTTGAGGGTGATGAAAATATTCTAAAATTGATTGCAGGAACATCAAAAGACCCCAAATAGTTAAAGCAAGGCTGAGAAAAAAGAATAGAGCTGGAGGCATCACGCTCCCTGATTTCAAAGCACATTACAAAGCTATGGTAAGGCGCTTGATTGCAACGATGGTCGCACAAATTTATGAACATAGTAAAAAGCACTGAAATGTTCACGTTGAACAACTGAATTGAGTGGTGCGGGAATTATAGCTCAACAAAGCTGATACAAAAAAGGAATTATAAGTAGGGAAATGAAAATAATGTATAGGAAGGAGGTGGAAAAGAGACAGAGGGGAAAGGGAAAAAAGATGAAAAAATGAAAAAGAGGAAGAAAAATGCCAGAAATGAAAAGTCAGGAGTGAAAGAGAAAAAAAGAGCTGGAAAAAGATCACTGGGAAGTAGTTGGAAGAAGATATTTGAATGAAAGGGAGAGAAATTAACCAGGCTTTTGAAGGCCTGTTTGGAAGTAAAGTGACCTTCTCCCACCCTGCTGTTCAACTGCCCACTTACTGTCACTGTCCTTCCACACTTAGCCGCTGTTAACAACCACTCCTCGCTGGCCAGTTGCCTTTCTCTGAATGATGAGGAGTCCATAGCAGCCCACAGCGGACATTTTTTTCTGGGCTTCAGCTTCTATAGCCGGAGCAATATCTCTTCACAGGGTATTTGCAAAAGGCCAGAGGGCCTTCACGGGCTGTGTCTAGGCACCCTGCCAAGATTTGCTTACTTAAGAAAGCATCTTTAATTGGCAACACCTAGGCTAGGCTCTTGGCCTCTTCTTCCCCTACTCGAGACATCACCAAAAACAGATTTCTCCTCCAAGCAAAAAGATTGAAGAGAAGAGAGCTCTGCTCTGTCAGGATCTTTCTGGCCCCACCCCCACCATTCCTAACTCAGCCCATGCCATGGATGCTGTGATATACGGCCCACATACTGTAAGTGCGGGCCCTTCGGCACCAGTGCAACTGACCCCATCTCTTATCAACAGAGTGATTAAGAATTGTCTTTCAGAAAATCTGCAAAGTCACATAGCCAGGGCGTGTGCAAAAGAAGAAACCACGTCCTGAAATGACCATGGAACCAAAGATCCTCCTTCCCACGGAACCCAAGGGTGGGGACACGACTGGAACTTGAAAGTCAGACTCTTACCAGAAGCCAGGGGTCCCACCTCATTCAGGAAAATCCAGTGTTAAAATTCCTTCCCCATCTCGCCAAAAATATTTAGAACCCTGTCATAAAAGTTTGGAACATCATCATAGATGTTTAGAACTCTGTCATAAATGTTTAAAACCTTGCCCAAAATGCTTGAAGCCCACCAATCAAAGCCTGTCCCACCAGGATTCCGCAGGCCTGTCTGCTCTCCCAAACCTCTTAAATTTTGCCCCAAATCCTGAATCGGGGAGACAGACTGGAGGGCACAGGCCCCCTGTTCTCCCTGAAGATCAGTCTTGCAGAATAAAGCTTGATCTCTTTTCCCAAAGGCTGGTGCCGTAAGGAATTGGCGTGTTTATGCGCATCTGGCAAGTGAACCCCAACTTTGTGTGGTAACGATACCCCTTCTGCATTGAATCACTTACTTCTCAATTGTTGGGAGTCATACTGACTGATTTGGAGCTGTCAGTGCTCCTCTAGGAACTGTCCTTGCTGAAGAGCGCCCCCTTACCCACACCCTATGAGTGGCAGTCGTCATGCAATGCTGGGTAATATGCGTATATAAAGACCTGACCCCCTCAGCCCAACTCGAGACGACCCAAAGGGCTATCCCAGCATCAGAGCACCGGCTGTTGTTGACTGAGGCCTCTGAGGTGACTGCACCACAGTCCAACTCCTCCCTCAGCCCAGGTTGGCTTCCTTCACTGCCCTCCTGGGCGTGGGTCCCAAGGCCGCTCTCTAATAAATATCTGCATGCTAATTTTCATCTCAGTGTCTGCTTCCCAGGGACCCAGTCTGCAACAGTTGGTACCAGAATTGGGATGGTCTGAGCAAACAGACCACATATGGTATGATTCCAATTATATAGGCAAATCTATAGAAACAGAAGGTAGGTGAATGGTTGCCTAGAGCTAGAAGGAATGGCAGAATTGGGGGTCACGGCTAAGAGGTGCAGGGTTTCCTTTGGGGGTTAATGAAAATGCTCTAAAATTGATCATGGTTATAAATGCACAACTCTGTGAATATACTAAAAGCCATTGAATTGTACCCTTTAAATGGGTGAATTGTATGGTGTGTAAATTAGCTATCAAGAAAACTGTTAAAAAGAAATGGAAGTGAGTATGTTTACAGATAAACCCACACTGAGAGAGTTAATTGCCATCTGACCCCATTACAAGAAATGCTAAAACAAGTTCTTTAGGCCGGAGGGGATTGACGTATGCAAACTCCATCTGCAGGAGGGGAAGAATGAAGAGTACGGGAGAGGGTGAATGTGCCCGCTTGGTCACTCTTTTCTGCCCATTTACCTTTACTACCCTTTCACACACATACACACACAGACACATAGAAACACATAGTCTTCTCTTAATTTCTTTAGAAGATATGAATGGAGATTCTATAGTACTTTTGTAATTTACCAATTGGTGAATATTTTGATTATTTAAAGTTCGGGGCTATTATGAATAAGTCTACTAACATTCATATATAAGTCTTTGTAGAGACTTTTTTTTCATTTTTCCTGGATAAATACATAAGAGTAAGATTGGTGGGTTGTGTGATAAGTGGATGTTTAACTTTATTAGAAGCTGCCAAAGTGTTTTCCGAAGGGTCTGTGCCATTTGGAATGGATGGGAGTTCCAGCTGCTCCACACCTTCAACCAAACGGTTTTGTCAATCTTTTAGCCACACTAGTGGATGTGTAGCAGTATTTCACTACTGTTTTAATTTGCATCTCCCAGGTGACTAACTATGCTAAACACCTTTTCAGATGCTTCTTGACCTATTTGTTATCCTTATATTGTCTTTGGTGGAGTGTCTGTTCAAATCTTCTCCCTATTTATTTGCAAGGATTTTTTGTTTGTTTTTATCGAGCTCTGAGTTCTTTATATTTTTCATTCAAATTCTTTATTTTATATATGCTTTGCAAAGATTTTCTCCCAACTCTAGCTTGCCTTTTTATTTTTTCAACAGTGATTTTTGAAAAGCAGAAGTGTTTAATTTCATGAAATCCAAATTATCAACTTGTTCTTTGTGTGTTATGCTTTATTTACCTAATAAATTCTGGTCTTACACCCTGTTGCTGAGATTTTCTTTCATATTTTTTTCTGGAAATTTTAGAATTTTTGCTGTTACATTGAGGTCTGTGACTCATTTCAGCTTAGTTTTTTTTTTTTTTTTTGAGGAAGATTAGCCCTGAGCTAACTGCTGCCAATCCTCCTCTTATTGCTGAGGAAGACTGGCCCTGAGCTAACATCCATGCCCATCTTCCTCTACTTTATACGTGGGATGCCTACCACAGCATAGCTTGCCAAGTGGTGCCATGTCCGTACCCAGGATCCAAACTGGTGAACCCCAGGCCCCGGAAGCAGAACATGTGAACTTAACCGCTGTACCACCAGGCTGGCTCCCTTTCTTTCCCATTTTATTGAGAGTTTTTATAATAAATGGATGTTGGATCTTGTGAAATGCTTTCTCGGTGTCTATTGAGATGATCATATGGTTTTTATTCCTCACTTGGTTAATGGGGTGTATCACATTGATCGTTTCGCAGATGTTGAACCATCCCTGTGTCCCTCATATAAATGCCACTTGATCATAGTGTATGATCCTTTTACTGTATTGCTGTATTCAGTTTGCCAATATTCTGTTGAGGATTTTTGCATCTATGTTCATCGCCAATATTGGCCTGTAATTTTCCTTCTTTGTGTTGTCTTTGTCTGGCTTTGGGATCAGGGTATTGCTGGTCTTGTAAAATGTGTTAGAAAGTGTTCCATCTTCTTCAACTTTTTGGAATTGTTTGAGATGGATAGGTATCAAACCTTTGAAAGTTTGGTAGAATTCTCCAGAGAAGCCATCCAGTCCTAGACTTTTGTTATGGGGGAGGTTTTTGATTACTGTTTCAATCTCTTTACTTGTGATTGATCCATTCAGATTCTCTATTTCTTCTTGATTCAGTTTGGGGAGGTTGTATGAGTCTAAGAACTTATCCATTTCCTCTAGATTGTCCAATTTGTTGGCATATAGTTTTTCACAGTATTTTCTTATAATCCTTTGTATTTCTGTGGTATCCATTGTAATTTCTCCTCTTTCATTTCTAATTTTATTTGACCCTTCTCTCTTTTTTTCTTAGTGAGTCTGGTTAAGGGTTTGTCGATTTTGTTTATCTTCTCAAAGAACCAGCTCTTAGTTTCATTAATCCTTTCTACTGTTTTTTTGGTTTCAATTTCATTTGTTTCTGCTCCAATTTTTATTATTTCCCTCCTTCTGCGGACTTTGGGCTTTGTTTGTTCTTCTTTCCCTAGTTCTGTTAGGTGTAGTTTAAGATTGCTTATTTGAGATTTTTCTTGTTTGTTAAAATAGGCCTGTATTACTATGAATTTCCCTCTTAGAACCGCTTTTGCTGCATCCCATATGAGTATGGTGTATTTTCATTTTCATTTGTCTCCAGATATTTTTAGATTTCTCTTTTAATTTCCTCAACGATCCATTGGTTGTTCAGTAATATGTTGTTTAGTCTCCACATATTTGTCACTTTCCCGGCTTTTTTCTTGTAGTTGATTTCTAGTTTCATAGCATTATGGTTGGAAAAGATGCTTGATATGATTTCAACCTTCTTAAATTTTTTGAGGCTTGCCTTGTTTGCCAACATATGGTCTATCCTTGAGAATGTCTCATGTGCACTGGAGAAAAATCAGTATTCTACTGTTTTTTTGGATGGAGTGTTCTGTATTCATCTATTAAGTCCATCTGGTCCAGGTTTTTCTTTAATTCCACTGCTTGCTTGTTGACTTTCTGTATGGATATCTATCCATTGATGTAAGTGGGGTGTTAAGGTCCCCTGCTATTATTGTGTTGCTGTTAATATCTCCTTTTAGGTTTGTTAATAGTTGCTTTATGTACTCTGGTGTTCCTGTGTTGGGTGTATATATATTTATAAGTGTTATGTCTTCTTGGAGGAGTGTCCCTTTTATCATTATATACTGTCCCTCTTTGTCTCTCATTGCCTGTTTTATCTTGAATTCTACTTTGTCTGAAATAAGTACGGCAACGCCTGCTTTCTTTTGTTTGCCTTAACGTCACTGGAGGCAGCATATTATTGGGTCTTATTTTTTAATCCATTCTGCCACTCTGTGTCTTTTGATTGGAGAATTCAATCCATTTACATTTAGAGTGATTATTGATATCTGAGGGCTTAATACTGCCATTTTATCACTCATTTTCCAGTTGTTCTGTATTTCTCTTGTTTCTTGTCTCACATATTTCAGACTGCCAATTCAGTTTGGTACTTCTCTATGACGGTTTTCTCAGTTTTACCTTTATTTATCATTTGTGTCTCTGTTCTGATTATTTGTTTAGTTGTTAACATTAGGTTTATATTAAAAAATCCCATAGATGTGATAGCCCATTTTCTGATGGCCTCTTATTTCCTTAGTTTAAGTTGATACCATCCCTTCCCTCTTCCCCTTCTGAGTTATTATTGTCACAACTTATTCCATCTTGCATGGTGAGTTTGTGGTTAAAATGATGAGATTATAGGTATTTTTGATGTTGTCTTTCCCTTTATCTTTAATGTTATAATTAAGTGTTTGCTAACCTGTCCTGATGGAGGGCTGCAATTTTCTAATTTTGTCTGCCTATTTATCTCCTTGATCAAGGCTTTGTAAACCCTTTCTTTTCTTTTCTTTTTTTTTTTCAGGTATAAGGGCCTTTTTGATCATTTCTTGTGTGTGTGGGTCTTGTGGTGATAAACTCCCTTAGCTTTTGTTTATCTGGGAAACCTTTTGTTTCTCCATCATATCTGAAGGATGTTTTTGTTGGATAGAGTATTCTTGGCTAAAAGCTTTTTTTTTTTTTTAAGGAAGATTAGCCCTGAGCTAACTATTGCCAATCCTCCTCTTTTTGCTGAGGAAGACTGGCCCTGAGCTAACATCCATGCCCATCTTCCTCTACTTTATATGTGGGATGCCTACCACAGCATGATTTTTGGCTAAGCAGTGCCATGTCCGCACCCAGGAACTGAACCAGTGAACCCCGGGCTGCCAAGAAGCAGAATGTGCGAACTTACGCGCTGCACCACTTGTCCGGCCCCTGAAAGCTTTTGTCTTTCAGAATTTTGAATATACCATTCCACTCTTTCCTATCCTGTAAGGCTTCTGCTGAGAAGTCCACTGAAAGCCTGATAGGGGTTCCTTTGTACATTATTTTCTTCCACCTTGCTGCCCTTAATATTTTTCCTTTGGCGTTGATTTTTGTCAGTTTTACTACTATATGCCTTGGAGAAGATATTTTTTTTCCTTTTTTTCTACCCAAAGCCCCCTGGGTATGTAGTTGTGTATTTTTACTGTGAGTCCTTCTAGTTGTGGCATGTCGGATGCCACCTCAGCATGGCCTGATGATCGGTGCCATGTCCATGCCCAGGATTTGAACAGGGAAAACCTTGGGCTGCTGAAGCAGAGCGCACAAACTTAATGACTCGGCCATGGGGCCGGCCCCCAGAGAAGATCTTTTTACATTGATATAATTAGGAGAATATTAGCCTCTTTTGCTTGTATTTCCAGCTCCTTCCCCAGGTCTTGGAACTTCTCAGCTATTATTTCTTTGAATAAGCTTTCTGCTCCATTCTCCCTTTCTTCTCCCTCTTGAATACCTATAATCCTTATGTTGTATTTCCTAATTGAGTCAGATATTTCTCAGTGAGTTTCTTCATTTCTTTTTAGTCTTAGTTCTCTCTCCTCCTCTATCTGAAGCATTTTTATATTTCTGTCCTCCAGACTGCTAATTCTGTCCTCCATAATACAAGCTCTGTTATTCAAGGACTCCAGATTTTTCTTTATCTTATTCATTTTGTTTTTCATCTCCAACATTTCTGACTGGTTTTTCTTTATAGTTTCAATCTCTTTTGTGAAGAATTCCCTCTGTTCATTAATTTTGTTCCTGATTTCATCGAACTATCTGAATTTTCTTGTAACTCACTGAGTTTTTTAATGATAGCCATTTTGAATTCTTTGCCATTTAGATTGTAAATTTCTCTGCCTTCAGGATTGATTTCTCGGTGTTTGTCATTTTCCTTCTTGTCTGGGTTATTAATATATTTCTTTATATTATTTGATGGGGTGGACTTGTGCCTTTGTATAGTGTTAGTATCTTGTCACAGATTCCACCTATTGCCACTTCTTCCATTTCCTCTTGGGGAGTCCAGCACCTCCACCTTCAGACATAAGGCTGCATCTCTCTCAGACATCTTTTGTGTTGTGTGAATGTCCTCTCTTGGTTTATGAATGTTCTTTTCATTGTATCTTAGCAGAGAGAGTCTAAGGGAAGAGCTCACTCCATGATGATGCTGATGTCACTCTAAGAGTAGATCATCAGTGTATTATAAAAGGATACAACTCAGGACAGTCAGATGGAAGAGATGCACAGGGCAAGGCATGGGGAAGGGACGTGGTGCTGTCTTGCTCTCCAAGCACACCACTCTCCCAGCACCTCCATGTGTTCACCAACCTGGAAGCTCTCTCAGGTATGTCTTCAGTATATGGTGTGAAGTAAAGATTGAGGTTCATTTTTTTATCATATGGATATCTAATTATTCCAGTACCATTTATTGAAAAGACTATCATTTTTCCCCACTGAATTACTTTGGCACCTCAGTCAACAATTAACTGATTATATATGTGAGTCTATTTCTGAAGTCTCTACTCATTTATGCTAAATGTCTGTATCCTTATACCCATGATACCCTACTGCCTTCATTATTGTAGCTTTACAGCAGGGCTTCTCAACAGTGGCACTATTGACATCTTGGACAAATTAATTCTTTGTTTTAGGGGGCTGTCTTGTGCACTGTAAGATGTTTAGCAGCATCCCTGGCTTCTACTCACTAGATGCCAGTAGCACCGGCTCCTCCCAGTCATGAAAATAAAAAAATGGCTGCACACGTTGCCAAATGTCCCCTAAGGGCAATATCATCGTGGACTGAGAACCACTGCTTTAAAGAAAGTCTTGAATGCAGGTTGTGTAAGTCCTCCAACTTTGCTCTTCTCTTTTTTCAATTAAAATAGTTTTGACTATTCTGGAATTCTTGTATTTTCATATCAATTTTAGAATTAGCTTGTCAGTTTCTAAAAAAAAAAAAAAATCCTCCTGAATTTGGAATATGATTGCATTGAATCTATAGATCATTTTGGGGATAACTGGTATCTTAAAAATATTAGCTCTCTGATTCAGAGAAATGATATACCTCTCCATTTATTTAGGTCTTCTTTAACATCTCTCAACAGTATATTATAATATTAACTGTATGTTTTACACATGATTTCAGGTGATTTACATCTTGAGTGAGATTTGATAGTTTGTATCTTTCAGGAAATGTGTCCATTTAATATAAAGTGTTTAATTTGTTGGCATAAAGCTGTTCATAATACTCCAGTATTATTTTAATACCTACAAGATTTTCATTGATGTCATCTCTTTTGTTCCTGACATTGGGAATTTGTAACTTTCCCCCTTTTTGTCTCTTGATCAGTCTGATAGAGGTTTATTAGCTTTATTGATCTTTTCAGAGAACAAGCTTTTGGTTTTGTGCTTTCCTTGATTCTCTGTTTTCTTTCATTGATTTAAAATCTGACCTCTATTTCTTTTCTTCTTCTTGCTTTGGTTAATTTGCTCCCCCCTCCACCCCTCAATTCTTAGAGGAGAAGCTTAGACCATTAATTTTAGACTTCTTTTTTAATATAAGCATTTAATGTCATTAATTTACCTCTAATCACTGTATTCACTTTATTCTACAAATTTTGATGTATTGTGTTTCCATTTTCTTTCTGTTTAAAATATTTCTCAATTTCCCTTGTGTTTTCCTCTTGGGAAAGATGTTGCTTATTTTTCAAATATCTGTGGGATTTTCCAGATTTTTTTTTATTACAATTTCGTTGTGATCTGAAAACATAATCAGTACGGCTTTACTTCTTTTAAATTTATTGAGACTTGTTTTATAGCCGAGAATATGTCCTATCTTGCTGAATGTTTTGCATGTATGTAAAAAGAATGTATATTCTGCTATTGTTGGGTGGAATGTTCTATAAATGCAAATTGGGCCAGTTTGATAGAGTTTTTGAAGTCTCCTATGTTCTTTCATCCACTGTCTATTAATTACTGAGAGTTGAGTGTCAAAATGTCTAACTCTAATTGTGGCTTTTTCTATTTCTCCTTTGAGTTTAACAGTTTTGCTTCATGTTTTTCAGTTCTGTTATTACGTGCATACACATTTAAGATTTTTATGCTTCTTGAGGAATTGAGTGTTTTATCATTATGAAATCTTCATTTTATTCCTGGTAATATTCCTTGTTAGAAAGTTTATTTTGTCTGATATTAAACAGTTTAATTTCTTTACTTTTTCCACTGTTGTTTATTCCTTTGTGTAGATCCACATTTGTATCTGGTATCATTTTCCTATTTGACTGCAGATCTCCTTTCTAACATTTTTTTGTAGAGTTAGTCTGATTTCAATGAATTACCTCGGATTATTTTAAATCTAAAAAGATCTTTACTTCACTTTCATTTTTAAAGACATTTTTACTGGGTGTAGAAAGACAGGTTCATCTTTCAGCACTTTAAAAGAAATTGTTCCATTGTCCTAAGGCTTTCACCGTTTCTTTAAATAAGTCTTCCACCATTCTTACCTTTGTTCTTCTGTATTCATTCATACATCGCTTAATGACAGGGATACATTCTGAGAAATGGATTGTTGGGTGATTTCTTCATTGTGCAAACATCATAGAGTGTACTTACACAAAGCTAGATGGTATAGCCTCCTACGCGCTAGCCTGTATGGTGCTAATCTTATGGGGCCACCATCAAATATGCTGTCTGTCATTGACTGGAACATTGTTATACGGCACATGACTGTTTCATCTGTCTCCACTCTCCTCTCAACTCCAGTTGCTTTTAGGATTTTCTCTTTATCACTGGTTTTCAGAAATTTGACTAAGATGTGTATTGGTGCCATTTTCTTTATATCTCTTCTGCTTGGTGTTTGTTGAGCTTTTTGAATCTATGGGCTTATAGTTTCATTAAATTTAGAAATTTTCAGCCATTAATCTTCAAATAATAGTTGCTGTTCACCTTTCCCCTTATCTTTCTGGAACCCCAGTTACACATATGTTAGGCAGTTCAATACTGTCCCGCAGATCACTGAGGCTCTGTGTTTTTTGTTTGTTTGTTTCATTTTGTTTCAGTTTCTTTTTCATTGTATTTCATTTTGGATGCTTTCTATTGTCATCTTTAGTATCACCAATTTTTTTCTTCTGTAGTGCCTAATCTTCTGATATTTTGTACAAATATATTGTTCATATCATACATTATGTTTTTTCACATCTACAAGTTCCATTTTAAAATACCTTACATTTCTTTCATCATCTTAAGGATTTCTTTACATTCTTGAACATATAATATAATAATAGCTGTTTAAAGTCCCTACCTGATCATTCCATCTTCTCTATCATTTCTGGGTCTCTTTCCATTGATTTATCTACTGCTTGTGTATCATCTTTCTTGCTCCTTTTCATGAATGATAATTTTGGGTTGGTTCCTGGACATTCTGAGTTTGTGTTGTTGTGTGCTGGATTTTGTTATAGCCCTTTAAGGAGTTTCGAACCTTGTTTTATCATGCAGTTAAGTTGCTTGGGGATCAGTTAGCATGAGAGGGAGTTCTGGTGTATTGGGTATTTTCCTTTTCTTTTTTAAAATCTGAGTGTTGGTTATATGAGTATGTTTATTTTGTAAGACTTATTGAACTCACTTATGATTTGGGTATTTTTTGGTATATATGGTACACTAATATACATTCTACTTTAATGTTTACTTAAAAACATGTAATGGGAAGAGAGAATCTGCCTGTCTCTTTGTCTTCCCCTTGATCCTCCCCAGAGGATGATGAGGGGACTTCTTTGTTTGTGAAGCATGGAGAAGTCCTGACCTAGCATGGCTCATGATTCCAGATGGCACTAGAATGGTTGTGTTCCAATCCACTCTTCTTCCTCTTGCATCTGGTAAACATAGTAGACTTCAGGCTTAGCTTGCCTTCTAGAAGGTCCCTCTCTCTCTCTCTCTCTGCTCCTGGGGCTCAAAGCATGTCAATGCACTCAAAGGAGTGATCCTGAGAAAGTGAGTTTTCAGAATCTCCCCCAGTAAGTCATCTCATGACCCAGACTTGGAACAGACTGGACTGTCACCAAAGATTCAAGCTATTGTCCCCAATTCAGTTTTACCAATCACAGAACAGACAATTTCATCTCTATCTGCTGGACTTTGATGTCTCTCTCTTTAGTGGTTTGAAACTCATGAAGTGAAGAGAAGAGTATTTTATAGAGCACCCTGCAAACTGCAATGAGACCTAAAATGCAAATCAGACATTTTAGTAAGAAATAAGACCTGACAGCTTTGACCCCTCCACGTGACTAAAATTTAAATTTCATTTTAAAACATGAAAATAATAATGTGTCTGTTTCTGAACCACTGGAGTTGAAGTTTTACACACGGATGACTTCCATGGATTTCACACACTTAATTGCTCATTAAGATGGTTACCTTGGCAATTGCTACATCAAGCAATAGCTTTTACATCTTTGACATACAGAGAACCTTCTTAAAGTAACTCAGTAGAATTAAGCAAAAGTGATACCTTTACAAGCCACTAAAATTTTTATATAACAAATAGAAATTGCCTATCAAGTATGAAATTTTCAAAACTGTAGACATGAAATACACAACATATAATTATCCTTTATTACAACTGAGTGGTCCTTTATGAACTGTGGTATAATATCCATATTTGTGATTTGATCTTTTCTGAGTAAGGGAAAAAAGGATACTGGAGACATAAACATGCAATTTAAACTTCTATATGTATGCTCTCAACACAACAAATCCATTTCAATAAACATTTAGTTTACCAATCACACTGCTAGGATTTTGAGACGTAAAATATGCCCAACATCCTGAGAAGTTTGCAATTAGGCACGAACCATTCCCTCATTCATTCATTCAACAAGTATCATAAAGCACCTATATTGTGCTAGGTAATTTTCTAAGAGACGGGGGTGAGGAGGTGCCCAGTGAACAAAACAAACAAAAATCCCTGTCCTTATGGGAATTTACATTCTAATGAAAAAAAGAAACAATTAGCAAATAAAGAAATAACGTATATTCATCAGGTTGAAAAAGTGCCACTGAGAAAAACAAAGCAGAGAAAGGGAATGAGGGATATGTGTGTATGTTTGTGTCTTGGGGGGGGCACAGTTGTAATTTTTTTTTTCTTAGATCACAGAAAACCTTCCTATATGTAAAACTGATGAGCTGGACTCCATTGGGTGATCCTAGTTTTCTTGACAGCATTTAAAGCATCATGGAGGGCTAGCCCAGTCATGTAGCAGTTAAGTTGGTGCACTCTGCTTCGTTGGCACAGGGTTCACAGGTTTGAATCCCTGGCATGGACCTAGCACACCACTCATCAAGCCATGCTGTGGTGGCATCCCACATACAAAATACAGGAAGATGGGCACAGATGTTAGCTCAGGGCCAATCTTCCTCACAAAAATAAAAAAGCATCATGGTAGGTCTAGTCTAAGGTATGCCTTCTTCCCAGCTTGGAGTGTTGACCGTGGCCCTACTTCACAGCTTGTTGGATCTGCCCTCTACAATCACAGTGCGCACCGTGCATGACCCACGCAGAAATCAGGGGGAACCTGATGGTGGCTCAGTGGTCAAGCTTCTTCCTTCTGGGAGCGCTCTTTCGAAGGTGCATGGCCTGCCTTCAGTTGCAGTGTCCTGGGCCCCTGGAAGGTGGGAGATGCATGGATCTTCTTCTTTTAACCATCAACTTCTTTCTGTGTGGCCTTCTTGGCTTAGGAAGCCTTCTCTTTTGCTTCAGTTTTGGGAAAAGCTTCTTCTTTCCTTTCTGAATCACTTTCTTAGGAAGGGACAGTTGTGGGCCAGCCCAGTGGCATGGCAGTTAAGTTCATGTACTCTGCTTCAGCAGCCAGGGTTCGTGGGTTCAGATCCTGGGCACAGACCTACATGCCCCTCATGAATCCATGCTGTGGCAGTGACTCACACACAAAATAGAGGAAGATTGGCACAGATGTTAGCTCAGGGCCAGTCTTCCTTACCAAAAAAGAACTGAAGAAAGAAAGGGACAGTCATAATTTCAAGTACGGTAGTCAAGGAAGGCCTCTAGAGAAGGTACTGTTTAAACAAAGACATGAAGGAAGTGAGAGTGCTAGGCCTGCAGATATGCGGGGAGAACGCAAAAGCCCAGGGTAGGCCTGTGCCTGGTGTGTTAAAAGTCGGCAAGGAGGGGGCGGGCCTGGTGGCACAGTGGTTAAGTGCACACGTTCCGCTTCAGCGGCCCAGGGTTCGCTGGTTTGGATCCTGGGTGCGGACATGCCAGCGCTTGGCAAGCCACACTGTGGTAGGCGTCCCACATATAAAGTAGAGGAAGATGGGCACGGGTGTTAGCTCAGGGCCAGTCTTCCTCAGCAAAAAGAGGAGGATTGGCAGCAGATGTTAGCTCAGGGCTAATCTCCCCTCCTCCCAAAAAAACAAAAGTTGGCAAGGAGGACGAAAAACACACTCGTGGTGAACAGTTGTGGTGAAGGAAGTAATCCCTGGAAAGGGATGCTCAGACTTTATTTTGTATAGCTAACCCATAAAAAGTATTTTTACTTTAAGGATCTCAACTTCATTTATCAACAGCAACTGCTTCACCAATATGGCCGTAAGGTAGACAAATGTGCCCATTTTATGCATTTGAGGGGAAGAAGATAAAGAAGAAGAAAAATTGGGCAATGTGAATAAAAGCATGGGCATGGAAGCTATTTTGCCTGAGTTAAAAAATCCCAACTTTGTACTGGGCAAGTTACTTAACTTCTCTTTGCCTCAGTTTCCCACTTTAAAATGGAGGTGGTAATAGTATCTGCCGCAGGATGGTTATGGGGATTAAATAAGATAATACATGGTCGACGAGCGCCTCGGAAACTTTCATATGCATACAGATCTCTTTCTAAGATGCAGACTGTGAGTCGGCAGGTCTGGGGTGGCCCCTGAGAGTCTGCGTTTCTAACAAGCTCTGGGCGATGCTGATGCTGCTGGTGCACAGACGACACTTATATCAAGGTTGTACAGCGTGTGGAACAGGGCCCGGCACACAGCACGCACTGAAGGCACTGAGCTATTATTATGCTTTCACATAGTCGAGTTGGCAGGGAAACTAGGATAAAAAGCCAACAATTTTCTCTCCTTCTCTATCAATGTTTCCTGACAATACTGCATCCTTGAATAGAATTCTACCACATTCCGAGTTCGAGCGATGAATGTGCACATGGATCCCATGGTTTCCGTTTTTAAAATCCATCAATAGCAGCACTGGGCGCTCTCTTTGGGTTTATGGTTTGGGGCTGTATCAAAGTCCTCGATACCTTGTGCCCAGTAGGCATTCAATAAATGCTTAGAAGATGAAAGAAATATCCAGACTGTCTAAATAAATCATCCCTCTAGGAATTAACAGTGCTGTTGGAGTTGGGCTTTATTTTAATTCAGTGGCATGTGTGCCAAATCATTATTTCAAGAATGTGGCAATTGTATTCTAAAATCCCAAGTATGTTATTCTGATCTGAGTGTGTTGGATTCTGACCAACGACTTCCTTCTTCCTGTGCTCTTCAGCCCAGACTTTACATGCTAACAGCGCCCTCTACTGTTCAGGAACGGGTCTGTGCTCCCCAAACCAATCCTAAGAATTCGCACAACTGGATTCACCGACCACTGAAGGTGGTTTGCATCTGAATTAAAGCAGAGAGGGTGGCAGTCTAGTAGCTGTCCACGCTGGAGAAGCTGCTCTCTAGGTTGGCTGCTGGGCAGCTCCCACGTGAAGCCGACCAGGAGAGAAAAGCTAGTTGCTGTTTCTTGCCAGACCCTCTGTGCGTCCCTCACAAGCACTAACTCACTCCGTTAACCTCCTTTTTTTCCACACTAACCTGATCTTCCCCCTTCATCCTCCTGCTCCTTAAGTTTAGGTGCATTGTCAGCTCTTTCCACCTGCCCCTCATTCCACCTGCCAAACCCCGCTTCTCCTTTGGAGAAAACTGGGAAAACCAAGTCCTCAGGCGTGAGCAGCTCTTCCTGCTCTGTGATTAGAGCCTCTAGCTTCTAGCATCACCTTAACTTTTTTAGATGCTTTTTGCTATATTCACAGAGTTGTGCAACCATCGCCATAATCTAATTTTAGAACATTTTCATCCTCTCAAAAAGAAATTCCTTACCCGTTAGCATTCACCTCCCATTTTCCCCACCAGCCTCAGCTCTAGGCAACCATTAATTTACTTCTGTCTATAAATCTGATTATTCTAGACATTTTACAGAATGAAATTACACATGTGGCCTCTTATGAATGAGTCGTCTCACTATCATGTTTTCAACTTGTAGCCTACAGCAGCACTTCATTCCTTTTCATTGCTGAATAATATTCCATTGTGTGGATCTACCATATTTTACTCATCCATTTGCCAACTTGTGGATGTCTGGGTTGTTTCCACTTTGGGGCTATTCTAAATAACGCTGCTATGAATATTCATATACAAGTTTTTGTGTGGATGTAGGTTTTCATTTCGCTTGGGTAGATATGTAGGAATGGAGTAACTGGGTCATGTGCTTTATGCGTAACATTTTGAGGGACTGCCAGACTGCTCACTCCCCTGTAACCTTTAACTGGAACTTCATAACTCACACCCATCTAAGAATAAAGAAAGATTAATAAGGGGGGAAATACTGCTATCCTGATGACTTAACTAGAACGTGACTAGAATTATGATCAGGAGGTTGCTAGCACACAAACGCGTCAGCCTTGATTCCTGAAGAGCAGAAGCCGAGTTCTTGACCCAGAGAATTACCCCTGTATGTCAGTCACCTCCTAAGCCTCTCTGAGCTCTTCTCTCTTGCCAGTTCTAAGCATGACCACCAGCAGAAATGTTTCCACACTCCTTTGAAGCATTCCTTCGGATCCACTCCTTAGGGTTATTCCCACTTGGAATTTTATGATTTCTAAGCCTTCCTAGAAGCAAGTAGAGTCATCCTTCCTATTAGATGACTCGTAAAGTTTAGTTTTTTAAAGCCATAATATTCAATAAGTCGAATAATCAGGTATTTCTTGCGTTTTTGCTCCCCCTGCAGTAAAGTGGGGACAAGAGAAGAGGGATGGCAGGGTTCCCACAGGAGTTTATCACCCATTTGGGGAGGAAAATAAAATTATAACTCAAAATATCACACAAAGGTCCAAATAACTTCAGCAACTCATTGTCTGCAGGGCAGTGATGGCCAAACATTTCCAAGTCATAGCAAATACAGGCTCTGACAATATTTGGATGGACATTGGGATAAACGTTTAGGGACACAGGGATGTCCAGGCACCCCCGACCTCCCTGCAGTGGGTCACTACTTCCACCCACTTACAGCTCATTGGCACACACCAGTGTGACAGCATACTTGTGGGGAACTCTGGTCCACTGGATAAAGTCTAAATTTTTTGGTTCGGCATTCAAGGCCCTCAGCAAACTGGCCTTAATTTACCTTTCCAACCATTTCTCTTATGGGCCCTTAATATCTAATGACCTGGTTAGCTTACCACCTTCAGAACACTCTGGGTACACTTCCTGGAATGTGGACCTTCTCCAAAACGAGCCTTCACTAAATATTTACTGATTGGTTGGTTGATTCTCACCCCCACATCTTCTCACCCCCACATAATTCATGCCAACCACTCAAAGCGCCCTTGTCTCTTCAAGTCCCTCCCAATCCCCCTGTCCTTTGAGAGATCTTCCCTGACCCCTCCAGCCCACAGGGGTTGCTCCTTTCTCTGGATGCCCATGGCTCTTAGCATTTGACCTATGCTTTTGGCTTGTAGACTTGTGACAGTACATTGCTTCATAGTTATTAAACTGTCAAGCACAGAACTGCGGTCTGCCCAGCTGGGGCCCAGACCAGCTCCTCCAGGGTAGATATGGTGCTCCCGTCTGGGCGTGCACAGCACCCTGGGAACCCTGGGGAAAAGCATGCATGAAGGAAAGCCGGCCCAGAAGGGTGCTCACGGCGATGGTCCCACCTTGTCATACTATCTCCTTTCCGTCCATTACCTACAACTTCAGCACTTAGATATTTCTGTGCTTTCTCAGAATCTTTACGCAAAAACAAAGACTTGATCTTGAAAGAATAGGATAAATTGAGACTACTCTGGACTGAACCAGGACATAAGGCGACAATATTAACTCACTGAAGGCCGAGGGCAGAGTACAAATTAACAGGTCCCTCTACGTGCTCTTCAGTAGCGTGACGCCAGAGGAAGAGGAGGAGGAAGAAGGGAGAGGAGGAGGAGGCCAAAGTGGTCCACAGTCCTGATGACGCTAAGAGGCAGCCCCGAGTTCACACCCTCTCGTTCCTCTTCGACGGAGCTCGGTTAAGGGGCAGGACGCTAAAAGATCGCTGCAAATGTCATAAGAAAATGGAAACCGTATTTGCCAGAATCGCTTTGGGAGAGAGTCCTGGAGGTGTCGGAAGGATTTCTTCCATAACCTGTTTGGGGGTGGGCTGGGGTGGAGGTCAGACCCTCCTGGGGCAAGCTGAAGTGATCACCAAGCCGCCTTCGAAAGATGTCCCTGGATTGCAAGGCTTGGTTTCCTGGGAGGAGAATGGAAGTTTGCCCTCAATAGGCGAGTCTGAGCACCGCCCGCAGGGAGGCTCCTTCGCTGTCCTTGCTCAGCCCCGAGCATCAAACCCATCAGCGTCCGCGTGGGTGCAGGGGTCCGTTCAGCCTACCCGCGCCCTCTGCCGGGTAATGGTTCTTAGCATCCGACCCCGCGCTTCCATCCTCGGCCCCTGCCGAGGCTTAAGGCCCTCGACATCCTTCCGGGTCCCGCCCAGCGGTGGACCCCGCAGCGCCCCCTTCCGGCCCTCGGCGGCACGGTCACAGAAGCCGGTCCGCCCGCAGGTCCCCGCGCGCGTCCCCGGGCCCGCCCCAGGCCCTCTGGGGACCCGGCTGTGCCCTCGGCGCGGCGTTGAGTGCAAGGAAGCATCAGCTGGAGACGAAGAGGAAATAAAGTAAAACACTGGAAAAGAGAGAAAGAGAGAGAGAACCAACCTGGCGTTAAAAACCAGCTCTTCGCAGGATCCAGGATTCCGTCCAAGCCTCGTGCTGTCGAGCAGGAGCAGGGGATGTGGCGGGAGCTGGACCGAGGACTCACAGAGAGGGACCGCGTGCTGCGTCAGTACCAGTTCTTTGTGTACAGCATCACTTTATGTCTGTGCATCCTTTCCAATAAACCTTAAAACGCTTGACTGGGCTTAGATGTGACTTTTGAAAATTGTGCTTTAAATTTGAATAGGGATGTACAAAAATTACTGTTCTTACTTTTATGATTATCTTTTCCCCAAAACTTCTTCCCTTTTTCAATTGCAGATTTTTTCTTCTGTTTTTCTGTCTGCCGCAATTTTCTATTCCCTTGTTAGAAAATACCCCTTTCTCCTAGAACCCAGAAGTCTTCAAATTAAATTTCTCTTTCTTTCAGTTCCTCCTTCAGTTGTTTGTGCTATATGTATTTGAACTTGGTACCTCCCATCTTTATTTACAAATCAGTACCCGAGATTCTTTGTCAGCTTTGCTCATCTCTAAATTTGCACCAGAATGTTGGTCATTATGAGATACTCTCATTGAAGAGAAAGTAATGTGTATGCACTTAATTTTTTTCCCTGAATTTCCCCTGTGTTCCTTACTCTTACAGGCTGGAAACCAAGATGCCCAGCTTACTTTTTATTCCATTTAAAAGTGATCTGGGGGCCAGCCTGGTGGTGCAGCAGTTAAATGCCCACGTTCCACTTTGGCGGGCCGGGGTTCGCATCCTGGGTGTGGACATGGCACCGCTTGGCAAGCCATGCTGTGGCAGGCGTCCCACATACAAAGTAGAGGAAGACTAGGCATGGATGTTAGCTCAGGGCCGGTCTTCCTCAGCAAAAAGAGGAGGATTGGCAGCAGATGTTAGCTCAGGGCTAATCTTCCTCAAAAAAAAAAAAAAAAAAAAAAGATTTGGTCCTCTCCCTGACTCTCTTGGGTCATGCTGATCTGACTTCACCCCTGTCTGTATCACCTTGTAACTTACAATAATCAGAAAAAGGATCTGCAGAAGTGTCCCCATTCCTAACCGGCTGGGAACAGCTATTTGCCTGAGCTGAAATTAACATCACTTCAGTAGAAAACCACAGTGAAATGCAAAAGGGAAGACAGGATTTAAAAATTACGCCTTCCCCATAGAAATTCAGACAGTAATGTATCGACAGATGGAGAGCCACGGGCCTCAGTTAGAGGAGAATTATTCAAAACCACTGCTGTGCAAGGGGCTGGCACGTAAACTGCAGCCTTTCACGTTGGGGATTTGAACAATGAATAATTTTTACAGACTATTGTGTTTTGGTTTCTCTAATTAACGGCTAACTAAATGC
Source organism: Equus caballus (assembly GCF_041296265.1). Classification (NCBI taxonomy): domain Eukaryota; kingdom Metazoa; phylum Chordata; class Mammalia; order Perissodactyla; family Equidae; genus Equus; species Equus caballus. The sequence continues at coordinate 7,388,911 of NC_091692.1, read as the reverse complement.
TTATTTTGTTGCACATCTAATTTTTCAAATTTCTCAGAATTTCCCAAAATCCATAGAGCTGCTTATCCTGAATAAACCTAAGCATCCACAAAGATATATCCATTTATATTCCTGTGCTTTATATATTCTGCAGTTTAGAATGGAAATATGATTTTGAAAAGGAGCTTGTAAGCCAAGGATATACTGAAAATGTACATAGTTTATGAATACATGGATATATGGAGGCTGTAGAAGAGGCACCGAGTATAAAATAAATCTTCCCATGTGCCATAATCACATCCTAGTGATGACAGGGCATATTATTTTTAATCAAAAGTAAAGAGTAGGGCCGGCCCAATGGGGCAGCGGTTAAGTGCCCGCGTTCTGCTTCTCTGCGGCCCGGGTTTGCCGGTTCGGATCCCGAGTATGGACACGGCACTGCTTGGCAAGCCACGCTGTGGCAGGTGTCCCACATATAAAGTAGAGGAAGATGGGCATGGATGTTAGCTCAGGGCCAGTCTTCCTCAGCAAAAAGAGGAGGATTGGCAGCAGTTAGCTCAGGACTAATCTTCCTCAAAAGAAAAAAAAGTAAAGAGTATAAAGTAAAACTAATAATAAGGACTAAGAGAGCAGGAGAAAACTTTTGGAGCTGAGGGAAAGGTTTATGGCATAGATCGTGGTGATGGTTTCACAGTGTGTACTTGTCTCTAAGCTCAACAAGTTGTATATATCAATGATACACAAATTTTTGCATGTCAAAAAATTCAAATAAAAGTACACTTTTAAAAAATTGAGCTACTTTTTACCACATCCCCCCACCAAAAGTAAAGAGGTCGGGGGGGTGTGTGTGTGTCTAAAATTCCAAGGCAAGTGAAGCAGTCAAATAGGACCTTTGATTAGCAATCAAAGGAATAAGGTATTCTGTTATCTTACTGGTGTAAGTGAAGCAAGTTAACCGATGTCCCAGGTCCCCTCAGCTGGCTTCTTACCATCCCTCCGGCGTACCTCCCACTCCTGCCTCACCGAATTAGAGTGCTTGCATTCTCCAAACCCACCATGCCTCCACTCCTTCCTTAAACTGCTCCCTCTGTTCAAAATGCAAAGCAGTGCCTGCATTACTCCAGCCCCGGCATGCCTCCAAGGCCTCCCCGACGGTTCCTTCCCCCATCTTCTTCACCTGGCCTACTTACCACAGGGTTTCGAACGACTATTGGCTCAGTACTGCCGGTCCTCCACAGAACGCTGGCTGAAGACGGGAACTCTCTCGGAGGGAGCCTGTTGTCCGTGTCATAATCAATAAACTTCTGTAGATCAAGACACTAACAAGGTGCCAAGTTACCAAGCAATCTACATGAAAAGACCCATGACAATCAAATGACAGAAAAAAACAAAGCTGTAGTCATTTGGAAACATTCTGAGTATCAGGACTGCTGGAGAACCTTACAAGGGGGAAGTGCCATTTCAGATGGGTTACGTTCGTGGGCATTCCTTCTAGGTTGCTTACTGTATGTAAGGCAAAACCGGGTGATGGAGAAATTACTTCAAAACAGGAGGGAACTCTCAGTCTGGGGGTTGGGGATTCATACGGCGAGAGAGGGGAAAGCTGTGCCAAAACACAGCTCAGCCAGCTTCACACGGGAGAGATCTTATCAGGGAAGCCCCGTGTTCAGTCAGGCCCTAACTCGGGTGTGCCTGAGTAACGTTTTATGGATCTGTTTCCTCGAGGATGACAGCAGGGCACAAGCAGATAACCCTGGCTGAGCCAGGGAAGGCAGCAGAGTGAAGTGTTGGCGTTATCAGCCCACGTCATTTTTAAAAAGCACTTTAGAGTCTGTTCTGGTTATTGTATGTTTCCTGATGGGTTATTTCTTCAAAATGCTTGTAGCCATTTTCAAATCCAATAAAGCACATTAAATGGCATCCTTGCTTTTTGGAAGGAAAGCAGCCCACAGAGATGACACGTGGGAGGCTGGGGCACGGAGGCAGTGGTGGGGTCTGCACTGGTCACTCTGTTGTCCACAATGACCACGGTGAACTCAGAGCCTGTGTGTTACGAATGCATTTCCTCCTTGTTGTCTGTGAATCTGAGAAGAGCCAGTTTTCCTAGTCAGCTGGCAACTGGGCTTGTCAAACTGAGCCATCCCTTTCTGATTAAGCCAATTGTAGGATGCATATGCATCTTTGGAAACCACCATAAATTCTTCCAGACTTAATTTGAATTGAAGTGGTTTCAGCCACTCTGCTCACCAGCAGCCTAGGAACCTGAGCCCGCCCTTGGCAGAGGGAGGCACCAGGAGGCAAGGAAACACATGTCCTTTCCGGCTTCCGAGGGGAGTGAGGAAGCCACAGGCTGTCCGAGGGGCTCTGACAATGTGAAGACCCTGCCCTGGACATTCAGAGGAGATGGCAACATCCTTCCGACCTCAAAGACAAAGAGTCGCCTCTTCCTCTGCGGGCGGGGGTGGGGGTCACTATTCCCTACCCCCTCAACAGATGACTTGGCAGGAACCACACTACCGACCTCTCTCCGTAGCTCCTCTTCCCATCTTCTTGGAAATGGCAGTTTGTTGTGAAAGCACAAGGAAGTCCACACATCCTCTAACATGATGGGATCTGTGTAACAAAAAAATTATACGTTTCTTGAATGTAGAAGATCAGTATAAACCTCATTGGCAAATATACCTCTGCATGTGGCAAGAACTGGAGCGTCTTTGCTTGTTTTTTTCCCTCTTAAGAATATTCTTAAAGTACAAGGACCATCAGAGGTTGAGAATCTGTGTAAATACACACACGATGTTATCTCTTTACCCATGTGCCCTGCTAGAGACACTTGGATAATGTAAACAACTCTTACAACAAAACAGAGATGCTAATTGACATAACACGCCAACTAGGACATCCTGCGTTGGTTGTCCGTCTTGACGCTCTTCCTGGGCAGCCTGGTGTAGTGGTAAGAGACAGAGTTTGGTTTCAGAAGGCAGAGAATTAAATCCTAGCTAGCTAGATTGCTCACTCACTCACTCGCAATTGAATTCAGCTGACCTCGGGCTAAATACTTTAGCTCTCAGAGCCCGTAGAATGGGAATAATAATATTATCGCACGAGATCATTGGTAGTTTTAAATGATGTGACCACTCTCCCCCCATTTCCTGGTTTTATTTTCTTCACAGCATTTATCACTGTCTGAAACTACCAGAGCACTTGTTTATTTTCTGTCGATCGCTCCTCCTGCCCCCACGTAAGCTCCTGAAGAGCAGGAACTGGGACTACTGTTTTGTTTAGTGCTGTTTTCTCAATGTCTGGGACGGTGCGTGGCACATAGTAAATATTTACTGAATGAATGAAGGTGAAATTAATGCATTTGTAAAGCACATAATAGACGCTCAATAACTGTTATCTTTCTTCTTCCTTAAGAGTTAAGGTTTATCTCTGCGTTCATTGTGGTAATGTGTAATGCAGAAATGATCTAGACCGCAACACTGCACGAGTCAGGCCATGGAATTCAGCAGAGTCCTCACCGTCCTGGCCAAGAAGAGCTTTTCTGGATTCGTCTCCCTCTTACAGAAGACCTTCTGCGCTATTACGATCTGCATGGCATAGATAAGAATGTAGCTTAGGCTCAAGATCATTTGCTGGTAAATTGGCTTTCTCATCGTCGGTCCATTTCTGAAGCTGGTCTGTCTTCTCTCCTGCTGTCTACGTCTAGGACGAAATTCTCTGGTCGTGGTGATGGTCATTCAATAGGTGGCACTCTCTCCCAGAACACCGCCCTTCTTTACAGCCCGGATGATATTGATAAATCATTAGACTACGGTTAGGTGACTAGCAGAACAACAATACAAATAGTCACGCTGGTTATTTTGCAACTTTCCTTTCCCTCCCATACACCATAGCTCATACACACTCCCCGGCCTTGTTTTCTCAGTTCCTTTAAAACTTAACCAATGTTCTATGACCTTGAACTTACGGAAGACACGCTGATCAAGGTCTGAAGCTTGGATCTGCTACTTACTGACTTGGGCAAATCTCTTAACCACTCGATGCCTCAATTTACTCATCTGTAAAATGGCACTTATGTAAATGACACAAAGATACTTGTGTAAAATGACAATAGTACTCATCTCATAGGTTTGTTTCAAGGATTAATAATTATTTAGAAAGTACTAAGAACAGTGGCTGGCACACAGTAACACTAAATAAAAGTTTGTTAAATAAATACCAGCTATCTAATACTTTGCTAATGACCTGCTTAACTTTCAAATGGACATACTAGGGTGTTTTAAACGTTGAATATATTGCATATTTCCCCCCATTTTAATATCTCTGAAATCAGGATGAGATGTCGTAATTTGGCAACAGGTATTCCTTCTTAGTGATAGACAAAGTAGTTTTTCATCTTAAAATTGATAGCACATTGGGTTTGATGAAATATGGCAAGTATAAATAACATCTCTCCCTTTTCGCTGGTCCCTTTGCTCTCTCCTCGAAGCATTGTTTGCATCTGTGCAGTACACAGCCGGGAACAGAATCAGGGGAGAAGCACAACCTGGAGGGTCTGACGGAGCTTGGAAGCCTCAGGAGAGCAGGGCTCAATCTTCTCCATTCCGATCTCACCTGGAAACGCACACACTCCCATCCGTGAGAGCCTCACCCATGAGGAGATGCAGAGAAGGAAGGAGCCTTCTAGATGAAGCTTGGGCTCAATCCTGTGATTGTGTTCTAGAAAAGGCTGGGCTTGGATGGAGGGCTGCGTGCCCTTTCAAGAAAGTGTCTCTGCAAATCCTGGGCTGAGAGTCACAATCAGAGGGACTGGGCCTGGTGCTCCACACAATGGGCCAAAGTTACTGCTGGATCAGCTCTCTGAGCAAACATACGGAAGCCGTATTCTTGGATTCCGTGTGGTCACCAGCGCACAGCGGAGTGCTGGATGGAATGCTACATTTCCGTATTTTTGTGCTTCTTTTATGCCTTCAACTTGGTTTCCTTCTTCTGTGGAATCTATCCAGCTTATGCCGACCCACCCCTCGCCCCTCAAGTTCAACTGCATCTCCCTTTCACTCCCCAACTCCACTTGAAGATGCTCACAGGACTCAAGGTGCCCACGTGACCCCTCTTCTTTGGCCTCCAGCACTCCCAAGACACGGCAGGTGTGTGGTCTTTCTAACACCCCTCCATCCATTCATGTAAGCACCTCCTCTAGTCCACTCTGTTTATCCTGACACACTCCCCCAACTCTCTGCCCAGCCAGAATCTGCTACCTGCTCTTCACCATCCTTTAATTATTCCTTCACTGAGTGCTTATGGTGTCCTTCGGTCCAAGGCTGGGCATACGAGGATGAATCATACCAGTCCCTCCCTTGGGAATGCGCAGTCACAGTCTCCGTCCAGTTCACGAGAGACCTTCACACACACTGTCTCATCTAAGCCTTTAAATGGCCATCGAGGAGGGCACCTACCACTCGTAGTGCACAGACGAAGCAACTGAGGAAAGTGGGGCTAAGCCATTTCCTCGGGGTGGTGGCAAAGCCAGGATGTTCCCCGATTTGAGCAGGGGTAAACCAGACGGAGATGCCTGCTCTGGGGCAGCCTGCCCTCCAGCTCCCAGCCACCTCCTTCTCACCCTGGCCTTATCCTCTGAAGTTTCCGTCTAACATAGTCATGGGTCCTGGTCTACCCCAGACTGCGGCAGCCTTCGTTAAACTTTAAAACCCTCACTTGCACACGCCAGAGAAGCACCTGGCCCTCCGCTGCAGACTCTTGCTTCATCCCCCTGCATTTCTTTTTAGCCTTAGGCATGAGCAATGGGGAGTTGGGAGGGTCAGCCAGCTGTAGGCCAATAAATACTTGCTGAGCCTCAAGCACCACGCTAGCCCCTGGGAATTCACCTTGAATTGACCTTGCGGCATAGTTGGGAGGGTGTAAACACCGAAAATTTTTTGAGCAAGAAATTATAATAGAGACCCTATATAATATGCTCGTGTTTTTAAAAGAGAGGCAGTAGTATATTTATAGTTGTTTTTCTATTTTTAATTGTTATATTTTTATAGTTAGGATTCTGTCCAGGCCTGAGGTCTGGGTGGAAACCCCTTTGGGGCTAGGAGAGGGCACAAGGCCACAGCTGACGCCTCAGGGCGCTGCTCCCGGTGGAGGGGACTTGGAACCTCAAACAAACCCCACCCCCCCTTCCCCCCAGCCCCAGGTGTCTGCTGACTCACGGCCCACCCCCCACATGCGGTGGGGTGGGGAAGGCTGATGTTTAAAAGAGCTGTTTGTCTGCCCTGGCAGAAACTGCCAGTCCTAAACACCCTAGGGGGTTGTTTCTTACAGAATTGGTTCTTAAGCAGAATAAAAGGGAGGAGTTCATGATGAGAAAATCTATTATTCTTACTTAGTTCTCCAATCTGGAGAAGAAGGAAGCCATAGGGCAGGACACATGTGGACTCAACTGTATCTTAGTTTGGGGCGGCCCTCCCCCGATTTTTCAGGTTGGGTATCCTTGGCTGGCCTGCCTGCCCCAGAAGGAATGGGTTCTGCACTCTCCCTTCATCTTCTTCCTTAATGTTTGTGCCCTGTTTACATCTGGTAACAACCAGACAGGTACTCTGGGGTAAGTCTAACTCCACCTGTTCTTGCTTTCCTCGTCTGTAACGTGGGGACGAACACAGCCTAAGCCAAAGGGCTGAGCCGGGGCTGGAACGAAGTACTCCACCTCTTTGTAAATTTGCAAGATGCTAAACAAAGGTTAATTGTTCTTACTCTACTTATTTATTCTTTTATGGTGTAGTTTGAAGGTATCTGCTTCAAAACTGCCTCCAAGCATTGAGTTTGCAAGCCCACAGTGCCTGGCCCACAGCAGAGCTTAATAAATGAAGACTGCCTCCCAGTGCGGCCGAGCATCAAACTGATGGCTTGGTGGTGCGCGTTATTTATTGCTAGCCCCACTGAAGAAACGCCGGGCACTAGCGGAGAAAAGAAAATGCGCTCTAAAGAGGGAGGAAGGGGATGGGGAGGAGTCCGCCCTTTCACAAGTTTTTCCTGCCCCACCCACCTCACCCCATAGCGCACCCTCATTCTCAGCCTCCCTCAGCCTCGTCTGACCCCACCCTGACTCCCTGCTTTCTGATCACAAACCCTCAGCTCCTAAGATAACATACCGCAAAAGCTCACAGAGATGAAAATGGTCGATAGGGCTGGGAGTTACAACATGAGAGCGCTAGACTCAACCTTGGAGAGAAGAGCTAATGGACACTTCTGTTTCACAGAGAGGCATCAGGGTCGTGCAGCACCCCCACCGGTGTTTCACATTTTTAACAGACCACAAAGAATTAGATGGGAGTAGAGTTTGGATTTTGGTGTTCTAGGCTGCAGAGAGTGGGTGGGGTGTGAGGTGGGTGTCCTCCTTTCTCCCCAGCTCCCCATGGAGTTGAGATCTTATGCCCCAGGAGGGGCTGCCGAGGCTCTATGGAAATGGCGTACTCCAGGCCTTCTGTCTCAGTCCTTCCAACCGCTTTAAAAAATAAGGAATTGCTTTCAGGTGTAAACAATAAGATAATTCAGTTTAAAGAGAGCTATGATTCTCTTACCCAACCACCCCCCGAAGAAAAATAACTAAACAAATTTCCAAGACTTTGATCACATCTGTGATACGTCTTTGGAGCCTTTCTTCCCTGTTTTGGGCTGCTGTGGTGGCCTGACAGACAACCAGCATGGCTCCTGTGCCCGCTTCCACGCTTACGCTTACGTGTCTGTCTCCTCTCCGGACCGGGGTCTCTTTGAAGACAGGCCATGGCTTCTGGGCAACCCAGGCTCATCGCACAGACCTGCCGAATCCTGGTGCTTAACACCCTTGAATGAGTGAATGGGGAGCTGGAGTAGTGACAATTAGCACCTCCAAGTTTAATGTTGAGCTGTTGCGTGTGGAAAGCCCTTTAGAAACTAAAATACACAATAAAAATGTTTTCTTACACTAATTTAGAAGAGCAACGTCATCACCAACCACCAGAAGCAAAACCGTTTCCCTCCCTTAGATCCAGCTAATTTGCTCAGTACATGTCTCAGGGCCGCCTGCCAGGAGCAGGGCTTAGTGCTCTATGAGCAACTTGCCTTCTTCAAGGGCCCTCTTCCCTCGTTCTTGGTCACTCTTGGATCCTGTCCCTTCCTTTTCTCCCCTGTGGACATATGAACAGGGCATCTCCTTTACTACCTTAGGGGCCAGCCAATGGAAAACCACACTCTCCACCTTTTCAGAAAGACTGGAGAGACTACAGTCTCTTCCTGTCCTGCCCGGGGACCTGGTGTCTCAGGTTTGCCTGTGCGCTTGGGAGAAAACGCAGAGACAGTGGGGATTCAGAGGAGAGAATGGCTTAGCACCTGGGTCTGCTGCTCTGTGGCCTCCGGCCTCAGGTGCTGCCCTGCCACCCACACCCCCTGGCACTCTATTGCTGATTGCAAACCAATTTACTTAAGAGTGCCCAGAGGAAGAGAGTAGAGAAAGACAGCAGCCAAATGCCAAGAGAACCCCTTTCCCTAACAGTACTCGGTTCTGGTAGGATCAGGCAGAGTAAGCAGCGCCCTCTGAGGATGATTTAGGTAGCCCAGGAAGGCCCCAGCTCAAAAATAAATTCCACATGAATGCCTGCACTGGGGGTGACTAATTTGTCCCTTGTTCACCAGACAAATATTTAGCTAATCCTCCCCAGACAATCCCTCCCCCATTCAAACAGAAACGGAGCCTGTCCTCAAGTTGATCAAGAAGCAGCAGAGAATTCTGACACAAACATAATTTACCCAGCGCGAGGTGAGGCTCGTCGAACTGGGAGAAGAGCCTTGTTTTGGAGCGTAGGTTGTTGACTTTCGTGCCGCCCCGGCTTCCAAATCTAGCTGATGACTGGGGACAAGTTACTCAACCTGTTAGGAGCTGTTTTCTCAAATGTCTAACAGTGATGATGAGAGTAATAGCTTACCCCTTGTTGGGAGAAGTCTACAAAACACGTGTGACGCCCTGGGAAAAGCACTAAGAGCTTCTGGTAAGAAGGGAGCTGAGTCTTGTGAGAATGCAAAGGAAGCAACAATTCTATCTGCCTAGAGGTACCAAGGAAAGTTTCCTAGGGGACGTGGCGCCTGACAAGGGTCTTGAAGGACAAGTAGGAATTGGCCAGGCAGAAAAGACAGGTGGGTAGATACCAGGAAAGGGAACACTGCATGCAAACTACTGAAGCACGACATGGCACAATGTCTTCTTAGAACTTGAGAGGCTCCGGCTTGGATGACGGGGAATGTTGGAGGGCTGGGGCCGTTCCTCCACTGGCCGGTCCCTTTCCCCGACATAGCTTCGTGGCTCTCCCTTCACCGTCTTTAAGTCTTGGCTCTCACGACACCCCAACCTTCTTGTGTCAAAGCTCACCGGCCCCTCCCCCACACTGCTTGTCCCCTTCCCTGCTTTGTCTTTCTCCAAAGTATTTACTGTCGAAGATATGATAAGTTTATGTATTTTCTTTACAGACCTTCTCAGCATCTCCTCGTGCTCCTTGCACCACCACATACGTGGAATGAAGTCCCCAGGAGAGGAATTTTTTGTGTTCTCTTCACAGACATACCCCCCGTGTCTCTCACAGTGCCTGGCAGGACAGGAAGTTGTTTCATTCATTCAACAAGTATTCGTTTGCTGCCTCTGGGGCTCTCTGTGCTATGTCGCCATTGGGGCTCTGGGCTTGATCAAGATGGCGTCTCCACACTCAGGGAGTCGCATGGTGTGGAAGCGTTGGGACCTTCTGAGAGGTCTCCTGGCCCATCTTGTGACAGCTTTTGAGATCCCTCCCTGAGGAATTCTGTTCCATTTGTCTTTTTTTTGCCTCCTTCTTAAAGACTTTCAAAATGTAAATACTTCTGGCGTTGAGTCCACTTTTAGTCCCTTCCTTTTGCATGACGAAGTCTGTGTGTCTGCTGCTGGGAGAGGTGACTTTGGGAATCCAAGGAGACTGCCAGGTGCCTGGGGGGAAGAAGATGTTGAAAGGACAGGCTGGGGGTCAGGAATGGAGGCGCCCAGAGACAGAGAGCCTCTTTCACAATTTGGCCCCAGGCTATTCCTGTGATTGGGTGTCTCGGCCAAGAATGTCCCCAGAATTCCAAGTCATTTTTAGATGCAGTTTTCTTATCCTGTGTTCAATAGCCTTCGATAAAGTATGTTTAAGATCTGGGCAAAAAAAGGAATTTGGGTAATTAGCTCTTTCAGAGCTTAAGGTGTGGGCAATGAGGGTCAAACTTTTCTTCGCTGTTTGTTTTGTGAAATATCACAAAATATAGAAAAGAATAATTATAACTAGTAGCGTAACACATACTCATTTACCAGTTAAATGTCCGTTTACCTAGCCTTTGTTTTTTTAAAGCTAACATTGGGCTTTGTCTTTTGTAACTTTTAAAGCAATAAATAATTACACAACTAAACAACAGATAACACCAAGAAAAAATTACAAGAAAAAAAAGACAAGCTACCAACCATAAAGAGGCATTTTCCCGCTTATGACAGATAAAAGAATAACTTTTATGGATTCCATAATATGTAAATAGCTCTACAAATCAATAAGAAAAAGATAACGCATTCTGGTTGTTTTGAGGCTATTGCAAATTCGGGTGAATCTCCCTGAGCTTTCCCTTTCCCCTTCCTCTCCTCGCCTCTTCTCCCCTCTCCACACTCCAAACAGAAGCCCACATGTTCTGGGCAGGGGGATCTTGAAGAAAAACTGCCGCAGCTCCTTTCTCCTTGCCCTGCACTCCATCCTCCTTGAAGCAGGACTCAAACAAGACGAGACAAGTTGCTATGGAGATCTTAAATGCTTTTTCTCTTTACTCTTCTCCTACCTTTTTTCTAACAGGGAAAAACAATGCTGGTTTGTCCCTTATGTCTCCACGTGAAAGAGACTTTTTATTGCAAGAATCTTCTTTAACTTCTCAAAAACTTTGCAAGATACACATCAGTATTTCCACTTTGCCAGTGAAAAGACCAATCCCAGAAGCATCGAATAACTTTCGAATGTCACACAGGTGGCAAATACAGAAATAGCAATTTGAACCCAGGACTGTATGATTCAAAGCTCAAGCTTTTCCCCCCAAACTACACTTCTAAGAACATTATGACTGCATCTTGACTTCAAGAAGCGAGCGTGGCTGACAAATCAACATGACTATCAATAAGCAGGACACTGTGACAACGTCCTGTGCCAGGTGGTGGGAGTGGGGACATGGCTGGCCTCAGGTGGGGCACCCTAGTTTTTCTTACTGCGATTATCACATGGGTAACAAAGGAAGGGAGCTGGTAAAGAGCAATGGGCTTCCTAGATGCTGGGAAGTTACTAGTTCTAATCGGAGCATAGAGAAACCGGTTCTTCCCTAGTGGTGTAGACATAAGCCTCTCGTAGTGGGCATGGGAGACACTGTTTAAGAGCCGACTTTGGAGTTTTGCCCACTAGGCTGCAAATCTCCACTCTGCTTCTTGTCAGTTGTGTGATCTTGGGCAGTTCACTTATTCTTTCTCAGTTGCCTCTTATTTGCAAAGTGGGACTAACATCTCCATCACAGGGGGTTGTTGAAACACTAAATGCAGTGCGTATAAGGTGCTCAGCCCAGGCCTGGCGGGTAGTAAGCCCTCAGTAAAGAGTCACGATAATTGTTTTATCATTAAGATCATCCTTGGGCAGATAAGGATGAAGAGATGCAGAACTTCATTCATTTATTCAACAACTAGTTACTGAATATGTCAGCTGTGTCAGAGGTGCCGTTTCAGGCCTTTGGTGTACATCAGCGGACGCGTAGACTGAGACCCCGGGTCTCCGGGAGCTGTCTTCTGGAGTGAGGAATGGACAACATGCAAAATCAACAATTACGCGATATACTGAAATGTGATATATGTCCAGGGAAAGCTACGAATGGAGGTATAGGTGACACTCTCCAAATCACACATTGAAAGTGGACATCCGTCTCATCTGAACCATCACCGCCGAATGCTGACGCTGGTAGCAGATTTGGTCAGAAACTAATGCTGGTCTTGGAGGCTGCCCCGTGTTTTTTGAATAGTACACTGTGCTTTCTCTTATCACCTCAGTGTCCCAGATAAAGCAGTCTCCTCACCCACTGACAGTTAACAGCTCCCTTGAAAATTCTAGATGCTGCTTCCAGATAAATGGTTTATTTTCGATTGCTGTTTTGTTTGCAACAAGAGTAGCATCCAGCGGCCAAGTTGCTAACTGCATTATTAAAAAACAAAACAGAACAAAAATCCAAAGCTGCAAGTACAACTGATGGTGTTGTTCAATAGATGGTTGAGGACAAGAGCATCTCATAACTTGAAAAATCTTCTGGAAAGAAGAGTCAATCATAGAAACTCCAGGTCGGAAGGGACCTTGAAGTGAGCCTCAAGTGCAAAGAGTGATGTGGTGCAGACATGGCTGGTTTGACTTGAACTGTACTGGGCTACAGCGCCATTGCCTAGGAATTACAGGTTGATAGAGGCTGAGATTTAGAAAAGGGAAGGTGTGGTTATCAATAGATTTTCTTGAGAACACGTGCTAAGAGGAAAGGAGATTTGCCTTCCTCAAGATGCTACTAAGAAGGCTCTTGGTGAGGCTGGTTTTTATTTTTTTCTGTTAAATACCTCAAGGCAGGCAGAGCTGGGAAAGATGCTCCCAGGACCAGGGCTGGCCGGCCCTGCAGGGCTGATGTCTGTCTCAATCTTCTTCTTGTGGCTGACTATGAAAAGTTCCAAACACACAGAGAAATGCAGAGAGTCCTGTTACAAAATATCCACTCTAACCCAAACTTAACACATTTCAACAATCTTCCTTGTTTGCTTCAGATATCCATTTAACATGGGTAGACAGTAAATGGATTTAGATGCAATTGGTATCCTTCCCTACTATTTCTCAGCTCTATTCTTTTCTTCTCCCCAGAAGCAACCATTATCCTGAGGTTAGTGCATATACTTCCTGTCTATGTTTTTATACTTTTATTAATATGTATGATTCTACAATCAAAATACAGGGGCTGGCCCTGTGGCCTAGTGGTTAAGTTCACATGCTCCGCTCCAGCGGTCCAGGGTTTCGCTGGTTCAGATCCTGGGCGCAGACATGGCGCCGCTCATCAAGCCATGCTGAGGCGGCATCCCACGTGCCACAGCTAGAAGGACCCACAACTAAAAATATACAACTATGTACCAGGGGGCTTTGTGGAGAAAAAGGAAAAGTAAAATCTTAAAAAATAATAATAAATTAATAAGTAAATACAATCAAAATACAGCATTGTGTGTATACTTTTAAAATTTGCATAAATGGTATTAGACAGCATGTGTTTGAGCTCGGCAATCAAGATCTCTTAGAGGGGCTTGCCCTGTGGCCAAGTGGCTAAGTTCGCGCGCTCCGCTCGCTGCAGGCGGCCCAGTATTTCATTGGTTTGGATCCTGGGCACGGACATGGCACTGCTCATCAAACCACGCTGAGGCAGCATCCCACATGCCACAACTAGAAGGACCCACAATGAAGAATATACAACTATGTACCGGGGGGCTTTGGGGAGAAAAAGGAAAAAAATAAAATCTTAAAAAAAAAAAAAAAGATCTCTTTGAGATCTGTCGGTGTTATTAGCTAAGGATCTAGTTTATTAGTACAGTTCCTAAAAGACTGACCGGTGGGATTTCTGAGCCCTGGGACACATGTGGAAGGTTAGCAAGATGTATCATTCCAGATTGTGTCTCTGTGATGGATTCTTCGCCTTATCCATCAAACTGTCAACTTCCTGAGACCAAAATTCCAGTGCAGGAGACAAAATTTGCTGAGACAAGGAACAAGAGCTCCTTGGAGAAACCAGCTGAATAGCAAAGTGAGCCATTTAAGTGTAAGGTAAAGGAAGTGGGGAGCAGTGAGCTTCTTTATGTAGTTTTTGACCCCAATCTCGAGTTTTTTCTCCTCCCCGTCCCTGCAGAAGCGACAGTTACTTCAAGTATTTCCACCTTAGGTTAAACTTGCCTGTTCCAGAACTTCATGAAAAGAGTCATATGATGTGACCCCTTTTGTGTTATATTTCTCTCGCTCAGCATAATGTTTTTGAGAGGCATCCATGTTGTTGCGTGCTCATAATTCATTCATTTTTTATTGCTGCGTATTGTTTTGCTTTATGAATATACTGCAATTTTATTATCTATTTTTCTATTTATGGACACCTGGGCTGCTCCTAGTTTTGGACTACTATGAATAATGCTGTATGAACATTCGTGTACATGTTTTTATGTGGACCCAAGTTTTCATTTTGTTGGGTAGTTACCTAGGAGTACGATTGCTGAGTCATACGTTAAATGTATGTTTAACTTTACGAGGCACTGTCATAGTATTTTCCAAAGTGGCTCTCCCCGTTTGCATTCCCACTAGCAACATATGAGTTTCAATGGCTCCGCATTCTTGCCGACATTTTCTATTGTCAGTCTTTTTAATTTTTAGCCATTCTTATGGGTGTGTATCTCATTGATTTTTCTTTTTGCTAGAAACTTATTAGGTAAAACTAATTTTAAAAACACAAACAAGGTTATATGTACCATATATATTGAAGATACATTTGTATATATTTAGAGGAAAAGTGTTCAAGAAAATCTGAAAAATATTATTCTAAGAATATATTTACAACATTGTATAGCACAAACCAAATTTAAAAAATGATGCCGTTATATATCTTTATAACAGTTCTAAACTTTTATGTATCTAATAAAATACCTTCAAATATCTCATAATTGATTTAATTTGCTTTTCTCTGATGACTAGATGTTGAACATCTTTTCACGTATTTTGTTATTCATATTTCTTCTTTTGTGAAGTATTTGTTGAAATCTTTTAGCCATTTTTAAAATTGTGTTGTTCATTTTATTATTGAGTTGTAAGTGTTCTTTATAAATTGGATGAGATATATGTTTTGCAAAAATATATCCAGCCATGGGGCTGGCCCTGTGACCGAGTGGTTAAAGTTCTGAGTGCTCCACTTCAGTGGCCTGGGTCTAAGGGTTCGGATCCCAGGCTCGGACCTACTCTACTCATCAGCCATGCCATGGAGGTATCCCACATACAGGATAGAGGAAGACTGACACAGATGTTAGCTTGGGGCTAATCTTCCTTAAGCAAAAAAGGAGGAAGATTGGCAACAGATGTTAGCTCAGGGCCAATCTTCCTCATATATATACATATACATGTATATATATATATATATATATATATGTATATATATATATATATATTTCTCCAGTCTTGTGGCTTGTCTTTAAGAGCAATAATTTTTAATCTTCATGAAGTCCATTTATTATTTTGGTCTTTCTTGGTTTGTGTTCTTGTGTCCTGCTTAAGGAGCCTTTGCCTAATCTAAAGTCACAGTGATTTTCTTCTGTTTTCTTCTAAAAGTTCTATTCGTTTTAGCTCTTAGATTTACGACTATGATCCATTTTGGGTTAATCTTTGTATGGTGTGAAGTGAAGGTCAAGGTTGATTTTTTTCCTTATAGAATATCCAGTGGTTTCAGTACCAATCATTGAAAAGACTATCTTTTCTCCATTAAATTATCTAACTTGGCACCTTTGTTGAAAATTAATTGACTACGTAAGTGTGGGTCTATTTTTGGAAACTGTATTCTGTTCCAAATAAAAGTCATTTTATTTTCCCTCTTCTTACCAGCATTTTGAAATTACCCTATTTAAGGAGCTATTTGCTCGTACGTATTCTTGTATCTCTGATAAATACCTCCCATATCTCTGATAAATACCTACCATCTATGGCAATGGGAAGGGTCAGGCATTGGTCCTCTCTCCTATCGCTTCCTGTCTTCCTCCTGCCCTCTGTCAACCCTTCAGACATCTATGTCAGCTTCCATGGCTTCAAACTAATTGAAAAATTGACTCACCTGAGGTTCTCACTCTTCTATTTTCCAAATCCTGAACAGATAACAAACCCTCCGCAGGCTCCAATGATAGCAATGATAGCTGACACTGCTATCCTATGTGTAGTCACTGATGTAAGCACTCTAAAAGTTATTAAATTATCCCCACATCCTGATAAAGTAGGAATTACTACCCCTATTTACAGAAGAGGAATCTGAGGCCCCGAGGGGCCGTGGAGATTGTCCACAGTCACACACACAGCAAGTAGTGGAGCCGTGATACACACCCAGTCTGTCTCCAGAGCCTGTTTGCTTTAGCAGATACGGCATTGCTCAGTCACCCACCAGATGACTTCATTTGTACGTTGCACATCTGTATTATTTTTAAGTTAATATTTTTCTATTAAATGGAGCTGTAAGGGATCTTAGAGAGCATTTTTCAGATGAGGAAACTGAAATCCAAAGAGAGCTAAGCTGGAAGCAGAGCCAGGGCCCCAGCCTGGGGTGCCTGAGGGCTTTTCCTTCATCCGTGCTTCCGGGGAATTGCATCCCATTCTTTAGCATCTCTGCACCCCTCACCCGATCATACCTCTTCCAATAAGGCCTACTCTCAGCTGCCTGTCATGCAGGAAACTGATCTAATAAACTCATCCAGCCGTCTCCTCCAGGCATGCTCCCATGGACTCTCACTGAGCCCTACTATGGAAAACATTATATCAAACTCTGTGAGAACATACATAGGGGGCTGGCCCGGTGGCGCAGCAGTAAAGTTTGCAAATTCCGCTTCAGGGGCCCAGGGTTCGCAGTTTGGCTCCCGGGTACGGACATGGCACCCCGTGACAAGCCATGCTGTGGTAGGTGTCCCACATATAAAGCAGAGGAAGATGGGCACGGATGTAAGCTCAGGGCCAGTCTTCCTCAGCAAAAAGAAGAGGATTGGCAGCAGATGTTAGCTCAAGGCTAATCTTCCTCAAAAAAAGAAAAAAAAAACATACATAGAAGATATAACAGCAAGCCCTCCAAGGGCTTATAAATACTATCATCAACTAATATTGAAATATGAATGAGTTAATATGAAATCTCTAGAAAGTTTCTGTACAGAATAAGTTTTACACACATAGCTGACCCCAATGCCCCCATTGCCCCTCCTTCTACTAGCCTTTATTTTTCTTCTTCTAGTTTATAAATGTACTGGGTGATTTCTTCATCCAACCTTATTGTATTATGATATAGAAAAAGGTGCTTTTGTTTGGAGTAAGTGATCTTGATTTCTAGGGTTCTCTCTGACACTCATTAGCTGGGTGACCTTCAGCAAATTATTTAACCTCTCTGAGCCTCTTTCCTAATCTGTAAAGGGGGATGATAATATTACCCACTTTCATTGGGTTGTTGCGGGAGTCAAATGAGATAACAAAATGCTTTGAACGTTCTAGTCTCCTTGAGAGCTACAGAACAAAGAACTTGGACTTCAGAGTCAAAAGAGGTGGATTCCCAGCTTCGCTGAACATGTGACAGGAGTCTGTGGTAGCAAAGCCACACTGAGGAGTTGGGTGGTTGGGGAACCTAACCCAGGAGCTAGGGGATTAGGTCCTGCTGCCGGGCTGGCCCTGTCCCTCATTCACATTCTTTCTTCAGCAAATCACAAGTTATCACAAGTCATGGCCCTTCTTGAATAATCAAACCCAAACCGTCCACAGTCAGATTTCAGAGATTTGAATAGAGGAGGCCTGGACTGACAGGAAGAGAGCATGCTTAAAGACTGATAGAACAGTTTCGTTGTCTCGTTCCTTCAGCCCTCAACCAGCTTTCACTGACTGTCTACAGTGTTAGCTGTTGGCATCGTTTTACGTGCTGGAGATACAACAACAGGGACGGTTAATGGTGCTTCTAAGACTTCTTGATGGTGGGGGGGGGTGCAGGCAGGGTTCGAGGTTGGTAACCCGGTTGGCAAAGCCTGAATGAATGGGTAGAGGAAACTTGTCTTGGGGATGGCTGATGGAGATGGGGGGCACGGCAAAAGTGCCCCCAAACCTCATCATTAGAGAGTTTCCCGTCTAGTGGGAGCGGCAGAAATCGAT
This sequence comes from Equus caballus, assembly GCF_041296265.1. NCBI lineage: Eukaryota > Metazoa > Chordata > Mammalia > Perissodactyla > Equidae > Equus > Equus caballus. The sequence continues at coordinate 7,370,957 of NC_091692.1, read as the reverse complement.
GCCACGCACGACCATACAATGTGACAGTTGTGTGAAGAAGATATGCACATGGCGATGCGAAAACACACACACAAAACGTCAATTCACATTGAGCGGGACACCAAGCTGGGAAGAACCTGCAGCCTGAAGGAAGACATAAGGTCTAGGATGCGTTACACTGTCAGTCCACGCATTCAGAGTTCCTCTCCCTGCTTTCAACAGCACTTCGCTTTGCATGACATTCACAGTCCAAAAATACACTCACATGCTATGCTTCATTTGATTTAATGAAAATAGGAATGGAAAAGGGGATAGTTCCCATTTTACAGATGCGGAAACAGGAAGAGAGAGGTTGCCAAAGTCACATGTCTTGTAAATAGGAGAGTGGCAATTACAATGCAGTTTTCTGACCCTTACCTAAAAGTACTTTTCCATTATAAGTGACTTCGTTATCAATCTGATAAGAACATTATCTGACTTTTTTGAGCTTTCTTTCATCTAATTTCACCCTTTCTTTCCTGTTGTATGTTTTTCCGTTCTGGAACGTTGTAAGCGTTTGGAGTCCTGTGTCGCTGTGGTTTAAACAAGCAAGAACATGAATTATATTCTGGGACCCAAAGGCCTCATATTTTCAGTCACTGTAATTATAGTCCAGCCACATTCTACCCTTAGGAAAGAATCTTGCAGTTTCTGCAACTGTCAAATGAAGGGCTTAGGCTAAGATCACTCAGTGCTGACATTCTATGATCCGCTTTATAACCATCAATGTAATTTTAAAGTATTTATTAAGAGGACACGCACACGCACATACACTGAAAAAAAGTATTGACAATTACAAACCAAAAGGTTAATAATCACTATCTTTGAGTAGTTAAATCATATTCTTTTCCTTCTTTTTGCTTAAGTATATACCTTTTTTTTTTTTACAGTAAGCATGGATAGCTTATATAATTTAGGTAATAAATACATAATTCCACTTAGGACTGAAACTGTGCCAAAATGTTATCAGCACTTGGCAAAATCTAGCATGCTTACAGGACAATGGAATCTTCTCAACAAGTCCATGTTTGAAATTTCATATTCATTGGTGAGACTAAATAGTGCCAATTTTTGACAAGTGCATGTTAATTCAGTAAGTTTTGATATACAGCCAAAGCTAATTGCTTAAAAGAGAGTGTTGGCTATTCACCAGAAGATACACTGATTTCTAAGTTATTCCCTGTCTTTATGACATAGGGCTACACCAAGATGTAAAAGGTCACAATTTTGTTTCAAAGTGCTTATAATTTAGTGGAGTTTAATGTTATTGGGGTGCTAACGTTTAAGTTTTGATGGTAAAACTTGCGCCGTCACAAGAAGTCCTGAAGATACTTATATGGTCTTCCAAATATAGTATAGATGGGTGTACCGTATGATTGCAGTTATGATAGAGTAATGGGCTAACAACTCTACAGTGGTTTTCTGGGGTCCTCAATTATTCTTCAATTTCTTGGAGACACCGCCACCACTCGCTTTCCTGGCTACGATCCTTAAAGTCACTCATCAGCATTCAGAGTATCCTGTGTGGTTGCTTTGTTGCTTGGGAGCATTGCTGCTCATTACCTGGTTATTTTTCTTCCATTCTTCCTCTCCTTCTTCTTACTTAGTCCATATAATCCATGTAAATTCACATTTTGCATACACGGTGCCACTTTAAAGAGGGTAATATTTATTCACAAATGACCATTGAACAAGACCAAGGGAGTTGTATTGAAAGAGACCAGCAGCTGAGGTAGGTTGGGAAAAATGGAAAAGATTAGGAAAAGGTAATATGTCAACTGGGCTTGTATTCTCTGAAATGTTGTTGTTGTTGTTTTTGAGGAAGATTAGCCTTGAGCTAACATCTGCTGCCAATCCTCCTCTTTTTGCTGAGGAAGACTGGCCTTGAGCTAACATCCATACCCATCTTCCTCTACTTTATACGTGGGGACGCCTACCATAGCATGGCTTGCCAAGTGGTGCCATGTCTGCACCCGGGATCCAAACCGGCAAAGCCTGGGCTGCTGAAGCGGAATGTGCAAACGTAACCAGTGCGCCACCAGGCCAGCTCGTGAAATGTATTTTTAAATTGCCCATTAGGCATGTTAGGCCCTGTACTAGAGGCCAGAGACACAAGATAGCCCACACGGACACTGTGCCCCCTGCCTTCATGGCATTTTCAGTCTAGTGTGGGAGACGGCTATTCATCAGACAATTACTCAGATAAATGTAACATGGTAAGCAAAGAAAGAAAATACAGAAGCTGTGGGGCTGGAATGCTCAGTACAGCTACGCATTTCAGCAAATGGGCCACGTCAGGCAAGCTCTCAGTAAATTTAAGAATAAGTAATCCAGTCTGGGGGCAATGTATGTTCATTAGGCAAAACAGAAATTGCGCTTTCTGAGAGCTTACCCTTATGCTGGGCTGTCTGTGAGAGGGTCTTCGCTGATATCAAATGCGATGCTTGAAATACATTTGAGAGGTTGGTATTACGAGCCACAGCTTTTAAATGAATAATGGAGGCTCCGAGATTAAGGGTTTCACCAACCTGGAAAAACAGGAGGGGCTAGAAAGGAGACCGCCACCCCTCCCACCCTCCCCCCCCCCCCCCCAGCCCCTGCGTCGAGTACCAGGCTGCAGGATTTGGGTTTACTGGGTTGACAGCTGGGCAGCTGCTGAGGGCTTGTGAGCAGGGCATGGCTTGCTGGAAAATGTGCTTCAGGAGGGTTCATCCCAGGTGGGAAAAGAAAGACTTGGCGAAATCAGTGAGGAAGCCGTGGCCAGTGTAGATGAGAGGTGAGGAATACAGCGCCTGCGTTAGAGGGAGCAAGAAGGGCAACTAGGTGGACCAGGCTTTCTAGATGTAGAGTAAACGACTGCCCAGGTGTAGGAGGAGGTGATCAGAATCCATATTTCATTTTTTAAAAGTCCCGGTGCACAGAATAATGTAACAAAAGAACATGTACTGTCTATCCTGAGGCTGCTAAATTTTGTAGCTTAGCCAATAAAAATGTTTAATACTCTACTATCAGAGACAGAATTCAAGTCAAATATGGATAAAAGCATAGACCAGTTAATGGGAGAAGACAGGCGACAATCATTGCTTTTTACTTATTGTAAGACATAGTTAATCCGATTGATTGTTTAAGGCATAATTAATACCTACATCTTATCACTGACAGTCTTTATTTTCAATTCAGACTTGATATTCAGCTTTGGGCTAGCTCACCTGGAGATGCCCCTGAACTGTGTCTTTCCTACACCAGTTGTCATAAGATTATTTCCAGAGATTACTGGATGGCAGTCCTGCCTGCCAGCTGCTACTCCTGGGGAAAGAGCTAGTCCTCAGGTATGTGGGGAGGGGTTGGAGGGGGCCTGACACCCACCCTGCCATTCCCCTACCTCCCACCCTGGTGCTGGAGGATGAGGGGGCTCCTTAGAGCCCTCAGTCACTAACAAGTGGGTACCACAGGTTCATGCTGCTGTGGAAGGAATTTAAGCACCGTGTGCCCAGCCCTGCTCCTCGCCTGAGGGTTTAGAGATTCTGAGCCGGTCTTCCAACCACGTGGAAGCCAGGACTGCGTCAAGCCCGGTGCATGCTGATCTTATCCAGTTTCCCAGTGTGTTCAGAGAGTTTATGGTAAGATTGTTTAATGTTTGGTCCAGGCCCCCAGCTGGAAACCACAAAATCGAGGCCCTCTCAATTTCGGCATACCTTCCGCCCCAGGTTTGTTTTTGCCTAGCCCAGAACGCCCGCCCTGCCAGGTGATAAGGTTTGGGTTTGCTATTCCCGGTACAGGCCACCACCAGCGGCCTGGTATCCTTGGGACCCACTTAGAAAGTCAGGCAATCGGGCCCCACCCCAGACCTCGTGAGTCAGAATCTGCATTTTAAACAAGCACCCCCCCTCCCCCACGAGGTTCGTGTGCTGGGGGGAGCTGAGAAGCCCTGGGCCAGCCGGGAGATTCAGGGCCCAATTCTTCAGGAGGGCCATGAATACTGATCAATTGCTATAGGATTCATGCGAATTTCAAAGGAGAGCGATCTGAGGCCACAATGTTTCATTTCTAAAAAGCCCAAAGTAGGACAAAGAAGGATTTAGAGTCTTAGGAGCATTTAACTGACAGTATTTAAAACAAAACAAAACACAACGCCCCTCCGGGAGCACGTGCGCCCGCCCCAGGCTGCCGCCTCAGCCCTTCTTGCCTCTGGGGTGAACCTGCTGGAAGAATGTGGGGATGTTTGTAAGCTTCCCGGACTTTCGAAGAAGAGGATTTTCTGAGAATTTGAGAAGCTCTTGTTGGAGGCAAAACGGGGAGGGAATTTTTTTCCTCTGTGTTTGCAGACAGCATTTTGTATCCTAGCCTACTCTGAGACCTGGAATGGAATACTAGGCAAGCTGAGGACCCTGGAGCCAGAGTGCGGCCTTTCACATCCTGGCACTGTGAGCTGAGTCACTGCGGACCAGCTACTGAATCAGTGTAGCCTCAGTTTCTCCTCCCCAAAACGGGAATCATAATTCTGACCTCATGGTTGCTGTTAGGATTCCATGTGTGAACCTGTCTGAAGCAGGTAGACAGGAGCCTGATATAGTGCAAGCTTTGTATTGTGTTTGTTTATGAAATGCTGAAATGGGAGCGTCCAGCTCTGCTCACTCCCTCCCTTAGAATCACATCACGGCTCTGGTCCCTGCTGGGCCTGGCTGGTCTGCAGCCTCGTCCGTCCCTTCCCCTTCCTTCCTCCAGGGACCCCGGGATCCCACCGCACCCGTCTGCCTTTTGCCCCTCAAGCGTGCCAAGTTCATTCCCATCTTCGGGCCTGGTCCTGGCCTATTTTTTCAGCCTGATCTTTGCACTGGAGACTTTCCCGTCCTTCAGGTCTCAGCCGCACATCCCCTCCTAAGAGAGGTCCTTCTTTCCGAGGAAAAGTCCAGCAGTAGCTCCAGGCGCTCTTGCTGCTGCCCTTTGACATCTTCATCTAAGCACTTATCACTGTCCGAACTTACATTCTGTTTGCTCATTTATGTATGGACTTCTGACTCCCCTACCTTGAGAATGTTAGCCCCAAGAGGGCACGAGCTTGTCACCACGATTTCCACAGCGCCTACGATAGGGCCTTGACACCGGGGAGCTCCAAGATTTGTGGAATGAAAGAATGAGTGAATGAATGAATCAATGGAATAAGAAATGCTCAGGAAGAAACGCTTGCAGCTCGAAGCCCCATGGAAATGCAGGGCTTGCCGCCTTTGCCGTAAATAGCAGGAGTGGAGAAGGGAGACATGGGAGAAGCTGGGGGAGTGCTCCTTGACAGCCCTTCCTAGGCTGCCTGCATGGCCCTCAGCCATCAGCCAGGGCGCCTCTCACATGGCGCTGCAGGTTTTTATATTGGCACTTGTCTGTCTCCCCCAAGGGACTTCCTGCTCTTTGAGACCAAAGCCTGTTCCTCCACGACTTTATCAGTGCCTAACACCACACCAGGCAGGCACATAATACATGCTCAATAAAAATATCAGGTGCATGAACAAATACAAACACATACATGTTATTACATTGCAAGTTAATATTAATAAAGTGACTGATGCTTGTCTTTGGAAAATATTGGACTTTTAGTAAATCAGAGTTTGTTTCCACCTTATGGTTCGGAGTATCTCTAAGGTAAGGGATGCAAACGGAATGTAAGGTATGCTTTGGGGCTTGGTGACCCAAAGTGGGAATCATTTAGGGGCAGGAAGGGAGGGGGCAGGACCCCAGGGAGTACCATACAGGGCTGGGGAGGGGTTGTTGCAGGACTGGAGCAAGAGGTAGGGGCTTCCTGGAAGGAGATGCATAGTCGCCCTGCCCCACCTTGGTCCTCAGAATGTAGGGTAACAGGCCCAGCGGGGACTCTCCTGGGTTCTAGGGGTGGGGGTGGGAGGGGTGGGGCAGGGAGATGGGCTAGGATATCTTTGAGGAGCCAGCAAGCAGTCTCTGAAGTACCTTTACATAGATAAATGAGGGTGGGGAGAGAGGAGAGGAGAAACCCCCCTAGGGAGAACGAGGGAGGTGACCCCGAAGAATTCAAAGGCTTTCATGAAGCCCCACCTGAAGGCCAATTGTTCTGAGATGGACAGGGCGGTTCAGGCTCTGGGCTTATCTAAATCCAGTCTTGGGGGGTGAGGTGGGAGGGGGTGTGGAAGGGTTTCTTTCAAGTGGGAGGACCAACGAAACCGCTCCCATAACAAAAGCTTTTTTTTATGGCTGGGATTGAAATGCTTCAAAAGTAAACTGTGTACAAAAGTAAGGGAGAAGTTTGACTTTGCTTTGAAAAATGTATCTTTCCCCTACCGCCGTCTACAGTTTGTACACATATGGCTCCCCTTTGAAACCCTGTGTGGGAGCGTAAAACAGAGTTATGCTTCTCTGGTCCTGACCTCTCTTGTAGTAACTCTGACGACACACGTGGAAGCTCTTCTGCAAATCAGTACCCTCCACGCCTGAGAGGCACCCGGAGACTTGCCGTCTCAGGTGAGAGCTCAATTAACACCAAAATTAAGGCCACAGTTGAAGGTGAGGAGAAAGTGCTATTCCATGTGGAAGCCTTGTCTCAGGAGAAGCCCCTTAACCTTTCCCCACCCCAGTTTCCTCCTTTGGAAAATGGAGAGAGTACTAGTTTCTACCTCATTCATTCTTGAGGATTAAATGAGAAATGTGTGGAAAGCCTTTGGGCGAGTCCTCACCCCGTTGTAAACGCGTGTGAGAACTTGGGTCTCGTGAGTGCTGTATTACTGAAAAGCGCTCAGATCCACTTCCATTCCACAGGTATCGCATTAGGCTTTGGGATATAAGGAGAAATAAAATGTTCCAGCCTTCAGGGAATTTGGTCTAGAGGTCAAGATAGACATATGGACAGATGAGTATAATCTTGGATGTTGTGCAATGAATGAAGTGTGCACCAGGTGCTGGGGCATCCAGCTGGGGAGCATCAGCCTTATTTCCCTGGGGTCTGATCCTTAGGTGGCAAATGAAAAGGGGTCGTCTTTTAACGGAGTCAATACTATTTAGTTGCTCCAGCACCCAGCACAGCGTCTGCCATATAGAAGGACTTGAGAAAAGACGAGTGAAAGGAACGAATTTAGACTTTTTCTCTGTCAGTTTCAAGAAAAAAGCTTAAAGTACAACACTGGTATAACATTGTAAAACTGAACAGAGGGGGAAACGTCCAAGGTGGGTTAGAAAGAGCAGGCCCACCCAGTGGTCCATGGGCAAACTTATTTTGGTGGTGCCATCTTGTCCTAGACACCAGGCTAGGTGGTGGGTAAAAGAAGAGGAAAGATGGCTGAGAGTATAGAGGAGAGAGAGCAAGGGAAGGCCACACCACAAGGTCACACAGGCAGAGAGCTGGGAGCCGGAGGCAGGGCAGCGAAACCCAAGGGCCACATGGCAGGCTGAGGACAGACAGGACTGGAAAAGGCAGGCCAGGGCCATGCTGAGGAGCTAGACTCTGTACATGTGTGATTCTCCACGTGTGTGAGGGAGACCGCAGCAGCTGTCAGAGCAGAATCATCCAGAGCCTTATTTGGCTTTATTTCATTTTATTTCCTCCCAAACCTCATGGGGCCTGCTTTTTTCCACTCTCCCCAGATTAGAGTGGCGCTTAAGGGCACACACCCTGGAGCAAGGTGCCCATCCCAGTGCCATCAACTCTGTGTCCTTTCACAAGTTACTTAATCTTCCTGTGCCTCAGTTTCCCCAATTGAGAGATGTACGGTTACTGTGAGAATTGAGTTAATTCGTGTAAAGGGCTGAGAGCAGAGCCCAGCACATAGTAACTGCTGGTTACACTCTAGCTGTGAACCCGTGACCTGGATGACATGTCATTGTCCTGGAAGCAAGCCGATTCAACAGTGAGTGCGCCTTGGTGCCACCACACTCACGGGCTATGCGAAGCCTTGTTGTGTTTAGGGGCCCCACGTGGTCATGTTAATACAAATCAAACACTTAAAACATGGTAAGTGCATGATGGCAGTAAGTACCATGGGAGGGTTTGCCATTAGAATTAATTATGATTCTGTAAATAACTAATATAGCTCTCAAAGCCCTCTGTCATCCATGCTCTGTTCACGTCCCGGACTCGCCTATCCCGGTTTCTCTTGCTTGCATTACGGTTCCTGCAGTTCACTGAAAACCCTGGCCTTCTCTCACCTCCAGACTTGAAGACTTTCTACCCTCCCCCTTTTTTCTATTTAACCTTTGTTCCTCCTTCACGTCTCAGCTAAGATGTCACCCCCTCTAGGAAGTTTTCTGTAACTCCTCGAGAGCCCGGGGTGGGTGGGGGAGCCCTCGTATGTATTCTCCTAGCCTTTATCACACTGGGGTGTGTCTGTAAATCTCTGTTGGGAGCCCCTAGGGGGAAAGACCTTGACTACCTTGTGGAACATTGTCTTCCCAGCAGAGCGGGCCGTGGGAGGATGGTCTCTACATTTTGTTTAGATGGACGAATGAATGAGGTGGAATTTGGAGGAGCGATCTGGATGGGAGATAGAGATTAGGGGTCGTTAGCATGGGGATGATGTTTAAATCATGAGAAAGCTGAGATTCTCGAAGGTGAGCCTTTTTCATTCTCCATCTCTTACCTTTGATCCCTTGTTTTTTACTGGAAACTATTCTCCATGGCTCCAGGGATCCCATCCTATTCTGCTTCTTCTGCTCCTTTGGCGATCGGTCTTCTCTGGTTTCTGTCATTGGTCTCTTACCCCAGTCACCCCTCGGACATTCATTTTCTCCCCATAATTTCAACTCCCTCTTATTGATGGTTATCTCCACAGCCAGCTTCAACTTTGCTCCTGAACTCCTGACCTGTATTTCCAATTGCTCGTAAATACTCCAACTGGGCCTTTCACAGCCAGCCAAGTGGAACAGGTCATTATTTCTCCCCTGGTTCCCATGCCTCAAACGAAGCTCTCCTCCCCTATTTCCTAGCTTGGTTAATAGGATCCCCATGTAGACAGTCACCCAACCTAAGTCTGACGAGTTTCAGTTCCTCCTCCTTCTCTCCCCCAACATTCTTCCTCTTATATAGCTTGTCGTTTCTGATTCTGGAAGTACTGAATTTGACTTCTCATTTCATGTTCACTGTCACCATCCTAGCTCCGGCTTTCATTATCAGTTGCCCAGACTATTATAATAGCTTCGTAATTGGCCTGTCTGTCTCCAGGTAACTTTCTAAAACACAGGTCTGATCATGCCACTTTTCAATCAAAGACCTTCCAAGGCTGCACAGCTACAGAGTGAAGGCCAGGCCCCTGACCATGGCATTCAATGTCTTCACTATCTGGCCCCAGTGTATTTTTCCAGCCCCATCTCTCACCAGCCCATGCTCTGAAAGCACTCAGTGTATGTCTTTATGCCGTATTAGAATTAGTTGTTTAACTATCTCTCTGTACTCCCGCCTCCACAGCATCAGGACCAGCCCTTACTCATCGTGGTATCTGGAGAACCTAGCGGAGAGCCTAAGAAGTGAATGTCTTTTGAATAATTGGCTGTCATCGCTTCCAGAGGGAGCACCTCATCCAGTCCTTCTAATCTGATGCCTAGCTCAGTGTCCTACGTGCAGAATGTACTCAGTCAAGGTTTTATGGAATTGTTGACTTATTTTGGAATGTAAACCCCTCGAGAGCAGGAACTTTATTATTTATTTATTTAATTGAAATATATTTGACATATAACATTGTATACATATAAGGTGCCCAACAAAGTTATCTGATGCTTTTACATATTGTTATGGGATTGCCATTGTGGTCATAATCAGCGGCAGGAACTTTATTTTATTCACTTCAGTATCTCTTGTCTAACAGTACCTGACACATAATAGGTACTGAATAAATATTTGTTGAATGAAGGCATGAATGAATGAATGAATGGGTGAACAAATGAAGCCATCTCCCTCGTCCCCCCTTTCCTATGGCATTTTCCATCTCAGACTTTATTTGTAGTAGTGCGAAAGTCATTGGTACTACAACATGTGTCACATCTGTGTGTTTGTTTGCCAAGCTTCTGAATCATGGACACAGTCAAAGAAAACTATTTTTCCCCACCTCCACTGGAGGACTAGAACTCATTTTGGACTGATGGAGCAGTGTTTTGGTCTGTGCAGGCGTAATGGGGGAAGGGAAAATTAAAGTTATCCTGACATTAACCTGAATTTAATTTAAGTTTCTTCTAGTGTTAGTTAAGTCTTTGGGTAATAAAAGGTAATTTCTTGAATCCCATGTGGTAAGGTCAATATTAGAAATATAAAAGAGAAATTGGATATCAAATAAACTTACATTAAGAATTTCGTATTTGGAGGGTTTCATGTATTTATAAAATGAAATGTACCAGCGCTTCTCAAAGTGGATGGACATCAAATTCAGGCACATCGTGAGAAGTGTGGATTTCTGGGCCCCATCTCAGATTAACCGAATCTGAATTTCTGGGTGGGGGGGGGTGGTGCGTTCAGGATCTACGTTTTCAGCCCTATTGACCACTTACTTGGAAATTCTTCTCCATGGCTTTAAGGACACCACCCTGTTTTATTTCTTCTACTACTTTGGTTATAGATCCTTTCTATTCTCGATTTTTTAATTGGCTGCTTTTTCCTTAATCATTTTGGAGAATTTTTTTCTCCCATAATTTCACCCATCGCTTACCACTGTTGTTCTCACTACTCTCCCGAACTCCGGTATTTCCAAGGTGCACCACCGGCCCCTCTGCGTGGTCAGCAAAGACTCCAGGTGATTCTTCTGTACTCTGAAGTCCAAGAGCTGCTTAGCTGACACCTTTTTTTTGGTCCCCCTTCTCACCTTCTTTCTATCCAAAAGGAAAATCAAGTGAGTATAGAGAGGGACACACATATCAATATATAGCATCCATGGCAGTCAATTTCGTGGCAGGCGTTACCTCAATGGCTGCAAGACATTGGCTATGAAGTCTGCTCATTAAAATAGCATCAATAAACATGAAACACATTGCTTACTCATGGATAGATGTCCTCTGTGTTTTTGATGTGTTTCTCATTGGCCATCTTATCTCCCAGAGCACAGAGCCCAGCCTGGGCTCAGGTACAGCCAGGGTATTGCCCGGAGGTGGGTTAGGCTGTAGGGAGGGCAACAGATGGAAAGGAACTAAAATGAAACCGAAACCAAAACCAGGCAGATTTTTTCATCAAGCTGAGGGGGTGGCGGGTAACGTTCCACTTGAGCTGTGTAGTAAAATTATTGGAGGAATTTTAATTGGCCTCACCCCAGACCACGTAAATTAGAAACTCTGAAAGAGTGTGAAAACCACTAAGGTAGGCTGGGCTGCGGACCCACAGGAACACAGGGGCAGTCATTTAGGTGGTACCCCTACAGCCTTATTTGTGAACAGGGAGGAGCTGTTAAGGCTACAAATCCAGATCAGACATATATGGAGAGCCTAGTGCCTTTTTTGTTTTTTATAACCTACTATTTTATTTTATTTATTTATTTATTTATTTATTTATTTTTTGAGGAAGATTAGCCCTGGGCTAACATCTGCTGCCAGTCCTCCTCTTTTTGCTGAGGAAGACTGGCCCTGAGCTAACATCCAGCCCATCTTCCTCTACTTCCCATGTGGGATGCCTGCCACAGCATGGCTTGACAAGCGGTGCCATGTCTGCACCCAAGATCCGAATGGGCGAAGTGGAACATGTGAACTTAACCACGGCGCCATCAGGCCGGCCCCTCCTAGTGCCTTTATTATACTTGAGTGCTTACTATGTATAAGGCATGATATCTATACACTGATTCATAAAGAGAAGAAAAATAGAAAAAAAAATGCTTTTTGGAGAATATGTCTTAAATACATGCTGTTTAGGACAGTTTAGGGCCAGCCCAGTGGCGCAGTGGTCAAGTTCCCATGTTCTGCTTCAGCGGCCTGGGGTTTGCCGGTTCAGATCCCTGGGGGTGGACTTACACACCGCTTGTCATACCATGCTGTGGTAGGCATCCTACATACAAAGTAGAGGAAGATGGGCATGGACGTTAGCTCAGGGCCAGTCTTCCTCAAAAAAAACCAAAAAGTTATTTAACTCTCACTAAAGGCTAATGCTAGTATTACTTAGCCCCCCACTTTACTGATGAGTATACAGGCTCAGAGAGGTTGCATAACTTCCCCAGGGTAACTCAGCTAGTAAGCAGCAGAGTCCAGATTCAAACTCATACTTGCTGGCTCTAAAACCCATATTCTTTTCACTATATTTTGTTGCCTATTATGTCAAAAGAGGAAGAAAACACGTTACCTGCCCTCTTGGAGTTTTCAGTCTGCTTAGGGAGGAAAGGTATGGCTATAAAGATGAGAGATCATGCTAAGTGCCTGAGAGAGGTTTAAGCAAGTTGCTGAGAGAACCAGGGGGAGGCTGGAAGTTGTTGCCTGCTGCAGACTCCTCTGGAAGACTCCCTGGGGCAGGGTGTTCAAAGCAGGTAAGACAGAGGCGGTTGACGGAGCCTTGTGAAGGCACAGGCTGGCGTGGGGAGGCACAGGACCTTCTCAGGACATGGCTGGGGTGGACTCGGATGGGAGTAGAAAGGGGCTGCGGTGGATTCATGTGAGGTAAGCCCGGAACAACATGGCACGTTCAGAGCAGGAAGTTCTTGGATTCCAGGCCCAGGAGGTGAACCCGTTCACCAGGCAAAAGAGCCTCACGGAGCTCTGAAGGCCAGGAGAGCAATGGGCAGAGCTGTGAGAGAGAGCCCTGCTCTCAGAGTGTCTAGATGGGAGTGAAGAGAGATGAGAGGCCGGATGACTAGTTGGGAAGTGACCGTAGAGAGTGAGGGCCCCTAGACGGTGGGTGCAGAGAGATGACTGCAGAGGGAGGATGGGCAGATGGAAAGATGAGAGACGGTTCGGAGGTGGGACCCACGGGACTTGAGTTGCTGCTGAGGGGTGGTGGCATGGAGGAGAGGAAGGGTGTGATCACGCAGATGGCTTCAAATTCGGGAGGGACCGCAGACGGGCTGGGTGTATTTAGCGAGGGCAGGAAGAACTGAGCATCTGGGGTTTGGGTGTGTGCCTCTCGTGAGGCAGATGACAACTCCGAAGCGGCTGCGAGGGGATCGGAGGCCCTGGCCTCGGGGTCAGAGTTAGCAGCCACGCGCCCGGGTGTGGTGGGTGCAACAGCCGCTCCTGTTGCAGGTGTTCTGCTTGAGTGGGTTCCCGTTAAACGTTAACTGCGTGAACCTTGATTAAAAAAAAGTGGTAAAAGGCGTTTTGGAGTCATATTCAGTTAAATAAAGAACAAAGATTGTTTGCTGGTTAAATAACTAAAAAGCTATTTAAACATTACTAAAAAGTTACTTAAAAGTTAATTAAACCAATTTTGAAACACCAACTTTGAGATTTTTCCTATAGACCGGAGGGATGGTAATTAAACTCAATTGTAGTCATGCTGGATTCCTCGCTGATGTTTATTTTTCTTCTGGTTATATTTCAGACAATTAATAGTGCCTAATGACTCAGGGTTTCATGTAATTACTACCACTCTTTCTCTTATGGAATGTTCTTTCCACCCAGGCACTCTGAAAGTGAAGGAAATTCATGATTATTCACGAAAGTCCCTCCATAGGCTGTAAAAAATTATCAGACTTTAGAATAAATTTATTATTCATTTATATCTCTATTTGTAGCTAGAAAAAATGATAAAAATAACTTAGGACCCTTTAAAAAGTTCCAATAGTCCCCTCTCACACACAGCCTTTCTTTCTTCCAATTTTAGAATGTCTGAGAGAAATGAAAACTAAATTAAATTTAAAAAAATTCTTTGAAATGCTTGGTTTGTACGTCTCCTTTTCCCTCCCTAGGTGTGAAAGCATTTTAGTGAAAGTTTCGTTGCAACTTTGTCAATAATTAATCTCTCTGTTTCTTCGAAAATTCCGACAGCGTTAGAGCAACAATAACAGGACATAAAACACTCCCCCTAATTGTGCAAAGGCTCATTCTTCCCTCACAGGGTTCGGGTGGACTGGAATGTGCTGAAGTCACATTCCAGCACCTTCCACCGGCCAGGAGAGCCACACAGGACTCCGAAGGGAATGGACGAGAATCTTGATCTCTATTTCTGCTCTTAGAAAGGAGGACAAGGAAGAAGGACCAGAGGAGGCAGAGAGGCACGGGAGAAAAGGAGATTAATGGGCCTGGGAAACCAAGGGCAAATGAATCCCGGGGAAGAGAGTTGGTCTACGTGTAGAAGGATGGGGCCTCCGACAGGACCAACCCAAGGGGGAGGCCGCTTAAATTAAGTTAGGGAGGATGACAGAAAAGCGCATCAGAGACGGACCAGTAAGGCCAAAGCCTGGGAGTCCCACGCAGGGAAAGGAGCAGACCTCAGAAGAGAAACACGGCTCATTCACCCGGAACCTCTTGCCGGTCCCGGGATCTCTACCAAGAAAATATAGTTGGAAATCAAATGGGAAGATTGCTTCATTTATCTGGCTGGTGGTGATGGAATGGAAACTTATAAAACTACATTTTGAAATTCCTACTGAGATCTACTTAGTAAACTCTTTCAAATTAAGACAGGGTTCGACAATGAGTGAAAAAGATTTTTCTAAGAGCTTTTTGCTTTGAACTTTTTCTGTTGTAATTTGCTCTTGAGTGATGGGGTTGGTTTCGAGAGAGAGAACACGCTGTGATATCTTGCCCAAAAGTCCCCAGATCTTTTTTCTTAATAACTTGATTGAGGTACAGTAACAGACCATATATTCACCAGTTTTAAATAGACAATTCAATTATCTTTAATTAATTTACCCAGTTGTACAATGGTCTCCAGCATGCCGTTTTACAAATTTGCCATCACGCCAGTAAGGGCTCACTGGCCCATCCCCAGTTAATTTCCATTCCTACCCCCAGCCCCAGGGAACCACTGATCACTTTCTGTTTCTTTAAATTTGACTATTCTGAACATTTCATATACGTGGAATTAGACAATACATGGTCTTTTGTGACTGCTTCCTTTACTTTGCAATGTTTTCGAGTCCACCCACGTTGTAGCAAGTGTCAGTATTTCATTTCTGGTTGTATAGGGTGTTTCATTGTACAGCCATAGCACACTTTGCTCACCTAGTCACCAGCTGTAGGAAGTGCCTCCTTTCCCCTTTCTGGTTGTTACGAAGCACGCTGCTGAGAACATTCCTGTGTGAGTCTTTGTGTGGTCTTACGCTTTCATTTCTCTTGGTTAGATGCCTAGGAACGGAATTGCTGGTCATATGGTAAGGTTATGTTTAACATGTTTTAAGAAACTGCCATGATTTTCAAAGTAGTTGCATCATTTTACAGTTGTACCAACAAGATATGAAGGCACAGCAATGTATGTGCCTGTCTCCAGATCCTTGCCAACTTAGGTTATTGTCTGTCTTTGATTTGAGTTTTTAAAAGTTTCAGCATTATTGAGGTATAATTGACATATAAAAATTGTAAGATATTTTGGGGCCGGCCCGGTGGCGCAGCGGTTAAGTGTGCACGTTCCGCTTCAGCGGCCCAGGGTTCACCAGTTCGGATCCCAGGTGCGGACATGGCACCACTTGGCAAGCCATGCTGTGGTAGGCGTCCCACATATAAAGAAGAGGGAGACGGGCATGGATGTCAGCTCAGGGCCAGTCTTCCTCAGCAAAAAGAGGAGGATTGGGAGCAGACGTCAGCTCAGGGCTAATCTTCCTCAAAAACAAACAAACAAAAAATTGTAAGATATTTAAAGTGGACGTCCTGATTTGATATACATACACATTGTGAAAGGTTTTCCCCCATCTAATTAATCAACACATCCATCACCTCACATATTTATTTATTCTTTTGGTGAGAACATTTAAGTTCTACTCTCTTAGCAAGTTTCACTTGTAGAATACAGTGTTATCAACTACAGTCACCATGTCATACATCAGATCCTCAGACTTTATTCATCTTACAGTCGAAAGCTTGTGCCCTTTTACCAACTTGCTCCTATTCCTCTTCCCCTCCCCCCTTAGCCACTGGCAACTACTTTTTTACTGCCTGTTTCTATGAGCTTGACTTTTTTTTTTTTAATTCCAATTATAAATGATATCATGCAGTATTTGTCTCTCTCTGTCTGGCTTATTTCACTTAGCATAATACCCTCAAGTTCCATCTATGTTCTTGCAAATGGCAAGATTTCTTTTTTTTTTTTCTCATGGCTGAATAATATTCCATTGTATACATACACCACATTTTCTTTATCCATTCATCCATGGATGGACACTCAGGTTGTTTCCATATCTTTTTTTTCCCTAAATTTTTATTTATTTATTTATTGAGGAAGATTAGCCGTGAGCTAGCTCTGAGCTAACATCTGCCACCAATCCTCCTCTTTTTGCTGAGGAAGACTGGCCCTGAGCTGACATCTGTGTCCATCTTCCTCTACTTTATATGTGGGATGCCTGCCACAGCATGGCGTGTCAAGTGGTGTGTACGTCCACACCCGGGATCCGAACTGGTGAACCCCAGGCCGCCAAAGCGGAATGTGCGAACTTAACAGCTGGACCACTGGGCTGGCTCCCCTTTTTGATTTTGCTGAGGAAGATTCGCCCTAAGCTAACATCTTTGCCAACCTTCCTCTAGTTTTTAGTATGTGTGCCACCAGCACAGGACGGTCGCTAACAGAGTGGTGTAGCTATGTGCCTGGGAACCAAGCCCAGGCCTCTGAAGTGGAGCATGCAGAACTTAACCAATGGGCCACCAGGGTGGCCCTGTTTCCTTATCTTGACTCTTGCAAATAAATTGCAATGAACGTGGGAGTGCAGATATCTCTTTGATATCCTGTTTTCAATTCCTTTGGATGTATACACAGAAGTGGGATTGCAAAATTAAATGCAGTTCTATTTATAATTTTGCGAGGAAACTCCATAGTGTTTTCCACAGTGGCTGCACCAATTTACATTCCCACCAATAGTACCCAAGGGTTCTCTTTTCTCCATATCCTCACTAACAGTTATCTCTTGTCTTTTTTTTTTTTTTTTTTTGAGGAAGATTAGCCCTGAGCTAACTACTGCCAGTCCTCCTCTTTTTTTGCTGAGGAAGCCTGGCCCTGAGCTAACATCGTGCCCATCTTCCTCTACTTTATATGTGGGACGCCTGCCACAGCATGGTGTGCCAAGCGGTGCCATGTCCGCACCCGGGATCCAAACCAGCGAACCCTGGGCCGCCGAGAAGCAGAACGTGCGAACTTAACCGCTGTACCACTGGGCCGGCCCCATATCTCTTGTCTTTTTGATGATAGCCAGTCTAACAGGTGTGTGATGTGATATTGTGGTTTGATTTGTGTTTCCCTAATGATTAGTGACGTTGAACACTTTTCATGTGGCTGATGGCCATTTATATGTCTTCCTTGGAAAAATGTTTATTCAGTTCCTCTGCCCATTTTTAAATCAGATTTTTTTTTTTTTTTTTTTTTTTGCTATTCAGTTGTATGAGTTCTTTACATATTTTGGATATTAAGCCTTTACCAAATATGTGATTTACAAATATATTCTTCCGTTCCGTAGGTTGCCTTTCATTTGCAGGTGGTTTCCTTTGCTGTACAGAAGCTTTATAGTTTGATGTAGTCCCATTTGTTTATTTTTGCTTTTGTTGGCTTTGTTTTTGTGTCAAATCCAAAAGATTATGGCCAAGATCCATGTCAAGGAGTTTACCCTCTACGGTTTCTTCCAGGAGTTTTATGGTTTCATGTCTTACGTTCAAGTCTTCAATCCACTTTGAGTGGATTTTTGTGTGTGCTGTTGGTTTATGTCCATCTCAGCCTACTGATAGGAAAGCTATCTGCTAGGAATGCCGAGGCCCTCATCTGGGCCCAGACGACTTGTGGCAGCCCCCACAGGCATTTTCCTGAACAGAGCCAGTGTTGTGACTGGATCAGCTCTCGTGGTTCTTAGGATGATTGCGAGATGCGCCCCAGCAACCACCATCAGAGAACTCGGAATAACAAGATTTGTTACTCACAGGTCCTGGAGGGTATGTGGTGGGCCCAAGTGCCACGCAACAAGATCTCAGGGAGAGAGAAAGAGAAAGACTGTGGGCCTGGGGCTCTGCCTTTATGGGGGTCCAAGGGTGGAAGCCTAGGGTTTCACAGGTTCACTCTTTATTTGCAAATTTAAAACATAAGTGTGAGAATGAGGGTGTGGGAAGGGAAAACGGGTCACTCAAGCAGTCAGTTATCTAGGATACCCAGGATTCTAAAAGGGGAATTTCAAAGGTGGGGCAGCCTGGTTTCTTATTGAGTTGTTTTACTAACAGCTGTGTCATACAGCTGTCAATGTGTGTATTCGAGGTGAATGGCCTTGCAATGATGCCTCAGCAATGAAAAGCTTGAGGTCAGGAACGCAATGTGAGACGCAACTGCAGGTGTCAGACAGGTATCTGCTTTCATTCTTTTGCATGTGGCTGTCCAGTTTTCTCAACACCATTTATTGAAGAGACTCTCCTTTCCCCACTGTATATTCTTGGCTCCTTTGTTGTAAGTTAATTGACCATATATGCATGGGTTTATTTCGGGCTTTTTATTCTGTTCCATTCATCTACATGTCTGTTTTTATGCTAATACCATAACGTTCTGATTATTATAGCTTTGTAATATAGTTTCAAATCAGGAATTGTGATGCTTCCAGCTTTGTTCTTATTTCTCAGGATTGCTTTGGCTATTCAGGGTCTTTTGTGGTTCCACACAAATTTTAGGATTGTTTGTTCTATTTCTGTGAAAAATGCCATTGGAATTTTGATATGAATTGCACTGAATCTGTAGATTGCTTTGGGTAGTACAAACATTTTTAACAATATTGATTTTTCCAATTCATGAGCATGGGAACATCTTTCCATTTATTTGTTTTTTTCTTCAATTTCTTTCATCAGTGTCTTACAGTTTTTAGCGTATGAATCTTTTATCTCTTGGTTAAGTTTATTCCTAGGCATTTTGTTCTTTTTGATGCAATTGTGATTAAGATTTTTTTTCTTTTTTTTTGCCTGAGGAAGATTGTCCCTGAGCTAACATCTGTGCCAGTCTTCCTCTACTTTGTATGTGGGTTGCTGCCACAGCATGGCTTGGTGAGTGGTGTGTAGGTCTGTGCCCAGGATCCGAACCTGCAAACCCCAGGCTGTTGAAGTGCAGTGTGTGAACTTAACCGCTATGCCACCGGGCTGCCCCCAGTGCAATGATTTTTTTAAATTTCTCTTTCTGATAGTTTATTATTAGTGTATAGAAGCACAAATGAGTTTTGTATATTAATTTTGTATCCTGCAACTTTACTGAATTTGTTGATTGTTTCTAACAATTTTTTGGTAGAGTCTTTATGGTTTTCTGTATAGAATATGTCATCTGCAAATAGAGACAGTTTTACTTCTTCCAGTTTGGATGCCTTTTCTTTCTTTTTCTTGCCTAACTGCTCTGGATAGGACTTCCTGTATAATTGTGAGCCACACAACAACATTTCAGTCAACAATGGATTGCGTATAGTGACAGTGGTCCCATAAGATTAGTACCATATGGCCTAGGTGTGTAGTAGGCTCTACCATCTAGGTTTGTGTAAATATATTCTATGATGTTCACACAATGACGAAATTGCCTAATGACACATTTCTCAGATGATTCCTGGTTGTTAACCTACACATGACTGTACTATGTTGAATGAACATGGTGAGAGTGGGTCTCCTTGTTTTGTTTCTGATTTTATAGGAAAAGCTTTTGGCTTTTCACCACTGAATATGATGTTAGCTGTGGGCTTGTCATATATGGCCTTTATTCTGCTGAGGTACTTTCCCTCTATACTCAGTTTTATCATGAATGGATTTTGAATTTTGTCAAATGCTTTTTCTGTGTTTATTGAGATGATCATGTGTTTTTATCGTTCATTTTGTCAATGTGATGCATGACATTGATTGATTTGTGGATGTTGAACCATCCTTGCATCCCTGGAATAAATCCCACTTGATTATGGTGTATGATCCTTTTAGTGAATTGTTGAATTCAGTCTGCTAATGTTTTGTTGAAGATTTTTGCATCTATGCTCATCAGGGACATTGGCCTTTAATTTTCTTTCCTTGTAGTGTCCTTGTCTGGTTGTAGTATCAGGAAATGCTGGCCTTGTACAATGAGTTTGGAAGTGTTCTCTCCTCTTCAATTTTTTGGAAAACTTTGAGAAGAATTCATGTTAATTCTTCTTTAAGTGTTTGGTAGAATTCACATGTGAAGCCATCTGTTCCTGGACTTTTATTTTTTGTGAAATTTTTGATTACTGATTCTGTCTCCTTACTAGTAATTGGTCTGTTCAGATTTTGTATTTCTTCGTGACTCAGTCTTGGTAGGTTGTTTGTTTCTTGGAAGCTATCCATTTCTTCTAGGTTGTGTGATTTGTTGGGATATGATTGTTCATAGTAGTCTCTTATGATCCTTTGTATTTGAGTGGTATCAATTGTAACGTCTCCCCTTTAATTTATAATTTTATTTCTTTGCACCCTTTTTCTTTTTTTCTTGGTAAGTCCAGCCAACGATTTGTCTATTTTGTTTACCTTTTCAAAAAATCAGCTCTTAGTTCCATCTTTCCTACTGTCTTTTCAGTCTCTATTTCATTTATTTCCTTCCCTCTACTAAGGAAGCCTTAGTTTAAAAACATAGTTTTTAAGTTTAAGCTTAGTTTGTTCTTCTTTTTCTAGTCGTTTGAGGTGTAAAGTTAGGTAAGCTATTTGAGATGTTTCTTTTTTTATTAACGTAGGCATCTGTTGCTATGAACATCCCCCTCAGAACTGATTTCACTGAATCCTATAATTTTTGAATATTGTATTTCCATTTTCATTTGTCTCTAGATTATGTTTTTACTTCTCTTTTGATTTCTTCTTTGATCCATTGGTTGTTCAGTATCATGTTTAATCTCCACATATATGTGAATATTCCAGTTTTCTTCTTGTAATTGATTTCTAGTTTCATGCCATCGTGGTCAGAAAAGATGCTTGGTATGATTTCACTCTTCTTAAATGGATCAAGTCTTCTTTTGTGAATCAGTTGGAGGATGTTCCATGTGTACTTGAGAAGAATGTGTATTCTGCTGTTTTGGGATGGAATGTTCTGTAACTGTCTATTAAATCCATCTGGTCTAATATGCAGTTTAATTCCAATGTTTCCTTATTGATTTTCTGTCTGGATGATCTACCCATTGTTGAAAGTTGGGTATTGAAGTCCCCTATTATTGTTATATTGCTGTCAATTTCTCCCCTTATGTCTGTTATTATTTGCTTTATTTATTTAGGTGCTCCTATATTGAGGGCATAAAAAGTTACAAATGTTATAGCCTTTTGTTGAATTGACTCTATTATCATTATCTAATCACCTTCTTTATCTCTCGTTAGAGTCTTCAGCTTAAGTCTGGTTTGTCTCATACAAGCATAGCTACCTCTGATTTCTTCTGATTTCCATTTGCATGGGATATTAAATGCTGTAGCAGCATTTAAATGGGTCTTGTTTTTTTTTTTTTATCCATTCAGCCACTCTAAGACTTTTGATTGGAAAATTTCGTCTGTTTACAC
The DNA here is from genome assembly GCF_041296265.1 of Equus caballus. NCBI lineage: Eukaryota > Metazoa > Chordata > Mammalia > Perissodactyla > Equidae > Equus > Equus caballus. The sequence continues at coordinate 7,349,408 of NC_091692.1, read as the reverse complement.
TTAAAGTAATTACTAATAGGTATGAATTTATCGTTGCCATTTTGTTAATTGTTTTCTGGCTGTTTTGTAATTCCTTTACTCCTTTCTTCCTCTCGTGCTCTCTTCCTTTGTAATTTGATGATTTTCTACAGTAGTATGCTTAGATTTCTTTCTTTTTATCTTTTGTGTATCTACTATAGATTTTTGCTTTGTGGTTACCATGAAGCTTACATAAAACCATTTATATTTATAACAGTCTATTTGAAGCTGATAATAACTTCAAGTGCATGCTCAAGTTCTACCTTTTTACTCTCCTCCCTGCTTTTTTTTTTTTGTTTTTTGCAGGGGAAGGTTTGCCCTCAGCTAACATCTGTTGCCAGTCTTCTTCCTTTTTCTTCCTTTCCCCACTGACCTGCAAGGCTCCAGTACATAGCTGTGTGTGGTTGTAAGTTCTTCTGGTTCATCTGTGTGAGCTGCTGCCAAAGCATGGCTACTGACAGACAGGTGGTGTGGTTCTGCACCCAGGAACTGAACCCAGGCTACTGAAGCAGAGCACGCCAAATTTTAACTGCTAGGCCATCAGAGCTGGCTCCTGCATTTTGTTATTGATGTCACAATTTATCTCTTTTTACTTTATGTATCTATTAACAAATTATTGTAATTATAGTTTTGAGGGATTTTTTTTAGATTTTATTCTCCCCTCCTCTCATTAGCCCCCCAGTACATAGTTGTATGTTTTAGTTGTGGGTCCTTCTAGTTGTGGCATGTGGGATGCTGCCTGAGCATGGCTTGATGAGTGGTGCTAGGTCTGTGCCCAGGATCCAAACCGGCAAAACCCTGGGCTGCTGAAGCAGAGTGTGTGAACTTAACCACTCAGCCACAGGGCAGCTCCTCTTTTCATTTTCTTTTTCTTTCTTTTTTTTTTGAGGAAGATTAGCCCTGAGCTAACATCTACCAATCCCCCTCTTTTTGCTGAGGAAGGCTGGCCCTGAGCTAACATCCGTGCCCATCTTCCTCTACTTTTTACATGGGATGCCTACCACAGCATGGCTCAACAAGCAGTGCCATATCCACACACGGGATCCAAACATGTGAACCCTGGGCTGCCAAAGTGGAGTGTGTGCACTTAACCGCTGCGCCACCGGGCCGGACCCTAATGGCATCTTTTAAGCACAAAAGTTTTTAATTTTGAGGAAGTCCAATTTATCAGGTTTTTTTCTTTGATGTATTTTGCCTGTAGCATTGTGTCTAAGAAATCTTTGTCTAAGCCAACTTCACAGAGATTTTTTTCCTGTGTTTTCCTTTAAAAGTTTTATAGTTCTCATGCTTACATTTAGCTCTCTGATCCATTTTGTGTTAATTTTTTGGTTATGGTGTGAAGTAAAGGTCCAAATTCATATTTTTGCATCCAGTAACTTTTGAAGAAAAGAACTTAGAAAAATAAGTATCACTTTTTTTTCATAAGAATGATTGGGATTTGTGACATCATGTTTTTTCTTTAACATCCTGAATACTACCTGAATTTCCTCACTTATTTGTTTTTTATTCCTCTTTCATCTGTCTCCTCCTTTAGGACAAATACTAGCAGTAAAAAGTGGCTTTATCTGTGTTTTCCACTGCTGTGTCCTCAGTGCCTTCCAGGTGGAAGGTTCTCGGTGAATATTTGATGAGTGAATGAATGAATGAAATGCTAGGGTAGTAAATCAGACAGGAAAAACAAAAGTTTCTTTTGTGGCCCCAGTAGGTGAGGGGGAGTGTGGAGTGAAGGTTCCAGAGCAGGAACCAGCAGGCAGTAGGTACAGCGCTAGGAGGTGAGGGCTTACGTGAGGTTTGGGGTCTCCCTCCACGCCACACTGATCCAGGACCTGTGCCCACACCTGTGCATGTGCTGACAAAGTGCTTTTTGGCCACCCCAAGTTTAGCTTTTGAGGGGAATTTAAGGTAGTTGTTAAGGGCATACACTTTATATTAGATATTATTCATTTATTCAACAAGTATATTTGTGTCCCTCGCCATGAGCCAGGCACTGTGCTAGGACCTGGGGATTCCGTGGCAGACAAGGCAGATGTTTAACCTGTCCTTATGAAGTGGTCGGCTCCCAAGTACTTCCTAACAAGCTCTGTGACCTGGAGAATATCATGAAACTCCTTTGAGCCTGTTTCCTCATTGATAAACTGAGGATTGTCAAGTTGCTACCTCATTTGATTTTTTTTTTTTTTTTTTTTGGTGAGGAAGATTGTCCCTGAGCTAACATCTGTGACAATCTTCCTCTATTTTGCATGTGGGACACCACCACAGCATGGCTTGATGAGTGGTGTGTAGGTCTGCGCCTGGGATCTGAACCTGTGAACCCTGGGCCGCTGAAGCAGGGCACATGAACTTAACCACTATGCCACTGGGCTGGCCCCTACCTCATTTGATTTTGACAAGATTAAGTAACTATATACAGCAATGACAACTCTGATGGCACATAGTTAGTGTTCAAAACAGTATTCTTTTACGTTGTTCCCTCTATCAGGTAAGACAGAATTATTCTGTATTATTCAGCCTCAACTTCTATTTAGTACGTTCTTAATGGTTCTCATTATTAAGGGACAATGAATCACCAAGAGACAGAAAATTAATATTAAAAAAACCCCCTTAAAACCTGTTTCTTATAAAGGCAACATATGCACTCAAGTAAAAACAAATTCAAACAATATAAGAAGCAAATATAATAACAAAAAGTAGAAATCCAGGGGCCGGCCCCGCAGCCGAGTGGTTAAGTTCACGCGCCGCACTTCTGCGTCCCAGGGTTTCACAGGTTCGGATCCTGGGTGCGGACATGGCACTGCTCATCAAGCCACGCTGAGGTGGCATCCCACATGCCACAACTAGAAGGACCCACAACTAAAATATATGACTATGTACTGGGGGGCTTTGGGGAGAAAAAGGAAAAATAAAATCTTAAAAAAAAAAAAAGTAGAAATCCACCCTCCCCCCCCCCCCCACATTACCTTTGGAGGTAATCACTGTAAACAATTCTTTGTTTCCTCTTCCAGAAAAATCTCATGCATATACAAGCATATATATGCACATCCTTAGAAAACAAACAGCGAATGGAATCAGACAGTACTCATTGGTTACCACTAAGTGTTTTCACTTAATAGTACGTCCTGGAGAGCTTTCCAAGAGCACCTATACTGTTCTGACTCAGAATGAGTATTTCTTAATATTTTCAACACAAGTTTGTTGAAAAAGCTCGCATGAGCTTTTTCAGAAAGAGAAAGTCTGTGGGCTCCACCCGCCTTTCCTCCCCACCCCACCCTCCCCGGTCTCAGCCCCCATAGCTTCTAGCAGTCAGGGGCTGGCACCTGCCCACCCACGTTCTCTTGGCCTGTGGCCGGCTGTGGTCAAACCAGCAGCAGAGAGTGGGGCTGTGGGTGGGGTAGCATAGAAGGAAGAGAAAACAAATTTTCCATGAGTAGTTGAGAAAGAGCAGCAAGTGTAAAATCAAATTGACACAGGCACTGACACCCAAAAGTGTTTTATTACATGCATTTAAATGAAAGGTATCAGGAAGAATGTTCTATAAGGGTTTGGCGGTGGAAACAGGAATACCAGGTTCTTAAAGTAGTAACAATAACTGCCCGATCTGTGGATGTGGGCAGTGAGAAAGAACTCGGGGTCCCTGTAGACAAACCTACTCCTTAGAAGGGCGGCAGAGACATGGAGAGCCCCTCAGAGAAGTGAAATCGCCAGATAGCAAGATCGCGCCCCGCGCCAGAGCGCCAGACAAACGACAAGGAGTGCTCCACCCTTCTCGCTGAGATCTAGTCTCCACTTCCTCCATTTTCCACCTGCTCGTTTCTTCTCCCGCCTCACCGCTCTTCGCCCAGTTGCTTGACTTCACCCGTGAGAGGCTTTGCGGGAGCCCAGCCCCCAGCCAAGACTCGAGATGGTTGATGTCTTGCTCTGACCACAAACGTTTCTCAGTGGTTGGACGCCAAAGCAAGTAAAATCTGAAATAGCGATTCTGATAACCTTGAGAGATGGAAAATTAGGTCTTTGGTCTTCGCCTCTTTCTTTGGGCTTACTCATTTAATCTCGGTTCTCTGAGTCTACCTCCACCAAGGCCAGAAAAGAAGATTATAGAATGGTTTAGAGCTTCTAAATGAAGCTGTTGAAGGGGCCAGCACCTCAGCCTACGGGCCTGGCTCGCAGCCCACATCCAAGAAAGTAAAATCTCTTCTTGGGTGGGGCTTTCCTAGACATAAAGCTTTTACCATGCCTCTAAGCAGGGGAAGCTTGGGCCAAGATTATATTGGGCGGGTAATAAAATTAAGGGCAATAAAACCAGATAAACCACCTCATTAGCAGCAGTTTTACTGGTAAAGCCATTTCAACAAAGAGAGGAAAGATGGAGGACTGAAGTGCTTGCCGGCAAGTTCTTTCAAATCGTCTCGCCTGCCGAGAGAACGTTCTTTTCAGGAGTCTTGGCTTGATTGAAGGGCATATGTGCATTTATCCAACGCTCGGTGGGAGTCACTAGCAGCTCAGAGGGAAGTCTCTGGAATTTGGACCCCTCACTCTCTTGCTAGGAAAGAGCACCGAGCTGCCCAAACTCCCAGAACCTTTTCATCAGCCACAGGATCAAGAGAATGGAGGTCCAGTGCCAATTCCTCTAGACTCAACTCATCGTTGAGTTTTGATCTGCAACATTAAAAATAAAACTTATTCTGCAAAGATGGAATTGTTTTCCTAACCATATACATCATGGTGATGTTATATTGCATTTAAGGGATTAATTAAGAAGGAAAAGCCTGAAAGATCAATCGGATTCTCAAAATTGCCTGACACACACTTACACATGCCCACACCCCTACACACGCATACAGGTAAAATAACTGAGTTAAGATACACCACAAATTGCTTTTATTTTTTAAGGATTAGCAAAATTTTTCTACAGATAAATATTTGCCTTTTTTATTTTTGTTTCTACGTAGTACAAACTTCTCCAATTACCACTGGTGATTGGGTCTCTAAATATTAAATAAAATGTCTTTCTAACACTTGTAAACTGTGTTTTCTAGCTAAAGAGAGGCACAGAAGAGGCAGTGACTGCATGATTCTTTGGGGTCAGGGTTGTGGTCCTGTGGGCACCCAGCCCTTAGGTTCACAGAAGGCTGGTGAACCGTCGATTCATGAAGCACTGCCAGAAACGGCCTTCGTCCGGACCCAGGGCAAGTTCAGCCAGCACGAGGGAACTGCCCAGGCCGGGGGACTAGTCAGATGCACAAATTCCTGCCTTTGTCAGAATCCTAGAGTCCTAGGAATCTGGGAATTATTCTCGACACCTCCCCTCTCCCTCGCTCCTGTATCCAACCAATTACCAACATCTCTCAACTGGTTTCGCGTCCTGAATGCCTCTCCAATCTGTCCACTCCTCTCTGACGCTACCGCCTCTGTCTTAGGCCAAACTGGCTTGATTATTACAAAATCTATCCAAGCGGGCTACATCCATCCACTTTTGCCCCCTTCCAATCAGGTCCTTACACTATGGGCAGGTGGATTAAAACAGCAAGCCTATCCCTGAGCTGCCCTTCCTCTCCTTAACAGATTCTGGTGGCTTCCCTTTGGCTCTTAGATGGAAGATCTAAATCCACACCATGGCCTAGAGGCCAGGAACGAGCTGGCCTGGGCTCAGCTCTCCAGTCTCCTCCTACACCTCACGTCACTGTTTCATTCTCTCTACTAATCTGACCTCTCCAGGGCTCCTCACAGTCGGGAGATTTGGAGGCATGAAAGATCTGGGTACCTGAATTTTCCCCAAAGCTGCTTACTGGTTCTGAACCGCTATGATGGTTGAAAGCAACTAGACTGAAGATGGAGACAATTTGAAACCTGCATCCTAGGCTTCTTATGATAAGCTTGTACCTGTCAGCATCGGGGTTTCACTCAGGCTTACCAAGCAGGCCAGGAAAATTCCCAAAGTGGCAAGTTGCTGGGCAGACTTTCTTGAAGAGCAGGCGCTATTTCTGCGCCCCCAAAAGCATTTAAAGAGTGAATTACACGCAACCCACTGCCTAAGTGCTTTTTTACTTTCTGGAAAATCTAAACCTAGCTAAAATATGCAATTATGAGGCTGAGGATGCATTCACAAATCTTAGATGAAGTAGATGGTTCCTCCGTAACCAAAAATTCAGCTAGGAACGTCTTTCTCGGGAGGAACAGAACTTCGTGTGTGTGGACTCTGTTTAACCCTGTTCGAACAGAGCTTGTTAAGTGGACTTGGATGTGCGATGGGTCCAATCGTGTCCAGAAACTAGATGCCTAGGAGGATCTTGCTTGTCTCTTCCAGTTCCATGGTAGAAAGATTGCAGTGTGCTGTCGAGTTCACTTCTCTGCAGAGATCTCATGAATTGCATTTTGAAAGCAGGATTGATTGTATTTGTCCCTGCTATTTATAGCGCATGCTGAGGCCTCAGCCAGCTGTGGGAGGACACGGCTATGCCAAGATTCCCATCCCAGTTGTGTGTGACAGTATCCGGCACCCTTGCAACGCCTGCCATCACTACCTGGAGAGCAAGCACAGAGGGAAATAAATCAACTGTTAATGTCAGGATATCACACCCTTGCTAACACTTTTTGGATATGATTGAGGCAGTAACTGTATAATTAGCCTTGATCTTATCGCTCTGTAGTCAGATGACTACTTTACCACAAGGTACTATCACACAAAAGGATTTATTTCATTTAGAAAAAGAGCTTTGCAGTTTAGACAAAAATATCTTCTTAAAAAATGATGACTTTATGTAAGTAATATATGCAAAAGCTCCCAAAGTCAAAATGTTCGAAAGAACATACAGTGAAAAATACATCCAGTTCCTACACCTGTAGGAGTTCGGGTCCCCTCCCTGCAGCAAACATCGTAGCCAGGTTTTTATTTATCTGCCCAGAGAAACCGTATGCATTTACAAACACACACACACACATACATACACGCGTGTAATGTTGTACACTTTGCTTTTGTTCACAGTTTAAGCTGATTGCTCCCCATCAGCACATAGGGACAGGCCTCATGTGTTAACAGCTGTGTTCCGTGCAATAACTTCTTGACTGCCCGGTGAACCTTTCTCTACCATGAAGACCTTTTGTGGCTTCTCAGTGCTCAGGTGTGACACAGAGAGGCCCCCACACCCACGTCCCAATGGGCCACGATTCACATGCAATCTGAATCTCCCAGTCCAGTTAAACGGACCTCCGGCAGCTCTTGAATGGAGTCTTAACCCCTGCTCTTTGGTTAACTCGCTGCCGGGCTGCAGACACATGATCTCACCCTCTTGGCCCTTGGTCTTCTCACTCATAAATTCGGGGTGGTACAGGGAGGGGGGAGGGTTGGGCCCACCTCTGAGGTCCTTTTCAGCTCCCATATTGTGTAAATCTGTGCCTAGATGAGGTCAAAGGCCTCTCCAACTCTACACTTTGATCAGCAATTTAAATGTTCATGGGTTTGGTCTTGTTTCCTCAATTGTCTGAAAGCTCATTGAGGACAAGACTATCCCTTTGCATCTCCCAGAATGCCCGGCTGGAATAGTTGCTCCAGAAATGTTTGTTGATTTTCTGGGTTATCACTTGGAGTGCTGTGCATTAATAATCGCTCCAATCCTATTGCTCGAAATAGGTCAGTTAACCCACTTTCTCTGTGTTAGGACAAGTGACAGGAATTACAACGCTGGCGCTGTATCAAAACAACCAGGGGCCGGCCTGGTGGCGCAGCAGTTAAGTTCGCACATTCTGCTTTGGCGGCCCGGGTTCGCTGGTTTGGATCCCGGGTGTGGACATGGCACCACTTGACAAGCCATGCTGTGGCAGTCGTCCCACATATAAAGTAGAGGAAGGTGGGCATGGATGTTAGCTCAGGGCCAGTCTTCCTCAGCACAAAGAGGAGGATTGGCAGCGTATGTTAGCTCAGGGCTAGTCTTTCTCAAAAAAAAAAAGAACACATCTAGCTCATGCAATCTGTGCATTCCTGACATGATACATATAAATATTTTTAGAAATTTGAAGGGTAGGGTTTTAGAAATAAAGAGGACATCAGGGATGACAAAATTCCAACTTTTTATTTCATATGTGTGGAAAACCAAGGCCTAGAGTTTAAGAGATTTGTCCAAGGATTGTGACTCAGCTGGTGATAGACAGAAGCAGGGTTAGAATGTGGGTCTCCTGACACTTATTCTAGAGGGAAAAAGGGAAAACAGAACCTTTACAGAGTGGTCATTATATGCTGTCATTAATTGGAACTTGCTGCTCCATGAAACTACGTGCACTCAGTTTATTAATTTGATGACAGGGGCCGGCCCAGTGGCACAGCGGTTAAGTGCGCACTTTCTGCTTCTCAGTGGCCCGGGGTTCACGGGTTTGGATCCCGGGTGTGGACATGGCATTGCTTGGCAAAAGCCATGCAGTGGTAGGCGTCCCACATATAAAGTACAGGACGATGGGCACAGATGTGAGCTCAGGGCCAGTCTTCTTCAGCAAAAAGAGGAGGATTGGTAGCAGATGTTAGCTCAGGGCTAATCTTCCGCAAAAAAAAAAAAATTTGATGACAGGTCTGACTCTTACTGCTCTTCCTCATCTGAAAACTTAGATTACTAAACATACCTTACAGGGTGGAAGAAGGATTACATGAGATAATGCTTGTAAGAGCCCAGAGCAGAGCGCCAGGCACACAGATGTTACTTACGACTATTATTTAAAGATCTTCACAATGACAGTTCACTCTGTGACATCGTTTCTGCTTTAGTTGACTTCTTTTAGGGTAGAGGGAGGTGGACTTAAATATCAGGTATTGTTAAAGGAAGGCACATGTCCATGTTACCTTCGCTGTTGTCACAGCCACTCATTGACTTATCCCTCCCCTTAAAATGGGAGAATTACCCCTGGGTTTTGCCCATTTTCAGTGATTATGAGGATTATGAAAATTTCATTCATGCACACACCTCTTTATGAATTTTGCTAAATCTGCATACCCTCTCTATTGTTATTGACTTGTTTTTATTTAAATTGACCAACTTTTAATTTGAATAACTTGTGCATAGTTAAATTGAAACACAAAACTCTTTTCTTCCTTGAAGAGTAATTAACATACAATATTCCATTAGTTTCAGGTGTACATCATAGTGACTCGATATTCATACACATTCGGAAATGATCACCATGGTAAGTCTGCTTACCATCTGTCACCATACAAAGTTATTACAGAGCTCTTTAAATACAAAAAGAAAGTTTGTTTGTATATTACTTAGGAAACGCTGGTATAGTGAAACGCATCGAGTTGAAGAATCGGAAGACCTGGGTTCAAATCCTAGCTTTGCTCTTTGCTAGTCATGTAATTTTGAGCAACTTATCTCAGTTTCCTTATCTATAGAAAGATGACCATAATATATAATTCACAATGTTACAGCAATAAATAGCATAATGTATGTGACAGCACTTTGAAAAATTGGACCCAATGTACATTATTAGTTCTTGTTAAATAAAGGGAAAATTAGTGTGGTAGAAGAAAGTGGTATTGTTTTAGTAGTGGGCAGTTTATTCAAAAGGGTGGGAGCATGTAGAAAATATCTATATTTTAAAGAATAGATATACAACCATGTGGTATTAGATGGGTTAGAAAATGACAGAAAAGTGGCCAGCCCAGTGGTGCAGCAGTTCAGTTGGCATGTTCCGCTTCAGCGGCCCAGGATTCGCTCGTTCGGATGCTGAGTGTGGACCTACACACCACTTGACAAGCCATGCTGTGGTGGGCGTCCCACACATAAAGTAGAGGAAGATGGGCACAGATGTTAGGTCAGGGCCAGTCTTCCTCAGCAAAAAGGAGGAGGATTGGCGGCAGATGTTAGCTCAAGGCTAATCTTCCTCAAAAAAAATTAAAATTAAAAAATTGAAAAATATTTAAAAAAAGAGAAAATGGCAGAAAAGTTAATAAAATACTGTAAAAGGACAGGGGCAAAACCCATTTAAATGCACTTTGATGAAAAGAACATTCTTAGTCCAGGCCCAAGATAAAATTGTGGCAAGTTTATGTGAAGTTTTAAAAATACAACTTCAAGTGTAAAAATTTAATCATGTATAGTGAATCAAAAGATATCTTAACAGTAATGAACGTTTTATACATTCCATTGCAATCATTAATTTCCTAAGACTAATAGAATTTTAAAATTTATCTCTAGAGTATAATGGAAACCATTCAAGGCTCCCGAATACTTACCATTTAATTGCAAAGTGTTGGAATAGTCAAGACTAGAAGCTCCTCAGACTCAAACCATGCTTACTTTAATCCACTCTCTTCACTCCACTGCCTGCTGATGTCCCCTCTTACTCTTGCTGGTGACCTCACCTTCAACCTCATAGAGAAACTAGAGTCATCCAATTGGACCACTGTCAGCGTCCCGTCCCCAAACCTCCACGGCAACACCACCTTGCACTGCTCCTGGCCCTCCTTTCTGGGTCTGAAGCATCCTCCTCCCTGTTGGAACTTTGTGCTCTGCGCATCTTCTGCTCTCCCTGTGGCTCTGATCTTGCCCTCTCTGCAGCTTTTTCACACCAGCATCAAACCCTTCCACATCTGCCCTTGGCCACGTGTTCCCATGTGGCCCTGCTGTGACTCTCTGTCCTTTGCAGTCAAACGTGTGCAAAGAACCACGTTCCTAAGGTCCTGTTTTGTCGTCCTCTGCGTTCCTCACCTCCCAGTTTAGCGTCCATATTTCCTTTTCCTCTAAGAATATTATTTCCCCCCCAAAGTATAGTCCATGGGAACTTTTATATACTATTATACAAGTAGCATAATAAAAGAAAAAAATACATAAAATTTGCCTGTATTGCCACTACGTAAATTGTCCGCATGCTCCCATTTCCTCTTACATGACTTTTTTTCCATGTGAGTAGGTTTCTTGCAGTCACAGCAGCCACACCGACTTTAGGAATAAAGCAGAGCGTGCTATGAAAACGACTCATCTGGGATCAAGAGGCCTTTCACTTTCTACCTGAGGGATTCTTGCCTCTGCTCATCTGAGTATATTATTATTAAGATGGACAAAGACTTCTGTGCTGCTAAATCTAACGTACTCTTGAATCCAGACTTAAATCTCAACTTTCCAGTAGTGTTTGACATCGCTGATCACCCCTTGGAGACACCTTCTCTTTCCCTGTCTTTGTGATGTTACGTCCTCCTGGCGACCTGTCGACTTTGGCTGTTCCTTCTCTGCTTGCTCTGACGGCTCTTTCTCCTCTACTGTTCATTCCACATTGGAGTTCTAAGGGCTCCATCCTGAGTTCCTCTGCTCTTGTCACTCTACAAACCCTCCTTAGGTGATCTCACCCTTGAGGCCCCCATTACCATCTTCAGGCTGTGATTCTCAAGTTCATTTCTCCAGCAAAGAATTTTCCCAGAAATTCATATCTGTCTCTCTAGTGGTCAACTGGAAATGTCCACAAGATGTTTCATGATAGGCATGCAAAATTCAGTATTTTCTAAAATGGAACTCATTGTCTTCCTACTCCCCAATTTTTTTTCTCCTTCTTTTCCCCAAAGCCCCCCCAGTATATAGTTGTATATCTAGTTGTGAGTGCCTCTGGTTGTGCTATGTGGGATGCTGCCTCAGCATGGCTTGATGAGCAGTGCGACATCTGCACCCAGGATCTGAACTGGTGAAACCCTGGGCCACCAAAGTGGAGCACGTGAACTTAACCATCAGCCACGGGACTGGCCCTCTTACTCCCCAATTTTTATCTTCTCAAGTGTTCTCTATCTTAGTAAAGGCCACCACCATCTGCTCGGTTGCCTAAGCCAGAAACCTAGGCGTCATTGTTGGTTTATCCTTTGCTTACCTCTTCCTTACCATGCCCCCCTTCTCATTAATCAATCACCCAGTCTTTTTCTATTCTATCTCCTACACAATTCTTCAATCCCTTTACCTCCCTAAATTGCCACTGTCACTCCACAAGTCCAAGGTACCGTCATCTTTCAACTGGATTCTGTGACACTATTGTACCATCCCACTAAAGCACATGACTGGGTCTCTTCTCTCCTTTCCCTCTTCAATGGTTTCCCATTGCCTTTAGGATAAAGGCCCGAATCCTTAAGACCCACAAGGCTCTGTGTGATCTTCCTTCTGCCTAGTGGTAGAGATTCATCGTGTGTCATTGTGTCTCTCACCTTTTCCGTTCCAGAAACTGTCCTCTCAGTTCTTCGCAATGAGAAGCCACACTTCTTCTTGCCTTGAGCCTTTGCCTGCAAGACATTAGCTTAATGTTCAGGCCTCCCCCTGTCATTCCTCCTCTGTCATCCCCTACAATTCTCCAGCCCTCTCCCCACTCCAACTTTAACATAGTTATTTTGTTCTTTAGATCTTAGCGTAAACATCCCACCCTCAAAAGAGGCTTTGTGAACCCTGCAAAGCCTTACTTAACAGTTTGTACTCCTTCTCAGCATTATTGTAATTAAAATGGCATTAGTTTTCAGTGTCTTTCCAGCTGCTAATCTGCATGTTCCATGAGGGCAGTGAATTTGCATTGTGCCTGACACATAGTAGGCATGGAATAAATATTTCAGGAAGGAATAATTTATTTTTCAGAAATCCTTTACTTCTGGCTTTTAACTTATTTAAGATTCATTTATGGTAACACATTTGAATAACTCCTTTCACTCCTTAGATCACAATAATTGGAAGGTGGGGATTTTTTAAAAAAGACTTTTGAAAAATAAAGTGTAAATTAATTGAAAGTTTAGGAGAAAAAAATTCATTTTTTCCCCAAGACGTCATATCTTTATGTGGAGAGGGTTTCACATGTGAAGAAAAAACATTTCCAAAATGAGAAAACCCTCTACTTTGGGCATCATAATTGAACTGATAATACCAATAGTTGTCATTTACTAGGTGTTTGCTATTTTCCCCAGATAGTCCCCAGTGCAAAGAGTGTATGAATTAATTTAAAGCCACTTTCGGAGGCAGTTCCTATTTTGACCCTTGTGGGGGAGTGTCATTGTTATCTCTTTGTTTACTGCTCTGATGGAAGCACGAAAGAGCATCTCCATCTGTTGCTGACACACCTCTTCATTGGGCCATATTTGATAGTTATGCTGGGTTCCGATCTCGAGCGGCATCCTTTCCTGGCTGGCAGGGACAGCTCTCAGGCCGCACTGCCAGAGGGCCGTCTCCTGTCACTGCTGCCTCTTGCATTGCAGATTCTTCTCTGGTGGATTTGGCTCCATCCTACTTCATTACTGCCAGAGGAATTTCTCTAGTCACGCCTTGCCCTTGAGGCCAGGGTAGATAGTCCTTGTGATTTTTCTGCATGCTGCGGTTTCTAAACAGTGTTCGGAAGAGATTTCTGCAAGGGGCCCACACTTGCCTCCTGTCCAAAGTTTCCTCTGGAGGCATAAAGATGGCAAGCAGTGAGGGGGTAAGGGGGAGTGGAGAGTAACGTATCTTGCTTCATTCATTCATCCATCCGTCCATCTATTAATTAAATTTATTCCACAAATATTCATTGGTTATCTGCCATGTGCCAAGTAGCATATTAGGTGCTGGGGACATAACAGTGAGAAGTTTCTATCCTCAAGGAGTTTATAGTCTAAACAGGTAAGTAAAGATAGCACACACTGTTGAGGGAGCATAAAGAGGAGGGTTATAACAGTCAGTTTTCTTACGGTTACGAGAGCCATAACCCAATTCAAGAAGTGACTAGGTAAATGTGTTAATATTTATTTATTTATTTATTTTTTGATGAAGATTAACCCTGAGCTAACTGCTGCCAACCTCCTCTTTTTGCTGAGGAAGACTGGCCCTGAGCTAACATCTGTGTCCATCTTCCTCTACTTTATACGTGGGACGCCTGCCACAGCACAGCGTGCCAAGGGGTGCCGTGTCTGCACCCGGGATCCAAACCAGTGAATCCTGAGTGAAACAGAATGTGCCAACTTAACCGCGGTGCCACCGGGCGGGCCCCTAGACCTGTTACAGAGCTCAGTGCACGCATACAGCGCAATGTGAGATGTGTATTTCTAGTTGGAGGGCGGAGGTAGACCTCTGATTGAAGGGAGTCTAGGAGTAAAAGTGGGGTAAGGACATGGAGACATCCAGTATACAATAGACTTTTTTTTTTTGAGGAAGATCAGCCCTGAGCTAACATCTGCTGCCAATCTTCCTCTTTTTGTTGAGGAAGACTGGCCCTGAGCGCACATCCGTGCCCACCTTCCTCCTCTTTATATGTGGGACAGCTGCCACAGCATGGCTTGCCAAGTGGTACCATATCCACACCCGGGATCCAAACCTGTGAACCCCGGGCCACCGAAGTGGAACATGCGCACTTAACTGCTGTGACACCAGGCCGGCCCCTAGGCTTTTAAAAATTCAGATACAGGACAAAGATGCTCGCCGTCATTACTATTATTTCACTTTGATTTGAAACTTCTAACCCAATGCACAAGTACAAGAGAAAGAAAGAGGCATAACAATTGAAAATAAGTTAGCAAAACACATTCACTATTTGAAAATTATATTACCTTCTACTCACAGTGCCTCAAAGATAAATTAAAAAAAAAACAATTAAAACTAAATTCTAAAAACCTATTAAGCCTAATTCAGTAGCTCATAATGTGAGTAATTACAAAATAAATATACATAGCCATCAGTTAGTAATTTGAATAAAGCTCCAGTTTACAATAGGAATTCAGAGTGAGCAAAAAGAAGGATTGAATAAGTAGAAGGATATAAGAGGTTCGATATTGTGCACATATCAGTTGTCCTCAAATTAATTTAAATGTTTAGTGGAATGGGATCAAAATCCCAATGCATTCTTGGGGTCACTTGACAAAGAGATTCTAAATAACGTTGGAGACAGAAGGTGGGATCCTGCAGAGAGAGGTGGTCAGTGAGAAATTCTTCTTGGTGGGGTCATCCAAAGATTTTAGGAAAGGGATATTGATAGTCAATTTTGAGGCTCACATACTCAATATAACCCCCTTCCATGTTCCCAGATATTCTGTAAAATCTGCTAAATCTAGAAATGTCTTGTGTGGGCGTTTCAGGGGAGAAAATCAGACCAAACGGTTAGAGTTCTACCTTTAGATTGGTGGGGAGTAGAGAAAAAAGAACAGCCTGAGAAGGTGAATTCATGGTTAAATTCAGTAGAATCAGAACTGGGAGCCGGAAATGAGACTATAAATTCCCGGGGATTTGAAGCAATCTTAGCAAGTGAATTACAACTCCAGCGAGACATGGGAGGGGCCTCGAGCCAACCTCTTCTCTATCTCAAAGTTCCAGGTCGGTTCAGTTGACAGCTCAGTTACATATGTGAAATCTTAACCTTTTCAGAAATTCCTAGAAAAACAGACAAGCTATTACTAGTGCTTATCTCGGTAATATTGAATTATAAAGGATTTTTATGCTTTTCTGAATTTTCTATAACGAGCATGAGTTATTTTTACTAGAAAAGTTTGTCAGAGAAAGAATTGGGAAGAATGCTTGGGTGGAAAGCAGAGTCAAGCAAAGCTTTTCAAGTTGACTCACTTGGTGGTTTCTAGAAAGGTCACAGCAAATGATTCTCTCACCTTCAGCCACAGTTATCAGTCCTGACTCTCACCTGACGTGTTTTGCTGTCGTTTCCGAATCAAGTAGCACGTGAGCAACATAGCTCTACCCATTGACACCTCCCTCTTCTGACTTCCCACACGGACTACGCCAATTACACACTTTCTTGAGGAGTCTAGTTGTTTTATCTGCTTAAATATTATCTTGCTAAGTAGGTTATAAACTGGTCTATAAATTTGTCAGCTCCTATATTTCTGCTGACTCTCCTGTGGTACCTAATAGATAGCTGGTCACATGGTTTTGTGTTTAATTTTTTAAAAAATTTAATTATCTCATAAAAGCATAGAGGTGACTATTCAGTGATTTTCAAGAAAAACTGAGGGACCCATAATAGCTCTTAAAGACCACATTCACATAGACGATGTAGCAGTATTGTAGGTTTGCAATTCTTCCCAGGATTTTCCTCATGAGGCACCCACGCCTACTCTAGGTAATCAAATCGTGTTGATGAACTGACGGTAGGTTGACGTTAATTCCTTATTGCTATAGAGCTATAGAGCTGTATTTTATATTTACACCTGTATCTAGAGCTGTAGAGCTTCGGTTTTTCACATTAGTGCCTTTCCTGGTAAGGTCCTCGAAGGCTCTCACGTTCATATTCTGCATCTATTGTAATGCTTGGCACATAGCAAGAATTCAATAAATGTTCAGAGGCAGTGATCTCATCTGGCTTCCAAACAACTCAGTGAGAGAGTCAAAAAAGATAATAATGATAAAAATAAGATAACAAGAAGCACTAATGTTTACTGAGTGCATTCTATGTACCAGGCGCTATGCTAAACACTTTACGTAGAGTTTCTCACTTACTCCTTGGAATAACCCCAAGAGGTAGGTACGGTGTTTATTTCAGTTTATGGATGGGACGGAGCCCAAGAAAGGCTAAGTGCCTTGGCCAGTGACTAAGAAACTGCAGAGCCAAGAGAAGAACTGAGGTCTGCTGATGATAAAATCAGGGCTCTTTCCATTATCTTCTTCTGCCTTTCAGAAAACTAAATTTGTCTCAATATTTGGAATCTTCTCCTTGTCCAAGTGGAAAAAAAAAGTCTGAGCTCTTTAAAATAAAATCTAAGGAGTTTAAAATATGTAATGAAACCATTCTGCCTAGTATTAAAGGGATTAACTATTTAGTACCAAAGTCAGCAACCTGACAACCCAAACAAAGATTTTAGGTCAACAGAATATTAGTTTGATTAGAAGACTGACCTTTTAGATCATTAAATTTAAGGGAAAAGGGTTTGATTCCAGTTTGAACTGGTTCACAGTAGAGAACACTTGACCTGTCTACACCAGCACCTCATCTTTACAAAAGATTATCCAATTTCTCTCTCTATTGACAGTGATGAAGCCCATATTTGTTAAGTTTGTCAGACAGGAAGCACATTGGGACAACTCCAAACCCCATCAAGGGAATTATATCTTTGCTCCCTAGACGTTCTGAACTCGTTCTTTAGGACACTTTTTTTTTTTTTGAGGAAGATTAGCCCTGAGCTAACTGCTGCCAATCCTCCTCTTTTTGCTGAGGAAGACTGGCCCTGAGCTAACATCCATGCCCATCTTCCGCTGCTTTTTATATGTGGGACGCCTACCACAGCATGGCTTGATGAGCAGTGCCATGTCCACACCCGGGATCCAAACTGGTGAACCCCGGGCCGCCAAAGCGGAACATGGGCACTTAAGCACTGTGCTACCAGGCCAGCCCCCTTTAGGACACTTTTTATGACTCTTTGAGCAGAAATTTGGAGTGAGTTTGGAAACAAATACGTATCTTTGTTTACAAACCTTTGATGGGCAGGGCTCCAGTCCTGCCTGTGTCCTCTGTCACCACTCCACTTGACATCCTCATCCCCGAGCTTCCGGTGAGCTGGGGCCCTCAACCTTGCTGGCTCACACAAGGAAAACATCCCGGGCAGATATCCTTGTCCTGCCTACCGTCCCTCACAGTTCTCAAAGGTGGGAGTGGTACAAAGGCCGGTTTGCTGGGCAATTAGCAGGTGTATCTCAGCTGGCAGCTGCGTGCATCTGGGGGACCAGAGCACCTTTGGCTGGGGTGGCAGAGGAAGACAGACTCCTTTTACCCTCACGCCCCTGGCATCTGCATGAGGCAGGTTAGCAATGAGAATTGTCTTAATTGATCTAAAGATGGCAGGGGGAGAGGCCATGGGCACAGGCGGACAGAGAGAGAAGAGAGAACTGGAGGTGGATTTGACAATACCTAGCTTAACTTCTGGAAGCCCTGACATGACAAGGGACAGCCTGACTGGGTCCCTTTCATTGCACACATCCTGCCACCTCCTATCCTGGGACCTGGGTACCTGTGAAGATTCCTACCTGTTCAGAACCTTTCAGCTCCTGAAAGCAGCAGAAACAGTAAGAACTACAATTCAGGAATTTTATAATATATTGATTCCTCTAGGATCCAACGCCCCCGCAGATTGTGCGTATCAATTTCCTATTGCTACTGCAACAAATTGCCGCTCATGTAGTGGCTTCAACGTGACAGATATATTAGCTTACAGTTCTGTAGGTCAGTCAGAAGTCTAAAATGGGTCTGCTGGGCTGTATTCCTTCTAGAGGCTGGAAGGGAGAATCTGTTTCCTTGCCTTTGCCAGCTTCGAGACGCCCCTTCCACCATCTTCAAAGCCAGCAGCGTAGCATCTCTTCTCCTCTCTGATATCCTGCCTCCTTCTCATAAGGACCCTTGTGATCACGTTGGGCCCCCCTGGTAATCCAGAATAATCTCCCCAGCTCAAGATCCTTAATTTAATCAGAGCTACGAAATCCCTTAAACCACGGAAGGTAACATATTTGCAGATTCTGGGGTTTAGGACGTGGACATCTTTGGGGGCCACTCATCAGCCTATCTCGACATGTGAATTTGATTTTCTATTTTCACATATCTGATCTCCAAACACATTTGCAGAAATGCATCGTATGTGAAGTAGAGGGCTACCCACAGTGAGGTAGAAAGATATTTCATTAGAAAATAAAATATGACCTGCTCCCGCCATAGTAAGAGACATTGCTTGTGTTTTTTTAATTTTTGCTTTTTAATCTCTCCTCCTTTTCAGACAGAACGAGGAGTTGGAAAACCAGAAGAGCAGAGGAGATGCTGAGAAAGACAAGACTGCTAGCAGGTGTTCCAAGCACAGAGAGCGCATTTGAAGGCTACTGCTTGGCTTTTGCTTATGTGTGAACTGGGGGCCAGTTGTCTTACAAGAATGGTAAATAAAGGCAAGGAGTTTTTAACCAAGTTGCCTCTGAAGTTTATGTCTTTTTTTGGGTAGGCTTTGTATTTCTTTGTGAAATTGAAAAGGTTTATACTCAGGATAAGATTTGAATTTTGACCCTAATCTTTGACCCTAAAAGAAAATGTCATCTGATTATCAAATATTTCCTTTCCCTCACTTGAGGAAGCTGTTGTAGGACTATTTTCTGGGCTGCTTAGTTTTCCTGGATATTTATCAGAATAAAATTGCTGACCCTTTCATATCGAAAGGGAAAGGTTTATAGTGAGCGGAAAGAAGTGTTCTCTTTAAGCCTGGAGATGAAACCAAGGTTAAATTAAACTGGATTTTATTACATTTAAGAAATTGAGAATGGGGTTCTTCTATATTTACTTAAACATATGGCTTTACCAATATTACTTAATATTTACACGTGGCTGCTTTACTAGTTACGTTGTTTATTTTATTTTTTATTTTTTTGAGGAAGATTAGCCCTGAGCTAACATCTGCCACCAATCCTCCTCTTTTTTTGCTGAGGAAGACTGACCCTGAGCTAACATCTGTGCCTATCTTCCTCTGCTTTATATGTGGGATGCCTGCCACAGCATGGCAAGACAAGCGGAGTGTAGGTCCACAGCTGGGATCGGAACTGGCAAAGCCTGGGCCGCAGAAGCAGAATGTGCAAACTTAACTGCTGTGCCACCGGGCTGGCCCTAGTTACATCATTTATTGAAAAGAAAAGAGATAACTGAGTGGGAAAGAGAACCAACTTCTCTGTCAGTAATCCTTGCTGTGTCCGTCTGCCAAGAGGCCGTCCTGAGGCATGATCTGGAGACAGGGTAGCCTGCTTTGAGGTAAAATTCATAGGAATAGATAAAAGTCCCTCAACCCTGAATTGATAGAGTGACAGTAAACGTCAGATTCCATCCTGCAGTTGGAAATGCAGAGGAATTCTAAGTCCCCTTTTGGGAGACATTGAATGTACTGAGTCCTCAAGACAATCTATTCACTTTAGGGACAAATCTTTAACGGGCACCATGGTCATGTATAAATCCTGCTCCCTCTGCCTTCACCATCTCTTCCCCATGCCCTGCTCTATTAATCTAAATAAAGTAATATGTAGATTTGTGCAGCATTTACTCTGTCAGATGCTGCTCTGAGTGTTTTACCTACAGAATTTCATCTGATCCTAGAATAATCCTGTAGAATGGATATCATTACTTTCAGCATTTAATAGATGAGGAGACCCCCATTTAAGCAATTTTTCCGAGTCACACAGCAAGCAAGTGACTGAGCCAGCTGGAGTATGAGTGTTTAACTCCAAATTCCACACCGTTATTCACCGTACTTACATTTTGCGTCTTTCGCCAGGCCACAACTTCTAAATTCCAGGTGGAATTTTTGCATCCTACATGTTAATAAGGAATGCAAATGTCATGCTGTGGCCGGTTCAGCTGTCTTGGTTTCCCACTGCCTAGTCCTAGACACGAAGCCCTCCAGCCGCCCTGGATCTGGAGCCGGCTCCGCCCTCTCCATCATCTGTGAGCCGAGCCTTCAGGGCAGTGAATGGCTCCGCGGTTTTCCTTTGCCCCTGCTGACCCACAGAGGCCCGTTTCACACTCCGTGAATTCCGTCCAGATCAGCCGGCTCCGAACAGCGAGCATAACTGTCACTGAAGAAGCGGAGTCATTTTACACTCTCTTTCAAAAGCAAACAAGCCCGCCAGCGCCGTGAAGCGGGGCCGCCCCACGCTATGAAAGTGGACTTTGTGAGAAGGAAACGCAGTGTTGCTTTTGGAAGTTCACGGGGACATGCTAAGCTCGCTTTGATCCCTTTTTCTGGCACCCTGCTTCCTCAAACCATCCTCTGCTACCCAATCAGATGATGAAACTCTCGGGCGATTTGATACGCTTCATTCGAGGTGCCAGGGACGCCTCGAAGGCATGTGTGACCCAGGCCTGCCACGTGGGGCCGGCTGTGGGGTGATTCACACAGGAGGCTCAGTCGGTCCAGTCCCTGACGTTTTGTATCCATCACATCAGGCTAAATGAATCTGCAGAGGCTCCACATGGCAGTGTGTGGAGGGAAAAGAGGGACCAGCCATGCTCCTGAGTGCTGAGTGAAGGGTGTTAGAGTTTGTGCCATGGGAGCGTCAGGTCCTGTTCAGCAGTGGCTGACCCAGCCCTTCCTACCCTGCCTGCCTCCTTAGACCCAGATGTCCCGTTTCAAAGTTTGATGCCTGGGAAAAGTTGCAGAATTTAGTACAGATGGCATTGTGCAGACGCAGATCTGAAAGCATGAGAAAAGGAGGAAAAAACTCTAGTCCCAAAGGCTCTCTCATTCTCCCCAAGGACTGTCAACTCGTCTTTTTCCTCTTCCTTTTTTTTTTTTCTAACTCTCTGTTCAAGAGCAGAACAGTGACTTAATGGGTGCCATAGAAAAAGAACAGCATTAAACACCAACATTTCTCGGTGCTATGATTAGTAGTGGCTGCTGCTTGTCATAATACATCAGAAAAACAGCAACCCATCTGTTGCAAACTGATACAGCAAAGGCTCAGCAAGAAGTGTTTATCCCGATTCTCTGGGGAAGTGTCTGTGTTTTACGGCATATTGACATGTGTGCCCATGCAGCTAAAAGATGCCAGGTGCCAGCTTCCTACCTAGCTGCGTGTCGTGTAACGTCTGTCACCACAGGAGCCGAGTTTTGACAAGTGGGCTGTTTTAGCACGAAGATGTCCAAGAGGGAGAACATCCTCTGGTGAAAGTTAAATGCCACTTCACATCCATCACGCCACTAAGACTGTCTGGACTGAGGATATAGAATAGGAAACGGGATCAAACCACCCCTCCAACCCACAGAACAAATTGCTGGAACGCTCTGTGTTGGCGTCTCCCAGACACTTCTCACTAGTGGTAATTAGCAGCCTATAACTGCTAATGACTAATTACCTTGGCCTGTGTAGACATTAGGAGAACCAAGTAAACTATTGTCCAAAAGCCTGGCTTAAGAGATACATAGACAGTAAAACTCCGAGTTTTAATAGCTTTCATTAACTCCTGGGTTGGGGGAGTCGTAGGGGACTGGGGTGGGGGGGGGAGGTATGTGAATAAATTGATGTTATTTACATTTTAAGAGGTAGACGGGTGATTCTCAGCCTCTATATGCTAATGTCTCAGAAAATAAATTTAATTTACAAAGGCATATGAAGTCTCTGCATACATTTACTTCAAGGTCTGTTTTTCCTCTAGACTCTGTCGTCAGAGGGGATGGTACCTAATGCTTGCTGCAGAAACAGCTGGTCTCCTTAATAAAACATGTCAGATAAATGGGTGGCTCCTGGGCAACATATGTGGCTTTAAGAAGAAAAGAATAATTCACTTTTCTGGGAGAAATATCAAGGTCAAAGAGATGATTCTTTATAACAACGTGTTAATGAGGTGTCGTCACAAGAACACAGGGCCCTGCCTACTGAACCCCATTGGCAGTGTCCTTGGGTGAGGAGCAGTGAGGGCCAGAATTTCCATAAAGGAGGGGGTTTAGGCCGCAGTGGAGTTAGCAAGATGGACCAGAGAACTTGTCTTGAAGCTGCGTTGGCCAAACATGCATAGTCTTGACTTGAAGGCTTCTTGGGTTTTGGTAAATGACTCTGGGGAAGGGGAGGTTATAAACATCATCTCCCCGCTCCCCCCAGGCCACCCCCTGGAGCTGTCATTGGCGGGAAGGAAATAGATTCTTGGAACATTTTTATTCCCGAATGGTTTTCTTCACCTACCTGATGGAATTGATTTTTAGAGAAACCAGGAGGAATGCTCAAATTTATATCAGTTAATCTTGCCTATACTTAAGTGCCTATATTCAAACTCTGCTGATTTGTTTTATATAACTGAAATGCATATCTTTTCTGTAGAAAAATTAAAGTTTAGCCTTGGTTTAAATTATTTTCAGTCCTTTAAAGGGGTTAAAATGATTCTTTGGGGATGAAATCTCATATATATTACCTTTCTCAATTCCATTCAAGCACCAAAAAACTGGACAGCATACATTTTCCTAAGTCACAGAGTCTTCTTATTTTATTTTGACCACATTGAAAGAAGGGGCTCTAGGATCTTAAACCTAAAATACTATACTCTAACTCTAAATTCTCAATACCAGGCTCGTCATAAAATATATAGATTTTATAATAAAACCTCGACCAAAAGAGTATTGTTCTTTTTTTTGAAAAGCTAGTATGTCAGATTTTCCATAAGATATTGTACTATAATATGTAAACATCACATATTATGAGATTCAGAACCATTTAAGAGTTCCGGCTATTTAAAACACAACTCTATCCTGACACGTTAACCAAACAACTCGTCACTTCTGAGACCCTGGTTACAATAAAGCTAAGGAGATAAGTTAATATTCTTAGGATCCTACAAGTTGGAGATTACTTCAAAGCTTTAACATAATTTAGGAAAATGACCTTGAACGTCACAGCAGTTGAATCTCATCACACACACATCACAGACACCAGGGCCAAACGGAGACAGGAGAGCAGGTTCGCATCCTTTCAAAGGACATCCTGTAAGTATCTATTCAACATTTGTTTTGAGGAAAGGTAGGGTAAGGAACGGCAGAAAGGGCCAGCCCTGGAAGCTATTTGGAGTCTCACATTTAGGTTTCAAGTAATCCAGTTATGGCTCCAAGCTTGCATACACCATCAGAACACAGCTACCCTGAATTCAATGAGATCCGTTTTCCTTAAAAGGCAGGGGGTCCCTACCCCAAGTTGCTTAGTGGAGTAGTTCTTTAGCTACATCTTCTGTGAGAGAAATTCTGGCAAATGCTATTTTCTAAGTCCATTTACACCTTCAGTGATGTCTTAATACTCAGTAGCATTTTTGCTCCCCTTAAAGTTTGATGCCTAACTAGTTGCCACCCAGCCCACCGCTTAACCTTGCTCCTGTCATACTGCCGGGCCCCCACTCTACTCTTCCGGTCTTATTCAGGTGAAGTAGTTTGCCTGCTGGGGAAGCGCAGTATTTTACAGTTTCTTAGCTCTGGAGCTTTTTTATTCCGAGTCCTTTTCCAAATGTGAGTTATCTGGGAGACTCAAGAAACGAGGCCTGGAAAAGAAGGCTATTTGCCTCCATCTTTCTTGCTTCCGCCATTAGAGTCTTGGTAAGATTTGTGCTTGTCTTTAACCGTCTCAGTTAAAGCTTTTCCAGTTTTCTTTCCCCTTGTGTTAGGAACTATTGGTAAGAAGACGCTGGTCAGGCAGAAACTTTAGAAAATTACATAGTAAGAAGCAATTTTTATAAACAGCTACATAAAAGTGTTACCTGCTTTGTCCAGACAACAAATTTAAGTTTCCATCTGTATGAGTTTTCTCTTGCTGCTGTAACAAATTACCACAAATTTAGTGGCTTAAAACAACATACATTTAATTATCTTATGGTTTTGGAGATCAGAATTCCGAAATGGGTCTCAATGGGCTGAAATCAAACTTTCGCCAGGCTGCGTTCCATTTGGAGTCTCTAGGGAAGTGTAGGTTTCCTCTCCCGGCTTTTTGAGAGTGCCTGCTTTCCTGATACGTGGTCCCTTCCGCCATCTTCAAAGTCAGCAATGGCTGGTCTAATCTTTCCCGCATCCCTCAGACACTAATTCTTTTGCCTCCCTCTTCCACATTTAAGTACCTTGTGATTACATTGGGCCCACCTGGACAATCCAGGCTACTCTCCCCACTGCAAGATCAGCTGATAAGCAACCTTAATTCCTTCATTCCTCTTTGCCATGTAATGTAACATATTTACAGGAATTAGATCTGGACATCATAGGGGCGGGGGGGGGGGGGTCAATATTCTGCCTACCACACCAGCTTAAAACACTCATCTAAATATCACAAAGCTTGGAGTATTCTCTTTTTCAGTATTTATTCCTGATTGACTGACTACTCATTAGAGTTTGTGACTTGTTTTCCAAAGGATTCCACAGCGGGGGCCTCTTCTTACAAGGTTCTTGGCAATAGAACGACAGGAACATGACCGGGGGTCATCCAGTTCCCCTGAGTTCGCTGAACCACTCCAGGGAGATTGAAAACGACAGACCAGAAGACTAAAAGTAAACATTGTTGTCTACGATGACTCATTCCATTGCTAGATATAAACTGAGTAAGCTACTAAATTGAATCCATTTCAATTTGATTCAACCAAAAAAAAAAAAAAAAAAAACGTGGAGAGAATATTGGGGAATGTCAAGCTCAGAGGCCCTTGTGTGATTTCCTATCATGTAGGGGAAATGAGACAAGTTCCAAAAAGATGCTAACACAAGGGAAAGGAAGGTAGTGTCATAATGGATATACCCCTGTGCAACAGGGATACAAAGGAGGGAAGGCTATGTTTGAGGAGACGGCATGTGAGGTGGACCCAGATGGATGAGGAGGTACAGATGAGGTAGCATGAACTGCCAAGCAGGGTATTCGGAGCAAAGATACAGTCACTTGAGCAGTGGGAGTGCATGCGCTGTTTTCAATTTCAATTTCAATTCCACTGTTTTCACTGCCACAAACCTAGCTAAGTCAGGATTTTATGTTATTTATTTATTTATTTTTTTGAGGAAGATTAGCCCTGAGCTAACATCTGCCGCCAATCCTCCTCTTTTTGCTGAGGAAGACTGGCCCTGAGCTAACATCCATGCCCATCTTCCTCTACTTTATATGAGGGACGCCTGCCACAGCATGGCTTACCAAGCAGTGGGTAGGCCTGCACCCGGGATCCGAACCAGCAAATCCCGGGCTGCAGAAGCAGAATGTGTGAACTTAAACGCTGCACCACCAGGCTGGCCCCTAAGTCAGGATTTTATAACCTTACTATTTTCTGCATTTTGAGCCAGATAATTATTTGTTGAGGGGGACCGTCCTGTGCATTGTACAATGTACAATACTTAGCATCTCTTGTCTCTACCCACTAGATACTGGCAGCATTCTGTGCACTGCCCCCTGTTGTGACAACCTGAAGTATCTCCAGATAGTGCCAAATGTCCCCGGAGGGCCAAAATTGCCTCCCCGACTTTGAGAGCCATTGATCTAGATTCAACTTTATGTCTCAGATTATGATTTGGGACCAATATGAAGTTGAGAGCTAAATCAGGCCCCCTGTGCGTTGACAGTGTTTAAGCAGCCTTGTTTCTTTAGATGCTTTCTAGACTATCCAAGATTTAATGAGCAGAAGCTCTGAAAATATGTAATTATTATCTGTGGCAACGCAGCCTGTGCAGAGCAGCCCTATTCTGGAGATAGACATTACCTGTGCAACAGACATTATCAGTAAAACAACGGTGCCATGTCTGCACCCGGGATCCAAACTGGCAAACCCCGGGCAGCCGAAGCGGAACATGCAAACTTAACCACTGAGCCACCGGGCCAGCCCCAGAATTTCCTTTTTTTTTTTAACTTCAAATGATAGTATATGCCAAACCCAAAATATCCAGGGATGTTGTACTCTTCAGGGAGAAATCTTTAGAAATATCATCAGATCATTTACAATCCTTTGCAAAGTTTTCTAAACCTTTAAAATGGCAAATAATTGAAAATAAAGCCTTTTAGGGTCCCACGTCCACATTTGTGAGGAAGGAGAGAGACCCAGGAAGTTAACATTTGCTTCCAGTTGCGCGCGCACGAAGAGGGAAGAAAACCAGATACAAGAAAATATGTGAAAGGTAAAATCAGCCTATACTTCTACTGCTAGGTCTTAGCGGTGGTCACAAACGATCATGGATCCTGTCAAATCCTGGCTCCTCCAAAATGCCACTAAAATAGCCCGTTTGTACAGCAGAACTTTACTCAAAACTATTCTAACGAAAGCGGAATGCCTTTATTGCCCGTTGCAGTAAGAGAAACTGTCAGCCTAAAAGAGTCGTCGTAGTAGTATCTTAGAGGGTGGAGGGCAAAGGCAAGCTATTTATGATGTTTTGGGGGTCGAGTTATGGGTGGGTCTTTCAATGTGGGGGCCTAATAGGGATTAGGCAGAATTCGTGACAATAACAGTTTAAGATTAGAGGACGCAGCAAGGAAAGGGTTTCAAAGTGAGTCTTGAAGAATAAATAGTCATTGGTGAAGTGTCTGTTGCCCAAGAAGGGGATGTTTGCTCTCCTGAGGGTTAGCCGAGTAGTCTGTGCTTCAGAGAGACAGATTTGGGGAAATTCCTGTAACAATAAAGCTATTTGCAACTTCATTTTTGCAGGCAAGAGAGTCTTGGACCAGTCAGGCTGTCCTAACGCAGACAGTGCAATAGTCAAGGCATGTTAATGTAGACAGCAAACTGTGTGGGTGTAGATGGTCTGGGTCTCAATACAAAAATACCGGAACATATAAGAATAAGATACTGTGAGATCGTCATCCTCTCCCCGCCCAAAACTCATTCTTTTTCTTATATTTTTCTGTCTCGTTTAACGATCTTTCCGTCCACCCTGACACCCAGCTAGAAACCCAGAGCATCTTTCTTGACTCATTGCTAACATTTATTCAATTCTGCCTCTTCAGGTGCTAAATGTCTCTTGAGTCCGTCGGCTCCTCTTCCTTCCTCGTTCAGGCCGTCATTCTCCCTCATCTGGATGCTGCAACACCCTCCTGTTTTCCCATCTCAAGCCACGTAAATGCCATTTTTATATGTACTTTTCACTTGGGAATACTGCTGTTGGAGATGTTTGACTCAGTTTTAAAAGAATCTTTGGTCTTCCTTATCAGTTACCGTGCATTCTAGCTATCCTCGCCTCACCCCTTATCCGGATTATCACCTTGTCCTTTATCCCTCTGGTTAGTCCAAGGATGAGAGTGATAGCATCACTCTAGAAGCGTCATGACAGTCAGGGATGGGGTAACATTTAGGAACAGGGTAGGGTTGGAGTTATCTATTGAACATATTATGTATTTGAAAACTGTTTTAAAAGAAAAGGTCCCCCTTTATGTCAGTGTAGGCCCCCTGTGGATGCTGCTGGTGCCCTGCTCCGATTGCTTCCATCGCTTTCGCCAGCCCTGTTGTCCGTCCCCCAGCTTTCACATGCTGAGCTGGTACCTGTACGTGAAAGAGGACTGTCCCTTGGCAGTGGGGCTGCCCAAGACTTCATGTCCCCCACGGTGGCCAGGAGGTGACAACTGACTGTTGTGGGAGCACAAGACCCCCGCTACTTGCCTTCAGGTGGGGCAAACTCTGACATGCCACGTATGCCCCTGAGCTCCTCAGGCTCAGTCTAGCACTTGCTTTTCCCTATCCTGTTTCTCCCACTTCCATGCTAGTCTCTTCTGGGATCATTACCTTACAAAATCACTCCAATTTAAATCCTTCGTTCAGGGTCTGCTTCTGGGAGAACCCAACTTACACTTGCCCCTAAAATGACCTCACCAGAAATCAATCTAAATTAAAGATTTGACCTGGTCACTCGCCTGCTAAAACCTTCAGTAGGTGCCCCTTACGTACCTGATGCCTGCATGTGGCATTCAAGGCTGGCGCTATTGGCCTCTGCCCACCTCTCTGGCCTCGAGTCTCAGTCATCCCAGTTTCCTACTCTACCATGCAGGAGTGTTGAATAGCTTTGGTTCCTCACTCATCTAGTCAGCTGCTTGGTTTCTGGTGTTCCCATTATCGATGAAACTTCGAGGAGCCTCTCGGCCTCTACAGATCCCCCAGATGGGGTAAGTTTCCTCTTTTGTACTCTCCAATAACCTATTCGGTCACTTTCATTGCATTTACCACATTATATCACAATTCTCTTCTTTTTTGGCTCCCCAGCTACCCAGTGAGATTCTAAAACACAGGGAGCACGCCTTCACCATTTAAACACCCCCACCGGCTAGCCCAGTGCCTCATCCATAGAAGGCTCTCACTACAGTTTGTGAATGAATTCACACAACCGTTTTTTTTTTCATGCAGAGCAACCAGAGACACGAAGGTAATTATAGCAGGATGCGCTCCAATTCTATCACATGGAAACTAGAGACACACCCTCAGAATAATAAAAATGGCGAAGTCTTTCAAAATATTTATGCTCCCGACAGTCCAGGCATAACTACAGTGGTTAAACTGATCAAGCAGGGGTATCAGGGTTTCGTTCTATTATAGACACCTTGCTCCTTTTTGCTCAGAATTCTTTTACTCCATCTCAGATGTAATAACTGGCTGGTTAGAGCCATTCCGTAACCCTTGTCGTTTTTTTGGTGGCTTTGTTTACAAAATATTTTTTTTAACTTGATGGTTTTTGTGGACTCCACAGGACTGCTCCCTGACCTACCTCCTGGCTGGGGAACGCAGCCTACTAGTTCCACAGCGGCCACTCACCGCCGTGCCTCATTCCTTGGCTGGGTTGGCATAAGTGAAAATGCCACAGGAAAAACAACAGAGAGAGCTAAAATAAGCTCCCTTGGTTTCATCCTGCCAGAAACTATCTGGGAGAATAATTCAACATGCATCAAATGTGAAAATGTCAAAATTAGGAGAAAAAGAAACGTATTTGCTACGTTTAAGGAACAGTCACATCCCATCAATTGGAGAAGAGTGTTTGCCACATTTAGAGACTTGGCAATAGGATTTGTGGCCTGGAAAGCCAGGATCACGGTGAGGTGAGAGGTCAGAGCATACACGGTCTGTAGAAATTCAGTTGTGCAAGGGGAGGTCTTTCTTTTATCTACAAATGGTCCACATCTGGAAGATATCGAGCCAGGGCTGCATTGGGAGCACCCGGGGAATCACAACATATGTCATTGCAAGTCTGACTGAGGATCCTTTCCTGTCTTATGCTTCTCAGATCGTGGTCTATGTGCTGTGCACTCCCATTGCCCTTGCCCACCCAAAGGCGTGTTCCGGCATTTGTTTCTTCTCTCCCGCACGGGGTCAATTTTCTTCTCTTCTGAATCATTCCCATCAGCATCAACCCTGTTATTGCTTCTATGTCTCCCAAATTCTGTCTTTATTCCCTCTTTTCCCTATGGCTCCTGTGCCGTTTCACTTCTCCCATTATAGCAAAAGTCATTTAAAACGTTTTCTATCTTTCTGTCTCCAGTTACTTTCCTTGCATTCTCAGTGTAACTCCCTCCAGTGAGGGCTTTGCCCCTCACTCCACCCACACTGCTCTTGCCCAGGTTAGCACTGACCATCACATTGCTAAATCCAATGGTCAGTTCTCCGTCCTTAATTTACTTGGTCAGTCAGCAGCATTTAGCACAACTGTTCACTTCCTCTTTAAAAACACTTTTCCCCCACATGGCTTCTAGGAAAACACACGCTCCTGGTTTTCCTCCCAGCTCACCGGTCCCTCCTTCTCAGTCTCTGCTGATTCTTCTTCATCTCCTTGGCTTCTTGACATTGAAGCGCTACAGGCTTAGTCCTTGGGACCCTTCACTTCTGTCTCTGCTCCTCTGGTGAACTCATCCAGTCTTATGCTTCAAAAACCATTTGTATGCCAATGGCTCCCAAACTTATACTTCCAGGCTAGAATTCTCCCCTGAACTCCAGATTCATAATCTGCCTACTCGATATCTCTGCTTGGATGTCTAACATACGGCTCAAACTTAACAAGTCCTCAAATGAATTCCTGGTCATTCCCTGAAAACTCTCCATCTCAATGCCGTCCTCACAATTGCTCAGGCTGAGTATCTTAGACTCATGCTTGACTCCCCTCTTTTATTCACACCCCAAATATAATCCTGTTGGCTCTACCTTCAAGCTCTATCCAAATCTGACCTCTTCTCACTGTCTCCACTCTGCCATGATGGTCTAGCTAGATCATCACTATGTCTCTCCTGGATTGTAACAGCAGCCTCCTCATTGGTCTCCCAGCTTTTACCTATCCAAGAATGACACAAACACCCCATACCCATGTGCTTACTCCCTATCCTTCTTCCTTGCTTTGTTTTTCTCTGTACCATTTACTAACATTTAACTTTATATATATATATATATATATATTTTATATATAAGCTTTATATACATAATAGAAAGAGAAAGGTATAGTTTATAAACCATTCAAAAAATCTATTTTAAGTGTGCATTTTTATGAGTTTGACATTTATATGCAAATTTATGTGCATTTGTATGCAAATGAAGACATAGACCATTTCTATCACGTCAAACAGTTTCCTTTTGCCCCTTTCTTTGCAGTAAATTTGTCTCCCCGACCCTGGGTCCAAGCAACAGCTGATGTGCTTTTTAATGATGGGGGCGGGGGTGAGAGAAAGAACATGTTTTATTCTGATGGGAAAGATCCAGTAGAGAAGAAAAATAGATTTTATTTGCCTGTTCTAGAATTTCATATCGATGGAACTGTTACAGTATGTGCTATTTGTGTCTGGTGTCTTCCATTCAGCATAATTTTTTTGAGATTCGTCCATGTGGTTTCCTGTATCAGGAATTCATTCCTTTTGGTTTCTGAGTAGTGTTCCATTGAAGGATGCACCACAACTTGTTGATTAATTCAGCAGTTGCTGGCCATTTGGGTTCTCTCCAATTTGACACTCTAGTGGGTAAAGCTGAATAAACACTAAGAAAACATTTCTATACAAACTTTGCATGGATAACGTTTTCATTTTTCTTGGGTAAATACCTCGAATTGCTGGGTCATATGGTAAGTATATAGTTAACTTTATAAGAAACTGCCCAACTGTTTTCCAAAGTTCTGAACCATTTTAGATTGCCACCAGCAACGTTGGAGAGTTCTGGCTGCTCCACGCCCTTGGTAACACTTGATAGTTTCAGTCTTTTTAATTTTAGCTATTCTAGTTATGTATAGTGGTATCTCCCTGTGGTTTTAATTTGCATTTCTCTGTGACTAATGATGTTAAGTGCTTTTTTATTTGCTTATCAACCATCCATATATCTTCTTTGGTAAAGTATCAGTTCAAATCACTTGCCCATGTTTTTAATTGGGTTATTGTTTTCTTATTGAGTTGTAAGAGTTCTCTATCTATTCTGGACACAAGTCTTTTGTCAGATATTTACACTACATATATTTTCTCCCAGTACACAGATTGCTTTTCATTTTGTTAATGCTGCCTTTTGAAGAGAAGACATTTAAAAATTTTTGAAGAAGTCCAACTTGTCAACTTTTTCTTTCATTATTTGAGCTTTCTGTGTCCTAAGGAATCTTTGCTTGCCTCAAAATTGTGAAGACTTTCTCCTATAACCTAACGTATATTTTGCTTATTTTATTTTGTCTCCCACACACAAAAAAAGCTACTAAATTGTCCAAAGTGCTGGAGAAATATTTGAATATAATCCAACTGGATAAGGCTACACTTTCCAATTTATGGCTTCACTAGACTGTGTTATCTTAGCATGCTGATGACAACTACAGGGGACAAACAGCATAGTGGTTAAGAGTAAAGACATGCAAAATAGGTGGACCTGGAGCTCAAGTCTGCTGCGTATGCAGTGGGCTGGATTGGGGAAGCCACTTAACTTCTCAGAGCCAATGGAAACCATGGTGATTTTGTGAGATAATATGTACCAAGCCCCTGGCCCAATCCTGGGCAAATGGAGAGACTTTAACGAATTTTTGATGCCATCATCACTTTTATTATTATTAAAGTAAATCTGAAGCCTCCAGTGAGAACTTAGCCAACAAGGTATGGGAAATAATATTTATAAAATAGTCAGAAGTTAAAAGAATTGCTATGATTATTATTAAATTATTACAGGAGCATTTCCCAAATAGTCATGAGCCACACATTTCACAGTTGGCAGTCTGTTTTCCTAACAAAAATTTGGGGGTGTTTGTAATTTGTTAGAGCCATATGTCAACAGATTCCTTCCAAACTTCTAAGAATAGAATAACCTCAAATTATTTTTGCCACAAAAGGACCATCTAAAAATGTCCCGGCTGGTGCTGCTTCTGTTTGTAGAAAGTCAGGTCTGGAGGAGTTTTTGCAAGTTTAATATATCTGTAGCAATTGCTTGTTTGTTGTCTTCTCATCCTTGACGTGGTAACCATTCATGAGTCACATGCTAGGCGTTAGGACAGAACATGGATTTATCTGCCGTATCTCTTTTCCATTCATCTCCTGTGATAACACGTTACTCGCAGAAATTTGGTTCAGAGAGCTTTTGGGAAAGTTAATAACATAGCTAAGTCTTCCACAATATTTGTGTGTCATTAATGATTAAGTTAGCTTGTCACATTTAGAATCCTGGACTAAATATTTGACAGGCAATCTGAGCTCACACCTTGGTTGCATTTCATAAGTATGTATTTTAAGTCAGCCACTCAAAAAAGGATGACTTTTCAGTTCCTCTTGATAATTGCTGAGCCATATGCACAAACATCTCATTATTTGTTCTGTGGTAACTTTCTCGGAGGATGCAAACACAGTCAAACCGATTTTGATGTAAATGGGTTGTGATAACCTGGGGGCTTTTGCTGTGGGGTTGTTGGAACCCACGGTGCTCAGGCAGCAGTGCCCATTCTCCCGTGAGAGAGCCTGAGAGCCTGAAATGAGTCACCCTTCACTCTCACTGGTCTAGCGGCTGCAAGCCAAACCGCATAGCATACATCCAGTTTGGTTTTGACGCTGTCATGTAGTTAAGCAGGATTTAGCTAAATGTGTATTTGCTCCCTTACTCCTGAATTGTATTCTATCACCCCATGTATGCTCAGGGCATGATATTCCTTTTTCAGAGACAGGACAGCTGGCTTTATGGTGTAACAGAATTCTTCTGCTTTCTGATCGCTGTTCCATCACAAAGAAAGTCTCCGGGTGTCAACGTGTGCTTTTTGCTGTCTCTCTGCTTCCTTTAGGTTTTGCAGGAGGCTGCTCCCGTGGGGCCCCCACCAAAACGCAGAGGTGTCAGGTGAGGCCCTCGGAGTTATGACCAGCAGGGCAAACGAAGCAGGCTGCTGCTGGCCGGACAGGTCCTGTGTGTAGCAGATGAGGCAGCACTGTGGGCCCCACCAAAGCCCGTTGTCCTTGGTGAATTAAAGCTTAATTCTCTTGGCTTCATTTTATAGTATACCTGAATAATATATCGATGCCCCTGAGAGAGTGAGCGTTTTAGCTTATCAATTTTATATATTTTAATATAAATGGGTTCCTGACCATTTCCTGTGAACTGATGACTGTAGGAGAGACAATACAGGAGGGAGGCAGACCCAAATAGAACGTAAGAGCCCCGGGTATGTGAGGAGGCATGGAGGAAGGCTATTGAAGGATAGGAAAGGAAAATGGTGCCAAACTCCAAATCTTCATACTCCCAAGTTTTGCTGAGTGATCTCGGGAGTGGGGTGCAGAGGCCTTCGTAGTGATCAGGCAGACAGCCGAAAGCAGTGGTTCTCAACCTCTCCTAGACATTAACGTCACCCGGAAGATTCTGAAACGGTGCCTGAGCCTGGCCCCACTCGTCTCCAGCCAGGCTCATTTCACTGATCTGGGATGGCGCCAGGGGCCAGTATTTCATAAATTCTCCCAGTGTTTCTCAAATGCAGCCTGAGTCAGGAACCCCAGCTTAAAGGAAGCTTCAGTAGTCCCCAAGAGTGGGGATCCCCACTTTGGTATCTTCTCTTAAGGAGCTTGGGGAAGTCCTAAGGACTATTCAGCAATGGAAGAAATCCCCACTTGTATCTTGTGGGAAGAGGAGAAGATGGTCTGTCATCACCCCCGGAAACTCCCTGGGGCCTTCTTGATCTCCCCACATAGACACTAGGCACAGAATGCCTTCCAAAAGGGGCGTGGCCTGCGGTCCATGCCCATCTTTTCACATTCTTTCAGGACCAAATTCCTTTGGAGATCTTTACAATTAACCTTTTCTCAAGTTAGATTTCAGACAGGTTGGTACAGTTATAACGTGATTTTCCAGTTTGACGTGGATTGAGACCAACTTCCCCAGCAGCAAGAAAAGCTTATGGGTTTTATGGCTCGTTTCTCAAACATAATCATAATGCAGTTGACAACAGCTCCAGGTGTGGACAAAATATGTAGTAATATAATCCAGTTTAAAATCAGGTTAATGATTCTGAGCTTCTAGATTAGAACTAAAAAAAAAAAAACACCTCATCTCTTTTGAGATCTTGGTACGCATGACAAACATGGCACAATTACAGACAACTGTTTTCACATAGTGAAAAATCATACTCAGTCTCAGTTTTCTCATCTGAAAAAAGGGATTGCAAATACTTGCCTTTCCTGTCGAAGATTTGTTTATGAAGATTAAATTCGATAATTTAGATGAGCGCACTTCGGAAACAATAAATTACTCTTCAGAGGTGAAATACTGGGAGAGTCCAACTGAAATATGTTTTTCAATTTAAAATTGATTGCATTGGGGAAGAAAAGCTCCTTATTTAGTCAGTTTCAAATTTCAGGAAAGCATGGAAGACGAAAATGCCTCTATTAGTTCACACATATGTCAATCAAGGTTTGCTACAAAGATCTTGCGCTGGTAAAGATTTTAAAGTTTTTTCTTAAACTTTTCAGACGTTTTGGCCATTTTATCTAGTTTTATCCTGGCAACCACTTTATAGAAAAGAAATCCCTAACTTGATCAATTTTCAACACATGGACTATCCTGTTTCTTCTAGACCCAAAGTACTCCCACCCTCTCTAGCTTCCCAGGTTATTTTGAAACAAATCCCAGACTTAAAAACAAAAATCATTTCATTCATAAGTATTTCAATATTTAAAACGCTTTTTGAGATAAATGGTAGTGGTTTTAACAATAACAAACGTGGAAAGTGGGCCATCTTGGCACCCTGCCCAAGGTCGCAAGATTTATTAGTAGAACTAGGACTTGAAACAAGCTCTTTAGACTTTGTTAGAAAGACGCAACACTTTTTAAAAACTTATTAAAAAATGTATCATGTCTCACGGGTAAATATGTTTTGTTAAAAACAATACCAAAGATGCATTGTTTGGGATTGGTTCTCACAGATTAGGGAGTAAATAAATTGTAGAAATGAGTCACAGAGTCAAAGAACTAGATGGGACTTGATTATCTCGTCCAATCCCATCATTTTAAAGATGAGGAGTCTGAGGTCCACAGACATCGAGGTGCGTTTTTTTTTTTTCATGTAGAAAAGCCTCTATTCTCTGTCTGGAGTTTTATAAAGAGAACTAGTCGACACTTTGCAGAGTTGAGGCAAAAGATTTCAATGGGTAAAATAACTAAGAATTTGTTTTTAAAAAGTTGAGAATTTAAATGAGTTCTACAAAGGCTTTTTTATTTTATGCTTTCTCAATACTGTGTCACCGTGACACTGATATTGGTGATCTTAAAGGTGAGAAAGTGATGACAGTGGCTGAGTGCCCAGATGGCTTAGATTCATTTTGGAGCCAGTAAAGTAGAGCAGGATCTTCATGGAGCGATGATTCTGGATTGAACAGACATGACAAAATGTAACTATGTACAGAGCACGTCAGATCCAAAAGATTAGGTTGTAGACAGGAAAAATTGGTATTCGGGAAAAAACCAAACCCAATAGTGTTTAATTCAATAGTTTCCTGTGGAACCCGGGTGGAAGGGTGTGTGCATGTGGGTCTGTCCAGCCACAGACGGTGGCAAACAGATTAGCATAAGTTATAGTCATAGAACCATAGGCTCAGGGTCACTTAGGCTAGTGTCATTCACAGATATAATAGCCAGAGTTATGGTACCAGGACTAGCAAGTCTGATGGTCTATCAAGGAGTTTTTAGTCTGCCAGCATTCTCCTGAACACTGGGGTTTTTTTAGATGCAATATCAGCTTAGAGTTTACTTCATTGGTTCTGTTCTCCTCCTTGAAACATCTTGATAGCTTACGCTGGTGGCTCTCAACCATAGAGTGTTAAAGAAAAAAACACTCAACACTGGTGCTTGGGCCACATTCCCAGAAATTCTGATTTAACTGAAATGGGTGGAGTCTAGACAGTGATATATTTTTACATGCTGTTCAAGTGATTCTGAGGTGTGGCCGGGGTTGAGGGCCGCTGGCTTAGAGAATGAGGAGCCTTCCTTGACTGGAGCTCTTCTGTGGCAGGAGGGGTTGCCTTCCTATCTCCAGGAGTCATCCGCGTCACTGCCTGAAGGAGGTCCCTATTCTCTGGGAGGATGTAGGGGTAGGTTGAGATGGGGGCTAATGTGGTATCCACCCACTGTCGTTAGGTTGACTCCCCTCTGGTGGGTCCTCAGAGTTCAAATGTGAAGAGCCCGCTATGTTATCAGAATTTTCATTGTGAGAGACCTAGACAGCTTCTGAAGCCAGAGGAGAAAAATATTTTTAGGTCAGATCTTAGCAGAAAACTTCTCCGGTCAAATTTCTATTCTGTGTCTGGCCTAGATGTAACCAATAGGAATTAGTTGTCAGAGCCGGTCAAAGCAGTTACCTAGTGCCTGCGAAGAACTGAGAATTATATGCCCGCAAGTCACCGACTGAACCCAGCCTGTCTCCTCAGGGCACACAGCCTTATCCGACGGGCTCCCTGTGGCTGGACATATACAAAAGACGCTCTTTCCACTTTAGAATGAGAACTGAGAATGCAGATGATTTCCCTGAATTTGGAAGAATGAAGCAATGTCCTCACCCTTTCTGCCCATAAGCAGAAAATGAGTTTCTTTTTTATTTCCTAAGACAAGATGTATTTCTTTTCAAGACAACAACATCAACTTTGGTACTGTGGGCAACAACTCAGATTAGCCAGTTATTTTCCCTTTTAATACATGGCTTTAAATATTTTTCTTTTCTTTATTTTTGCCTCGAAAAACTCCCACATGCTTCATCAAGAAAGCTTTTATAACTTAAAAAGCAGAATGAAAAAGAAAAAGAAAGCGTCGTTTTACTCTTTAGATAATCACATTTACCAGTTTGG
This sequence comes from Equus caballus, assembly GCF_041296265.1. NCBI lineage: Eukaryota > Metazoa > Chordata > Mammalia > Perissodactyla > Equidae > Equus > Equus caballus. Next base: position 7,311,765 of record NC_091692.1, on the reverse strand, counting down.
CTTATGTCTTTTCAGACTTTCTTTTCTTTTTTTTTTAATTCCAGGAAAAACACATTCACCCTTGGGAGGGGAATTGACAAGAACCAGGCAGGACCCAATCCTAACAGGGAACTAGAGTAGTTAAAAGATTCTAAGATGGGAAATGAATAAGGGATCAAGCCAAAAGCTCAATTCTAAGCAGTAAGAAGCCCGGTAATCAAGCTTGGGTACCATGAGGGAAAGATCTGACACTGAGCCACTGAGTGTTGGTCTGGAGGCTAAGACATATTTGATTTCTCGGATTAGGATGGGTTCTAGAAACTGAGATCACCTGGGGATTTAAATGGCCCATCTTTGGGGAAGGTGAGGTTGACAGGGGTCTGAACAAGCTGAGTGAAATAAGTATTTTCTTTTTTTTATTACATCATGGGCATTTCTTCCTTTGAAATATCCCCTAAAACCATCCCTCCTCTTTACTCACCTCAAGCCAACGCAGCCTTGTAAAGAAGAAGGTTGACTTTTCTGACTGGGGATTTTCCTTTCTCCAGATGGCCCTACATAGTGCGGCTGGGTGTGTCTCCTCAAACTGCTAGTTAGCATCATCTTTCCCCTACTTGGAAATCAAAAATGGCTCCCATTGCCTATTGGGTCAGTTCCCAACTTCTCCACCTGGCCTTCACAGTTCCCTATAACTCAGCACTCACCTGTTCATTCAGCTTTGTTCTTCCTGCCATACTCTCATTCCAATCAGGCTGACGGACTAATTGCTCTAAGACAGCCTCATTCTCATTACCTTGTCCCTACCCTCAGCCCCGCATTAGCATCTTATCTGGAATGTCCTACATTCTTTCCTCTATCTATTCATTGCCAACCTTTCAAGGCTTGGATCCAGTCACAGCTCCTTCCGGGTATGTCCCCCGGTTATCCAAATCCACATGGATTTCTGTTCTCTTAAACCACCGCACCAGTCACAAGCTACCATTACAGACTACCTTGTATTAGTCACCCTTTTATTTTAGTTATCTGTTCCTCTTCAACTTGATTGCAATCTCATTGAAAATGAAATCTATAACTTGGTCTTTTCTCATGTAGTATATGGGGCTGAATTTGTATTCATATATACATAAACACTCAGCTTATTAGATAGGATATTGAGATTGTGTATAGAAAAATTTAACATCAAATTCTATTATGGTGGATTTTCCTGGGATTTTAAAAGAAATGATGCTTTCTTTTCTTCACTCACTGAAACAGTTTTCCTATAGATGCAACATAATATAGCATATGCAACATAATACATAAACATCAATAATAAATGCATCAATAATAAAACAGGAAAGATGGTAACTCATAGTTCTAATAATCAAACTCAAATATTTTAACTCTCTTTTTCACAGTCATCAATGGCATCAAAACAGACTCACTCAAAATCATCCAGTATAGATGTGAGTTTTCCTCCTCGTGATGCCATTATGAGCTGAAGGATAAGAAGTCATATTCTTTATTTAAGGTCATTTAACTGATACTATTTTTTTTCCTTTTCAAGGAAGATTAGCCCTGAGCTAACATCTGCCAATCCCCCTCTTTTTGCTGAGGAAGACTGGCCCTGAGCTAACATCTGTGCCCATCTTCCTCTACTTTATGTGTGGGACGCCGACCACAGCATGGCTTGCCAAGCAGTGCCATGTCCGCACCCGGATCCAAACTAGTGAACCCCGGGCCACTGAAGCGGAACGTGCGCACTTAACCGCTGTGCCACCGGGCCAGCCCCTAACTGATGCTATTTTATCTATGTTTACATTCCACAGTTACACTGGCATTTTATATTTGGAAAGAATAGAAGAGGACCCATATTTAAAGAACATGTAAAATAGTAATGATTATAAAATTAAATAAATAATAAAATCCCAAGCCCAGCCGGAAGAAAACACTAGCACACATAGGAACTATCATCCAGGTGCCATTTCCTCTTGGAAGACAGAAATACAGTATTTATTTATTTGAACAATGTTTTCCCAAGTTGAATATTTATTGCGTTTGCTGGTTGTAAAATTAATAAATGTTTACAGGAAAAAAATGAAGAAAATACTGCAGTCCATGTTAGGGGCTGAACTGTGGCCCGTCCCCACCCCCCAAGTTCACATGTTGAAGTGCTAAACCGAGTACCGCAGGATGCGACTGTATTTGGAGACGAAGTCTTTAAAGGGATGACTAAGTTAAAAGAAGGCCTTTACGGTGGGCCTGAATCCAATCTGACTGTTGTCTTTATAAGAAGAGGAGAGGAGGACACAGATAACACGCAGAGCGAGGGGCTCCTGTGTGAACACACAGAGGGAGAAGGCCGCCATGTGCAAGGCGAGGAGACAGCACTCAGGAGAAGCCAACCCTGTCGCCACCTTGATCTGGGACTTCTAGCCTCCAGAGTTGCGAGAAATAAATCTCTGCTGTTTAAACCACCCAATCTGCGGTATTTCGTTATGGCAGCAAACTAATACAGGATAGAAATAGGAAAGTTATATTTTCCTTATAATCCCAACCTCAGAAAAAAACAAAATACTTTTAAGAGCTCAGTATATCCTCTCAGCGCCTTCTAATACAAGTGGGTTCATGGTATACATCAAGTTACGTAACATTTATCATGGACATTTTCCCATGAAACGTATGCAAATATACGCTTTTTAATAGGCAACTAGTCTTCCATTGGACTGAACCAATCTCTACTGATAAACGTTAGTTTGAGTCACAGTATTCCACTGTCTTTAACCCTTTTTAGCCATTTAGTTTGCTTGTTTTGTCTTTGTGCTAGTATAAGCATTGCACAAAGAGCATATTTATTCTCGTACCTACATCTGTATGCTCTTGACAGCTTAAGAAACACCATTTAAACCTTTTCTTCTGGTAAGGTAGTCGTTGAAAACAGTCACAGAAATAAGCAAAATCTCAAAGAAAAATCACCCGTAAGCTCAGCATTCAGCGATAACCACTCATAAATATCTCTGTTCTTCCAAATTCTATGTTTGTCTGTATGATTTAAAAGGGTAACTGTGGGGCCGGCCCGGTGGTGCAGCAGTTAAGTTCACATGTTCCGCTTCTCAGCCGCCGGGGGTTCGCTGGTTCGGATCCCGGGTGCGGACGTGGCACCGCTCATCAAGCCATGCTGTGGTAGGTGTCCCACGTATAAAGTAGAGGAAGATGGGCACGGATGTTAGCTCAGGGCCAGGCTTCCTCAGCAAAAAAGAGGAGGACTGGCAGTAGTTAGCTCAGGGCTAATCTTCCTCAAAAAAGAATAAAAGAGTAACTGTGCATTCATGCATAGTAGGATCAACTGGTCAGAAATTCCTTTGTTCCCATCACATCCAATGATGTGATCACGAGCTCTCATGAAAAAAAAAAAGGAAGTTTGCCTTGGAATATATACCTGGAACTGAATGTCTTCAAAAATGTATGTGCAATTGTGAATGTTGTTTACTCTGTTCCTTTAAAACTCTTTGAGTCCAGCTCTTTGTCAGTAACGGAAACATCTTATAGTCCTGGGGGCTGATGAAGACGGCGGTTGGGTAGAAGAGTTGGGGCAGCCAAAAGATGCCTGAGCTCATCTGCAGATACCTGTGGAGAGAAGCCGGCCTACTGAATTACTACTTCCCCTGTGTGTGTGTGTGTGTGTGTGTGTGTGTCGGGGGTGGGGGGGTGCCTTTCTCTCCTAGGGAGGAGGGGAAAGGGCAATCCCATGATTTCTGATCCTAAATTTCACCTTTCTCATTCCCTCGGAAAGACTGTTTGAAATGAACTCAAACTTCCAATTAAGGTACACACAGAACTTCGGAAGAGAGTAAATGGTAAGTTGTAATTGGGGATAGCTAGTCTGATCTTACTTTCTGTGTATGAAATTTCTAGTTTATCAAGAAGTTTCATCCTCTGCAAAGTGAGGAACACGGACGGACAAGGTGATTTATAAGGTTCTTCCCAGCTTCACGCTACAAAATTCTAGGACTCGAAGTCTTATCCTCCCCTATTTGAAAAATACCGTCACCCAGTCCCTAGCACAAAGCAGGCTCTTGACAAACATCAGTTGAGTTAAATTAAACAGGGATGGAAAAGATTGCAGTTAACTAGATTAATTACTTTGTGAAAAATTAAATTGAGACTCTGCATAGACGATGGAAAAAGGCAAATTCCACTGTGGCAGGATGTCTGGTAATGATTTTGATTGTAATTAGTCTTAAGTTGATGATTGCCAAAATATTGACTGGTAATAAAACTAGAGGCCCAAATGTAATATAACCAGATTGAGGAAATAACTAGTAAAGTTTGAGCTCATTCTAACTGGACAGTGAGTTAAAGTATGGCCAAACAGGGAAGAATCCCCATCACAGCTATTCAAGAAAGATGGAAGGCTCCTGGTGGATGACAAGGATTGGCCGCCATGTTTATAATTCATCTCACCCTCCTTTATCATCAAAGCAGAACCAGGAGGAATTCTTCTCCTCCCTTCCACAGACTAATATCTTGTTCTTGATGCTACCCTCTGATGACGTCTTGTCTTCAATCAAGATTGCTCACTTAACCAGTGCTGAGCATCATGCGTGAACTCATTGGAGGCTTAGCCACCTGGACACCCAGCTGATTAAAATTTGAATATCCTCAATGATATATTTTCATACTCTTATATTGTGTCTTTAAAGAGAAAGTGTGTCAAGAGGAAAAATCAAGCAGTTACGGAATCTGAAAAATTGATGTCTCCAAACACTTTAAGCCAATGATCTGAAGTTAAAATGTTTTTTAATTTAAGTGAAATTGGATTGTCTCAATATTTCACTTTCCACTGCATGCCTGGTTTCAGCCTGCCTAACTCAGTGTCTCAAACACCCATAGGACATATGACTTTAAGAACATGAATGCCAACCACTGTTATCAGGTTATCTCTAAGACACACTGCATCTTACCAGGCAATTACAGGTGTGAGGTAGCCCCAGGTGCATTTAATCTTTGAAAAGTTTTGTGGTTATCTGTAGGTGGCATATATGTGTGTGAATATTCACACCAATACATATATGAGATTTGCACCTTTAGAAAATGTGCATCACTTGTTTTTGTTGTCCAGACACCATAACAAACTGGTACAGGTATCACAAGAATGCCTGTGAAATTCCCTCATGGAAAAAACCCAATCACATTATACCTATCACCATGGAGTATTCTGTCTGCCTATGACAGACTACTGGACAGACAGAATTGAAATTATCCTTCAGTAGACCTTATCTATCAATGTGATATTGTCGGTCCAGTTAGTACAATGTGTACCTGCATTATGCAGTCTGAGGTTGGTCGCTAAGGCAATTCTTGTAAATTATATTTACTTTAACTCTCAGAAAATTCCATGAACTTGCTTCCCATTGTAATCCTTTAGGATTTCCAGATTGTGCCAAGTGGGTCATCTGAATCCATGTGCAGAGCGTACAGAGTCTTTGAGATGCTCTCACACTGCAGACAGTCTGCCTGTGAGGGGCCTCTCTGGAGTGCATCATCGTGTTCACCCCCTAGGAGGTCCTTTGCAACCAAGGTCATACCCATCTGCCTCCCCCACCAGACCATAAGCAACATGAGTTCAGAGACCACAGCCGCAGCCTCTTTGCCAGGCACTTATATCCACTCAACAAATGTGAGCTGAATAAATAATTATATTCACAAGTAAGAGTAATTAGGAAGTTTGTTAAACTTCATTTATTCTTTCCCTCTCAAGTTTGAATTAATATGTTCTGCTGCTAATAAGGGTGTTAGTGCTTGAGATGAGGGCTATTTTTTCCCAAAGATAAATGAATAAGTATTATCCTTCTTTAGGTCTATCGTTTAGTAAAGTACCTGACTTATCTTGGGTTCAGCAAATTTTTATTGATTTAAAGGGACTTAGCCACTCTACATATTGCAAAGATCCATTCAGACGATAATAATTTATCCTGCTGAGTACTCTCAAGCTGAAATTACATAGGAAATAATTTTTAAGCAATATAATATCTAAAGAGCCTAGGAAAATGTGTGGTGTCTAGTAAGTGTTCAGTACATATCAATTCTTTCCCTCACACATCTTTTAAAAGAATAATGAAAACTCTAACTCTAAGCTTGGTGTAGGGGCCAGCCTGGTGGTGCAGCAGTTAAGTTTGCACGCTCTGCTTTGGCGGCCCGGGGTTTGCCGGTTTGGATCCAGGGTGCGAACGTACACACCACTAGTCAAGCCATGCTGTGACAGGCATCCCACATATAAAGTGGAGGAAGATGGGCATGGATGTTAGCTCAGGGCCAGACTTCCTCAGCAAAAAGAGGAGGATTGGCGGTGGATGTTAGCTCAGGGCTAATCTTCCAAAAAAAAAATCAAAGAAAGAAAGAAAGCTTGATGGAAAATATAAAATTAATTTTAGTAGAGGACGAATGGCAAAAAGAAAAGGTCAGTATTATCTTTTGACCTAGCAAAGAAGCTTAACTATCTCATCAGAATTTTAAATTGTTACCCTGCCCTTCTCATATTTCTTGGCATCAGAGTGAAAATGCATCTAAATTAAGGTTGACAGATAAAACACACATCATCTAGTAAAAGTGAATTTCAGATAAACAATAAATAATTTTTTAACATAAGTATAGCCCAGGTAATATTTGGGACATACTTACATTAAAAAGTTATTGGTTGTTTATTTGACATTCACATTTAACTGGATACCCTGTGTCTTTATTTGCTAAATCTGGCAACCCTAATCTAATGGCAATGAGTACCAACAATTTCAAAAATAGTAATACTTTGGTGAGACCTTTTTTAAAAAAGAATGTTTTTAAGATAATTTTTTCCCTCATCCTAAACCTACGGTTTGCATAATGGCACTGTGATTTCACCTTCCTTTAAAACACGCTCTAGAATCAAAATGTCTATTTTGACTCTCCATGGTCACCAGAATGTGGCTTGCAGAACAGGAACAGTTGTTAGTCCTGGCTAAAAGCCAGACATTTGGTGTAGCATTATCAGTTGCTTATTCTACTAGAAGTTTCAGTGGAAGCTTGTAAAGCAGGGTTTCCTTATTGGTTTGGATCAAGTAGCCAGGAGACCATTTACATTGCTGTTTATTTTCATTGCATGGTGAAGAGTCCCAAGCATTCACACCGGGGAAGGCAAGGGCAAGGCTTGATAAGCAATGTGGCTACGGGATAATAACCAGCTTGTGACCTCATCAGTGAACTGTGGGGCACGGAGCAGAGGAGCCAGGAGCCAAGTCTGGATGGAGGTCTTGGCAGGAAACCACCAGCAAAGAAAGAAAAACCAGAAGTCTTATTAAATTGGTCTTTTTATAGACCCTTTTCTTTCTTCATTATTCACTGCTCTCAAGCAACCATATAAATCATCTCGTGCCTGAAACCTAAAATTCCAGAGAGTTGGTAGGTGAGCAGCTGTGGGAGGCCAAGGCTTCTTGCCAACACAAAACCCTAAGGACATTCTGGGTCTTCAGCCAGCTCCCAAAAGCCCTCTTTCTTTTATTCTCTGAGCTCTAAGGATTGGCCAGCCTCTTTCCTTTCCACTGTCACCACCTGTTTTTTCCAACTGTGTTGATCTCCTCCTTTGGTACAGTGTGGGACAGAAGACAGCTTCACAACTTCTGGCCCACCTTGTTCACACCAACTGCTGTTTACCGACTGCCCACTGTGTGGCGGACGGCCTACTGTGCACTTTATATCACGATATTGTTTAATCTTCACTGCGATCTTGAGATAGGCATTGTTGTCTCCCATCTTACAGATGATGAACTGAAGCTCGTAGAGGTCGAAATACCTACCGAGGCCCTAAGTGATGAAGATGCGTTTCAAACACATTCAGTTACATTATCTCCGTTTGGTTCCTGAGGCAAGCAACATCTCCTAGTCACGCTGCCCGTAAAACCATGAGCAATGGGCTTTCCCTATGCTGCACCAAGACTTCTTACAGGAAAAATACACAGACCACAGAGATGATAACAGGGGATCTTTGTGGCTTAATGAGACTTTGAGGTGAGACGAGGAGACAGATAAGAGAGCTGGTAAAGAAGTGGTTTTCAAACTTTGATGTATTCGAGAAGCATCCAGGGGCTGGTTAAAACACGAAAGATTTAAGTGTTAAAAACAGAAAGAACCATAAAACTAACATGAGTGAATTTCTCTTCCCATATGTCTTTAAATTGACTTAGCCACACTATATACATTTAAAACATTTTATGAGATGGTAGCAATTTTATCCTGTTGAATTCTTTCCAGCTGAAATTACACAGCAAAACACTTTTAAAATACTATAATATGTGAAAGTGCCTAGGAAAATGCCTGATATCACATTAAATATAACTGAGACTCCTAAAGGCATAAGAGAAAAGACGGATCATTTTGACTTCATAAAAGATATTCACATGCCACAACTAGGAGGACCCACAACTAAAAATACACAACTATGTGCTGGGGGGATTTGGGGAGAAAAAAAAAAAAGCAGAAAAAAAATAGAAGATTGGCAACAGTTGTTAGCTCAGGTGCCAATATTTAAAAAGAAAAAGATTTTTAAAGTCTGCATGGCATAAAAACAACACAAACAAAAAAGATAAATGACAAACTTTGGTACAAATATACACAGTAAAAACCATATAGTTTCTGGTATATCCATTCAGTGGAAAAATATGCAGCTGTAAAAAAGAATGTAGAGACACTCTTGTACTAATATGAAAAGATTTCCAAGAGCTGTTAATAAGTAAATAAAATAAATGAATAAAGCATAGTAGAGGTCAGCGTGCATGGTATGCTCTATGCTTCCTTTGAGAAAAATGAGTGGGGAGGATAGGAATGTATATATACATATTAAGAGAGAGAGAGAGAGACACTCCGAAAAGATACCTAAGACATTAGTGACTAGAGTTGTCTGTAATGGTGGAATTGGGGAACTGGAAAGAGAGGAGACAGGAAGAAAGTATTTTCACCATAAACCTTTGTATATTTTTTGAGTTTTGAACAACATGAGTATATTATTTATTCAAAAAATAAAATAATTAAGATACCATACAAACAAGCTGCCAACCTAAAAAACTTTCGCAGACCCCAGGCCCCCAACTTTGCAGATTCTGATTCAGCGGGCACAGTGCAGAGACCTACATTCTTTATGAGCTTCCGCTGGTGATCCTGATGTAGGCGGTCTAACGAGGACCACACTTTGAGAAGCATAGGTATAAAGGTTAGAGACCCACTGAGAGGTCCAGTTAGAGTTCAGATAGGCAGTAGAAGGGGAGAGAGGGCGTCCCAAGAAGTTACTCTTCCCACTTGCCTTTTCTTCAGCTCTTCCACTGGTGTTTTCATCCTGCCATCGTGGACTGCCCTGCCTGTCTGGGCATTAGGGCAGGGGAAGAACTTTGAGAAGTTGCAGGCAGGTCCAGGTAACAGGAAGGTGAGGAAGAAGAAATTCCAAGCTGAGGAAGAGGGGAGAAAAGAATTTCTATGGTCACCTTGCCATCCGAATATCATCTTAGGTGAGCGTATCTATGGAAATTGAGGCTTATTGGAAATTTGATCTTCTTAATAGAACAGTTAACAATATTTGTAATCACCTTTATTTTTCTATGATTCCAATCCATCCCTCCTTAGCACTCTAGATCATTCTTCCTTTATTTATAAAGCCAAACAGAGGAGAACAGGAGGAAGCACATACACACACCCCTCCAGACAGACCAGTGCCTTCTCTTACAATACAATTTATCTATCATTGTCAGTGTCATAAGTTAACCTTGATTTTGCCTTTCTTGAGTCAGAATTTGGCAATTCTCATTGTCTGGAACTTGGGCGTGTGTGGTGGCAGCTGTGGTGGCGAGACGCGCTGTGGAAGTCAGAGGCATGCCCCTGGGCATAAGAGATTCCATTTAGCTGTCTTCCCCTATTTTTTCATCCCATCCACCCAGTCCTTTATTTCTTTCTTCCATAAATATTTATTAGATCTATGCTGGTTGCTGGGTACACAAAGATAGTTGGAAGTAAGACATGACTCCAGTTATTCAAGAGTTAAGAACCCCAGTTGTGGCTTCCTGTGGTACTGGGAGGCAGAAATGCAAAAAAGGAAATGCAAAGGAAGGTAGTGAAGGTTTTTTGTTTTTTTTAATCTTTTTAAAATTTTTATTCTTCTTCTGCTCCCCAAAGCCCCCTAGTACATAGTTGTATATTTGAGTCGTGGGTCCTTCCAGCTGTGGCATGTAGGACGCCGCCTCAGCATGGCCTGATGAACGGTGCTAGGTCCATGCCCAGGATCCGAACCAGCAAAACTCTGGGCAGGTGAAGCTGAGTGTGGGAACTTAAACACTCGGCCACGGGGCCGGACCGATGAAGGTTTTGAACGTAGTTTGCCCAGCCACGTCTATGACAATGGTGGAGGCGCAGAGAGGCCCAAATCGGTCATGTCTGGCAGGACAATGGGCGAGGCTTTAGAAGAGAATTGTCACTTGACCTAATTTCACCTTATTACTTGAGCTAGAACTCAGTCTAGTCCCCTTTCTTGAGGATGTGAGGGTTTTTTTAAACTTTTTTTTTTTTTTTTACCGGAGGAATCCTGCTTCCTCCCATGGATTCTCTGGGCTCCTTTCTGGTCTCTTTGGCATAACAGTAATCCTGGTCCTCTGAATTTCCTGCTTCTTCATTCTATAGCATGAGGGACAGAAGACCGGTTGACAGTCAAGAACCAGCTTCTTCCAGCACGACGAAAGCTTTCACAATGGCTCTGCTGGTACCTGTATCCTACAATCTGCCACAAGCCTGTGACAAAACTGGCTTATAACATAAACAGGCTCTTCTTCAAGGAAATGTCTCTCTTTTCTTTCCAATACTTTTTTTTTTTTGAGGAAGATTAGCCCTGAGCTAACTAATGCCAATCTTCCTTTTTTTGCCGAGGAAGACTGGCCCTGAGCTAACATCCATGCCCATCTTCCTCTACTTTATATGTGGGATACCTACTAAAGCATGGCTTTTGCCAAGCAGTGGCTTGTCCGCACCCGGGATCCGAACCGGCCAACCCTGGGCCGCGGAGAAGTGGAACGTGTGCACTTAACTGCTGTGCCACAGGGCTGGCCCCTCTTTCTAAATATTTTAAAGCATTCCAATAAAGCTAAATCATTTTTAAAATTAGGCATTATTCACAGAAATACAAATGGGACCACAAGGGAACCTAGCTAGTAGATAATAAGGCTGATACTGGCATAAGAAACTCGATGTGGCTTTAGTCCACAGCAGCTGAATTTTGCGAGTGGTAGCACACATATCCTTTGACTAGTTTGCTCTTAAAATCAAACATCTTCAAAGGAGGAAAAAGAGAAGAACTCAGTTTTATTACCAGCCTTCTCTATGCTTAGAATGTTCATTCTGTATCTTATTTAATCTTCACAACAAGCTTTCAGCGTAAATGATATTTTTCTGTACCTTCTCTCTGATCCTGCAAACCTTACACTTCCTCTCAGGATAATTTCTAGTTAGTCATTTAAAAACAAAACAAAATGAAACAACAGGTTGTTTTATTTATTTAATTTTTTTGAGGAAGATTAGCCCTGAGCTAACATCTGCTGCCAACCTTCCTCTTTTTTTCTGCTGAGGAAGACTGGCCCTGAGCTGACATCCGTGCCCATCTTCCTCCACTTTATATGTGGGACGCCTGCCACAGCATGGTTTGCCAAGTGGTGCCTTGTCCACACCCAGGATCTGAACCGGCGAACCCCAGGCCACTGAAGCGGAACGTGCAAACTTAACCGCTGCGCCACCGGGCCGGCCCCCCAGATGATTGTTTAAAGCAAAAATTACAATGCCATTCTGTGGGATTTATAATGCATATAGCTTCAAATTAGTGCAATGAGCATAAAAGGAGCTTACATTTCACAAGAGGTGATGCTGTATTAACTCAGGGTAGATTCTAAGAAGGTAAGGAAGCATCTTGTAATCCAACAACTAAAAAAATGCACAGATGTAGCTACACTAATAGAGAAATGAAAATGAAACACCACAAATGATCTGATCAACACAAACGAAGACAGGAAAGGAGGAAGAGAGAAGCGAAAAAACAGATGGGACAAATGGAAAACAAATAGCAACACTGTCAACCTAAAGTCAACCTTATCAATATACACTTTTGTAAGTGGACTAAATGCTCCCATGAACAGGACGATATTTACAGACTGGAGTGAAGAGCAAGACTCAACCATCTACTGTTTATAAAGGATGCACTTTAAATCTAAAAACACAGGTTGAAAGTAAAATGCTACAAAAGGATATTCCATCAAATTGTGAACATAAGAAAATTGGTTTGGTTATAGGAATACTAGACAGACTCTAAGACGAGAAGTGACATTAGAAATTAGGAAGGACGTTCCAAAATGGTAAAAGGATCAATTCATCAGGGAGGCGTAGTCACAAATATGTGTCATCTATTAACAAACGTTCAGTATATGTAAACTAAAAGAAGAAATAGACAAACAACAATAGTTGGAGATTTTACCACCATTTCTCAGTAATTGATAGAACAATAAACAAAAATATTAGTAAGGATATGGAAAATCTTAACAACATTATCAATCACCATAACCAAATTGACATTTATAGACCATCACATCCAACAATACAGCATCCATATTCCTTTCACGTGTACACGGAGCATGCACCAAAATAGACCATATGCTGGGCCATAAAACAAGTCTCACTTAATTTCTAAAGACTGAAATCTTACATCGTACTTTTCTGACCAGTAAAAACACTTAATTAGAAATCAATAATGATAAGAAATCCAAGAGAGTCCCAAATATGTGGAAGTTGAACAGCACATTTCTAAATAACACCTGGGTCAAAAAAGGAATCACATAGAACATTAAAAGCTATTCTGGGGCCCGGCCCAGTGGCATAGCGGTCAATTTCATGTGCTCTGCTTCAGCAGCCCGGGGTTTGCAGGTTTGGATCCTGGGTGTGGACCTAGTACTACTCATCAAACCATGCTGTGGCAGCGTCCCACATAAAGTAGAGGAAGATTGGCACAGATGTTAGCTCAGGGCCAGTCTTCCTCACAAAAAACAAAAAGCAAAAAAACCCCAAACTATTCTGAACTCAATGATGAAAACACAAACTAACAAAATTTCTGTTATATAGTTAAAGCAGCTTTTAGAATAAAATGTGCAGCTTGAAATGCTTATATTAGAAAACAATGAAAGTTTTAAATCAGCAATTTAAGTGTCCACATTAAAAAACAAGGAAAACAAAAGGAAATTAAATTTAAGATAGATAGGGGGAAAAAGGATATAATAAATATAAAAGCAGAAATCAAAGAAATGGTAAACAAAAATAGAGAAAATTAATAAAGCCAAAAGTTGGTTCTTTAAAAATATTCACAAAATGGATAAATACCTAGAAAGATTGATCAAGAAATGAAAGGAAACACAAATTGCCAGTATCGGACATAAAAGGGAGAATATCACTGTAGTTCCAATAAATTAACAATTTAGATCAAACGGACAAATTCATTTGAAAACACAATTTATGAAAACTGACACAAGGAGAAATTTTAAAAATCAGCGTAGTTCAATATCTATCACAGATGTTTAAATATTATTAAAGACCTCCCCACATAAAGTTTAACTTAATAAAAATTTCTATAGGGGTCGGCCCGGTGGCGCAGCGGTTAAGCGCGCACGTTCCGCTTCAGCAGTCTGGGGTTCGCTGGTTCGGATCCCGGGTGCGGACATGGCACCGCTTGGGAAGCCATGCTGTGGTAGGCGTCCCACATATAAAGTGGAGGAAGACGGGCACGGATGTTAGCTCAGGGCCAGCCTTCCTTAGCAATAAGAGGAGGATTGGCAGTAGTTAGCTCAGGGCTAATCTTCTTCAAAAACAAACAAATTTTTATAAAGTGGGGAAAAAAATCCAAAAAGCAAACCAAAATCCACAAAAACCCACACCAGGTCCCAACGGTTTCTGGTTAATATTATCAAACATTTAGGAAAAAATAACCCCAGTCCACACAAACTCAGAACCTAGCGAATGAGGGAACAGTTTCCAACTCGTTTTCTGAGCCAACATTAACCTGCAAAGCCAGACAAAGAATTTACAAGAAAAGAAAATGATGAACCAATATTCCCCATGCATCTAGATGTAAAAATTCTCAACTAAACATTCGTAAATCATATCTAGAAATATATCAAAAAGATAAGACATCATGACCAAGTTGGGTTTGCCACAGGAATTTACCTTTGAAAAATCAATGTAATCTACTGTATTAGCAAAATGAAGGAGAAAAATTATATGCACATCTTAAAAGATGCAGAATAAGTGTTGTACAAAATCCAGCATCCATTCATGATAAAAATTCTTAGCAAACTAATAGAAAGGAATTTCCTGAATCTGATGGAGGGCATCCTTAGCAACTATCATGCTTAACAGTGAAAAATGGAATTCTCTCTCCCTAAGATGGAGAACAAGGCACAGAAGGACACTTAGTCTCACTACTTCTATTCAACATTGTCTGAGGGGCCGGCCCAGTGGTGCAGTGGTTAAGTGTGCACGTTCCGCTTCCACAGCCGGGGGTTCGCTGGCCCGGATCCCAGGTGCGGACACAGCACTGCTTGGCAAGCCCTGCTGTGGTAGGCGTCCCACATATAAAGCGGAGGAAGATGGGCACGGATATTAGCTCAGGGCCAGTCTTCCTCAGCAAAAAGAGGAGGATTGGCAGCAGATGTTAGCTCAGGGCTAATCTTCCTCAAAAAAAAAAAAAGAAAAGAAATTAACAATAACAATAATAAAGCAATTATAACTGTAATATGCTATGATAAAAGTTATTACAAAATAACTCTCTCTCCTTTTCAAAATATCTTAATGTACTGTACTCACCCTTCCTTTTGTGATGATGTCAGATGATACAATGTCTTTGTGATGAGATGATGTGAGGTGAATGACATAGGCATTGTGACATGGCATTATTTTTAAGACTGCAACTGAGCATGGGGAGCTAAAAACGCAGAAAGTGGAACTACCGTGGATCAATGAAACAGAATAGAGTCCAGGAATAGGCCCACACTTAGATAGTCCATTAATTTTTCATAAGTGTACTTTTTCAATGAGAAAAGAAAATCTTTTCAACAAATGGTGCTGGAATAATTGAATAACTATATGAAAAAAATTGGACCGTGGTCCCTATGTCGCACTATATCCTGAACTTAATTCACAATGAACCTTAGACCTAATGGTAAAAGCTAAAACTACAGTTTCCAGAAGAAAACAGAATATTTCTGCAAACTTGAGTAGGCAGATTTCTCAGAAAAAGTACCCAAAAAAAGCACTAAACATGAAAAAAATTAACTTTATCAAAAATTTAAAGTTTGAAATTTGGCTTATCAAAAAATGCCATTAGTGAGGCTGGCCTTGTGGAATAGTGGTTAAGTTCATGTGCTCTGCTTCGGCAGCCTGGGGTTCGTGGGTTCAGATCCTGGGCATGGACCTATGCACCACTCATCAAGCCATGCTGTGGTGGCATCCCACAAACAAAATAGAGGAAGATTGCCACAGATAGCAGCTCAGCAAGAATCTTCCTCAAGTAAAAAGAGAAAGACTGGCAACAGATGTTAGCTCATGGCCAGTCTTCGTCACCAAAAAAAAAGCCATTAGTAAATGAAAAGGCAACCAATTAAAGACTAACGAAAGTCTTGCATCCAGAACATATAAAGAACTACAAATCAATAATGAAAAGACAACCCAATAAATAAATGGGCAAGACTTGAACAGCACTTCACAAAAGAAGGTTACAAATGGTCAGTAAGCACACGAAAAGATGTTCAACATTATTAGTCACCAGAGAAATGCAAAGTAAAACTACAATGAGATTCCATTCCACACCCATAGAGTAATAAAATTTAAAAAACTGACAACACCAAGTGCTGACAAGGATGTGGCGTAACTGGAACTCTCATACATGGCTGATGGGCGTGCAAAACGGTACAAACACTTTGAAAAACTATTTGGCAATTCCTTACAAAAGAAACCCAGAAATTCCTCTCCTAGCTGTTTATTTATCCAAGGAAAATAAAAACAAATGTTCACTAAAAGACTTGCACATGAGTATTCCTAGTAGTTTTATCCGTAATAGCCAAAACATGGAAACAACTCAAATGTCCACTGAAAGAAGAATGGATAAACAAATGGTGGTGTATTTATACAATATGACACTTACCAGCAATTTTAAAAAATGGACTATTGGTGCACAGGAGGACACGGACGCCAGGCATAAAGCAGTACACGGCGTATGAGTCCACCGATAGGAAGTTCAGGAACAGGGAAAACTAGCCCAAGGGGTGGAAACTAGAGCATGTGGGGTGGGCATCAAGCAGAAGGGGACACGAGGGAAACTTGTGGGGTGATGGAATGTTCTGGATCTTGGCAGGGAGCTTGATTACACAGGTATATACATTTTTCAAAACTCGAATTGTACACAAGTTTTGTGCATTTTGTTATTTGTAAGCATCAGCTCAGCAGATAAAGTATAGATAAACTCAAAACTACAGATAAGTTCAAAGAAATAAGAGTGGCAGAGATGAGATTGGAGAGACGGGCAGGGTCAGCAGTGCTTATACATGAAAGGCCTTGCACACCATGCCAAGGAGGTTGAAACTGGCTCTGTAAGCAATGGGGAGCTATTGACGGGCGCAAGTAGGATAGTGCCATAAAGTGCACATTCTAGAAAGGTTACTGAGATGCTTCATATGAAGAAAGAACTGATCTTTCCTAAGATTCTTTTATTTATTTATTTATTTATTTATTTTGAGGAACATTAGCCCTGAGCAAACATCTGCTGCCAATCCTCCTCTTTTTGCTGAGGAAGACTGGCCCTGAGCTAACATCCATGCCCATCTTCCTCTACTTTATACGTGGGACTCCTACCACAGCATGGCTTGCCAAGCGGTGCCACGTCCATACCCGGGATCCGAACTGGCGAACCCTGGGCCACCGAAGCAGAACGTGCAAACTTAACCCCGACACCACCAGGCTGGCCCCCCTAAGATTCATTTTTTATGTCAATATCATCAATGGAAATGTTAGAGTCCCTTTGTTGTCAAGCTTAGCATAGCACACAAGTGAAGACTTGTGCTTTTCCTCTCTCTACCACTCTATCTCAAGAAATCCCTTATATTTCTTGTAACTTTGTTTTATAGGAAATTAAAAATTATAATCCCTATATCAGAATTATTTTCATCAATGTATACTTTAGGCTGATATGGAAATCTCGCAAGAGACTCAGAATTTCATTTATTCACAGGATGGAGTAGACTCTAGACTCTAGAACGCAAAGGCGTTGGCTTCAGAGATGTAGTTTTAGTTATAATCCAGGATCCTTAGGGAAAACAATGAATCAACATTAAAAATGTAAAGATTTCACATAAAAATGCAGATCTGGTGTAAGTTCTGGCCTTGCTTTCCATTTGTGACATCTTCCTCTACCCTGCTCTCATTGTCCCTTGCTTGATTCTCATTGGCACTGAGTTTGTGGCATTTCATGGACATGATGTTGCCTGTAGCAGTCTTCACAAAATCTCTGGCAGGGTATTTTATTTTTGTGAGTGTTGGCTCTTTCGTTTATAGTTGTAGGGAACCTAAATTAGGATTAAAGATATGAGGGAAGCCACGGGCCCCATATGGCTCACAGGGCACATTTTGGTTAGGCCTGCTTGGTTTTATAAATATGGAATCAAACTGGATTTCTGGAGTCGTTGGTGTCCTGCTTCCAGAATTTTCTGGAACCACCCATTCCCCATCCGTCTTCTCTGACAATCCTGCAGAAGCCGAGCCCAGCAGGCCACCAGTCCTCAATAAAGTAGCTGTTTCTCTGAAGTGAAGCAGAATTTCTGGTTCAAATGAAACTCTTAACGTCGGCTCACTCAGTGTCACTTCAAAGAGAAAAACAAATAAAACCCGGCTTCCTGTCCCCTCTCAGCACTAAAGGATGACAAATTACAGTTGCTTTCCATTTTGACCAGAAGCAAAACTGCGGATAAAGGACATAACAGATCAAGAAGCCAAACAAACTGAAGCAACCTCTTCATCAGCAAAAGTCAACT
This sequence comes from Equus caballus, assembly GCF_041296265.1. Taxonomy (NCBI): domain Eukaryota; kingdom Metazoa; phylum Chordata; class Mammalia; order Perissodactyla; family Equidae; genus Equus; species Equus caballus. The sequence continues at coordinate 7,293,685 of NC_091692.1, read as the reverse complement.
AGACAGTGAGAGTGGAAACTTCCCACGTCGACACTCTCTCCACCTCCGATGAGAAGAAAGAAAGAAACGGGAGAGAAACTCTCATCAGAACAATCCATTTATACCCTCCTACTATACCTAACCTACTGAAATCTGAAAGTACTTTTCAGCTGTTTACAAGGAATAACAAAGAAACTGCTAAAATAATAGAATTGTACTCACTGACCATGGAAGCTTTTCCTTTCCTAAAGATGGATTCCTCCTCTTGCTACCGGGTGAAAGCCTTGACTGTCAGAGATCGGGATGGGGACTTTCCAGGTTCCCTGAGGCAGTCATCATACTCTCTCAATCTTTGCCCTCCTGTGTCTCCGCAGGACTCACTGGCTTACTCGTTCATTTATTCAGTGTCTACTCTCTGTCCACAAACACCATTAGAGGACCACATGAAAACATTACACATACTTTTACAGTTATTGCTTTTTGATGATGCCAACTTTTGATTAATTTACTTTGTGGAGTAAGGGTGTGTGCATTCTTTTGCTAATTTCCAACCCCCACCCACTTAGGGCAGGGGTAGCAGCTTTTCATGAGAAGGCAACCACGTTCCGACCCCTGTTCTTTTAGAACGTGAGTAGAGAGATGTCAAGAATAGCTGTGGAAACACTTTGATGACAATTACATTAATTAGATCACCAAAGATCATGGGCAAGTCACACCTTCTCCCCTCAGCATCCTTACCCATAGAGGAAGAGTTTAGAGTAATTAAGGGTTTTTCATTTGTGGTCTGTGGGCTCAGAATTAACTGGGGGCGCTTTTTTAAAAATGTACATTCCTAGGCCCTACCCCAGAGCTACTGAATCAGAATCTCTGGGACGGAAGTCTCTAAATCTGCTTTTAAAACAAGCACCCAAAGAGGGTCTTATACCCTGTAAAGTTGACAACCATTGAACTCACGATCTCCAAGGTCCCTTCCAGTTCTAAAGGTCATGACCAGCGGTCTGCCCTGTAGCGGAGAGAGTGTCCCTCAGTGGATGAAATTTTTGACTGAGGTTGGGGGTTGTTGGGGTAGGGAGACAATTTTGGAAAACAGAGAACTTTAGAAATTATACAATTGAGTCTACATAGAAAAATTATATAGAAGCAAGTGTGATATTTACCCCTCGAAAGAGTAAAAACAATATTATTTTGAAAGGAATACTTCTAATATGTTTTGTAATGGAGACACCTACTAGGAATAACCATCTTAAAAATGTGCAGTTGATAAATTAAGCTATAATTAGAAAGAGAATAGGGGAATAAGTTCCAGATGCCTCTATTTCATGTCGCAGCACAGTGACACTTAAGCAAGGACTGTTCAACTTCAGTTAGAGATGACAAGTGTCTGCCACGGAATGGAGTAAATATTTTTGGTAGAATGCCTTTAATCATCATTCTGGTGGTGGACCATATTTCATCGGTGATAGAAGGAAAACAAACGGAAGAATCTTAGCATAACTGAGGAAACATAACATTTTCATTTCCAGTTCACGGTGATTGTTTGGAAGCTGTCATTTATTCAGCTGTTTTCAAAGAGTTGCTGAAATAAAAAGCATATTTCTGGGTCACAAAAATCACAAAAAGGAAGACATTTTTGAAGCCAATCAACCCGCTCACCAAGCGAACCAACCTCTCTTGGCGGGAAGTAGCCACATACACTGATTGGATTTTCAGTCTCTCCCAGGAATACAATTAATTATTGAAGGAGCCACTAAATGGGTTAGATGACATCCTCAAAACAGATACAGTGAATTCTTGCCATAGCAACCCTTTAGGCCATGCCTATCACCTCTCCCTTTGACCTAAAAATTATTTTTCCAAATAATAAATGTGCCCATATAAGCTTCTGCATCATGGCCCTCTGGAGGGGTCCAACCTTATTAAATCTGCAAACTTGTGAGTCTTTTAGAACTCCAAAGGCATCTGGACAAATGTAGAATTTACGTAATATTGTCTACTTACAGCTCAGTTAGCACTGCATCCACTCTGGCGGAACAGCATCCATTGACTCGTGGAACGCATTGCATGCTACTTTCGTACATAATGCTGTGCGTCCCAGTTCATGCTGTCATCCAGAAAAATCACATGCAGCCCAGATTTCAATTCCTTTATCCTATTGTCTGCTGAAGAACACTGTCTGTTTGTAGCACCATTAAAAAAAAAGAATATGGGTCTCATTTCAATCTTTTTAAATTTATCTTTACACAGCTCCCCCTTCATCGCCTATTTGTGTGGTCATTCCTGCCGCTCTGCTCACTCCCTGCCCTCTAATGGGTCAGCAGCTGTCCTCCACCATTTCACCGAAGGGAAAAAGAAAAAAAAGGAGATCATTAACTATGAACATTTCTTTTTTAACTTCTTCTCTACCTTTCCTCTTCTTGCCTACAAATGCACCTAGAGCACCAGTAATCTTTCCTTTGTTCTCACAACAATAGGTATTCCTTCAACTATTTAAGGGCATTGGAAACAATGTCTTTAAATTTTTACACAGTAATATTACACACTCGTTGTAGAAAAATAAGAAAACCAGACAGTATAGGTATGAAAGAAAGAACTTTCATCTTCTCACTCTGCTCTGACTCTGATCAATCCCACCCTTTCACTTATTATTGGACGCTTACTGTTGTTGACTCCCAGATCTACACCTCCAGCCCAGCCTTCTCTTCTGAGTTGCAGACCAACGTGTCCCCTGACTGCAGACTCCACGCGTGAATGTCCCACAGACACCTTAAATCACCATCCCCTTACCTGCAGTCTATATCTTTTCTCCAAAATCTACTCTTCCTTCCATAATTCTCTCTTCATTGAGATCATGATCAGAGACGTCCCTGATCCCTCTTGCTCGTCATCTCTTCATCTAATCAATGATCAAGATCTGCCAATTTTACATAAATAATCTTGAATAGTACCCCCATTTCCCCATCTCCCTACACCACCATTACATCCTACCTGGATAATGGCACCAATCTCCCAGTTGGTCTGCTTGCATCCAGTCTGGCCCATCCTGCAACCCATCCTCCTTATTACACTCCCAGATACGCAATTAAGTTCACATCTTGCTCTTAAAATCCTCCTCTGGATCCCTAGCCTAGTTTACAATCGTGTCCAAATTTCTGAAAACAAAGTCCCTATTTGACCCCGTTTGTCTTTTCCTATCACTGTCCTTACCATCCATCCCTTCATTCAAACCATAACTGTGACCTCAGTTCCAGAATGTGCTGGCCTCACTCTCATCTTTGGGCATTTACACTTTCCCTCCCTCTGTCAGACATACCCTCACCTCGCCTTGTTCTGCTGGTGACTGCACACTTATCCTTCAGTTCTAACTTTCTCCCTTCTGGGCATCCTTCTCTGACATCCATGGGCACGGTTAATTGCATCTTCTTCTGTGCTCCCATAACACCTGCATCTAACTCACTTTTCCTATTTTCTGTTCAGCCACATCAGACTTTTGCTGGTTCCTCAGGTATGCCAAACTCTATAAGGCTCCTGGTCCTTTCCACACACTATTGCCTCTAGATGGAAATTTCTTTCCCCCATCCCTCTTTATCTGGCTCATTGCTACCTATCCTTCAGTTCTCAGCCTAAACATCACTTCCTTTAGGACGACTTCTCAATCATACCCTAGCTTAAGTCCTCTTTCTTTAAGATCCTCATAGATCTCCATACTTCCTCTATCGCAACCCTTTACTGTTACTCCTTGAATAATCGTCTGTATTACCCCAATAGACTATAAACTCAATGAGTCAAGGACTGGGTCTCTCTTCTTTCTTGCTCTTCTTTCCAAGGCACTAGCAGGGTGCCTGTCATCCAACAGGAACCCAGTCTTCAATAGGATTATAGTATTTACCACGTTGCTGCAATAATTTGCCTAACATGTCTCTCTTGGCAAGAACTGTTGCATTCATAGTTGCATGACTAGCACCTAGTACAATGCCTGTAATAGCAGGCTGTCATTAAATGTAAGTTGGATCAATGAGCTGCGATTGGCAAATCCGAACAGCTAGATCTTTTCACTGAGCTTGTGTGGGCTGCTTTGACTCACTCTAGAGTCCTCAATTTATCTGCCTAGGAGCTTAGACCCCCTGGTAATAGAGATATGTTATTGTCAATATAAATGTATTTCTCCCATCAGAAATGTAAGCAAGAACCTAAATTGCTTCAGGTTTTGTTTCCTCGCTCTTATTCTCAAACATCATGAGAGTGATATTAAATTATAGGTCAGTCTCTGCCCCAAAAGAAGCGGGCAGAGAATATCCTATAAAAAGGAGTATTAACGGAGAAGCCAGAAAAGGGATCTACTATCTATATATTCGTACTATGAGCCTAACTGCGCCTCTGTAACTCCACGAGGCGGTATGATTACGCTCACTTTCACAGACCAGAAAAATAACGCTTGGGGCCGGCCCCGTAGCTGAGTGGTGAAGTTTGCGTGCTCCCCTTCGGCGGCCCAGGGTTTCGCCAGTTCAGATCCTGGGCGCAGACATGGCACCGCTCGTCAGGCCATGCTGAGGCGGCGTCCCACATGCCACAACCAGAATGACCTACAGCTAGAATGTACAACTATGTACTGGGGGGCTTTGGGAGAAGAAGGAGAAGAAGAAGAAAGATTGGCAACAGATGTTAGCTCAGGTGCCAATCTTAAAGGAAAAAAGAAATGAAAAGAAAAATAACACTCAATCAATTGAGAAATCTGACTAAGACACGTAGGCCGCTAAATCCCATACTTTTCCCATTGTATCATCCTCCTCAGGCACAAAAGAAGCCTTCTTTATTACTTCTAAATTCTCTTTTGTGTTGTACTTCTTACATTTATAATTATTATTTAAACAAATTAGCTAACATTTATTTGGAGCCTACTATGGGCCAGGTACTAAAGCTGGGTGCTGTAGATATATTTATCTTCCAAAAATAGTCTGAGCTTAGTATTGTGCCCATATTACAGGTGTCAAAACTGAGTCTTAGAGCGACTTGGAATATAGTTCATAAGTAGTAAGCAACAGAACCGGAATTCAAACCCTGGTTTGTGTGATTACAAACCCCACCCCCCTTTCCACTTTACTATAGTGAGCATTTGTAATTTTGTTGGGCTAAATAAGGATGAAACCTCAGATAATCTACCCAAAATGTCTCCGGATCTTGCCCCTGCCTTAGAAAGGAAGGGAAGGTTCTGGTAGGGGAAAAACATTCCAGTCCATCAGCTGATACCTTTGACCTCTTCAATGGACAAACTACGTCATAGGATAAGCGCTCAGCCCTCAGGGCAGGGAAAGGACGCATGGAATGGAGAAATTTTGCGCAAGTCAGTTTACACAGAATAAGTAGGAAAGTGAATTAAGTTGTCAGGTGCTGGACAAAGGATGCAAAGTACTTAATGACAAGTAAATATGAGTGTTGGACAGAAATCAAAAAACACAATGAAAGATCCACAAAATTATATTGATAAACATTACTCACAAAACATATAAAAATAGATTGCCTTTCTATGCAAAATGCACCTAACAAGCTTTGAATTCTTTAACAAATCTATTATAAATAAGGAAGTAGCGTTTCTTATGTTAAACTGTCTCTTCAAAATTAGTTGAAAAGCATTTTGGAATTTTTCAAATTTTTCCATGACTTCCATTTCTAGAAAGGCTGTCTGAAGTTTCCCTTTTAATCCAAATCAATTCTCAGCAATGTAAGAACTTCACATTAAAATTGTCATAAAAATTTTGATCCTTTTTGGTTTAAAGATAATTTTTTCCAGGTCATCTCGTGGCCATTAGAATCAAGTATAGTCTAAATATCATATTGTTCCTAATTAGCAACTTTGTATCATGCACATTCTAGAACTTCTTTAACAGTTTCTTCCAGATTCTAGAAAATAGCAACAAGAACTGAGTTAAATGAAAATGCTACTTCTTAGATGTCCTTCAAAAATATTTCAGTGTGTCTGCATGT